>NC_047668.1:60780339-61098339 GCF_011762505.2 Arvicanthis niloticus | reverse complement strand
CCCATCCTCCCCACCCACTAACTGGAAATATAGGCAGTTGTGAGCTAGGAGCAGAACAGTACAAACAATTAACTCGCAAACCATCTCTCCAGCCTAATCAAAACATGAAAATCACTAAGGCTCTTAAAAGCATTTTTTATTTTTTTATTTTTTCCTGTTCACCAACACAAGGCACAGCATCAGCTGCCCAGCGAAGACTTTGTTTTCATTTGGCAACCTAGAGGTTAGATTGCTCTTGTCTTCCTTGAATTTTACGAAGACTGTTTTCTTTCTTAAGAGAGAACTCAGAAATAAAATTAGACTAAAGCACAGCAGAGGCCCATCTGTGAGTGTGTGCACCGTGAATTCCATGTGCAGACTGAGGGAGAAGCCATTGGCATTGCCCACAGAGCTCAGTGTTGCTTTCAAAAATAACCCTAATTACGATGCACCAATCTGAGTTTCTAACAACAAAAAAACAGCACTTCCAGGCTGCCTCATTCCCCACCCTTTCTTTGCTTGTGGGAACCTACTTTTGTAAACACTGAGAGCAAACAACTTGAAAGAAGATGCCAAGAGTTGGAGCCAAAGTAAATAGTGGAAAAGAACGAGCCTAGACAGGGGCACGTAAATTCCAGACAGCAGCAAGAGAATGTCATGTCTAGTATCTGGTTTGGTTTCAAAAATGTTAACAAGTTCAGAAATGTATGGACTCTCTGTTTAATTACTCATGCCCCAGAAAGAGTGATTTACAGAGCTATAGAATGTAACAGCAATGTCTATTCCTAAGGCCATATTTTATTTAAATTGTAGACACTGCAGATTGCCATGCATGGGATACTTACAACATTGACTTTTTTTTTGAAAGCTACCACAATGATTAACGATGAAATAGACTGCTGTGTAATAGCTAGGATAGTTTTAAATGTTTATTCTTTACTTATTATAGACAAAATTTCATGGAACCAGCCATTTCTTGGAGGCATAGTAGTTAAGAGTCAAACAGTCCATGGCCTTAATGAAGATTAAACTCTAGAGGAAATAGCATGCAACAGGAATTTCTACAAAGAAGGAAGGTAGATAGAGAGCAGTGGGACAGAAACGCTTGACTGAAACATGGAGAACAAAGCAAACTCCATAATGTATCTTAGTTTCCTGAAGCCAGGGGATAGTCTCTCACCAATATACCACAGGAAGCAAGATAGACTCTGCCAAGCCACCATCTGCCGCTACCCAGGGTTACCTCATTTCTGCAATAGAAGGAGGTGATCATGCCTTGGGTTCCCATATTAGAGCTCGAAGTTCATGTTACTATAGCGTATGGTCATATAGAATATACATATTACCCCAATTCTTCTAAAGCATTTACATAATGAATTCAAACAGTCTTAGCTTCTTACCTCAGGCAAGAAACTTTATCAAGAAAAAAATCATAACCAAACGGGTTCCCCACTCCACATGAGCTGTTAGGGTATACCAACATTATTGCCTACCATTCAGTGAATTAACCTGGACTCAGAACTTAGGTTTACAAGGTTAATTGTTTACAAGGTCAGAAGTTATGGCTATAACAGCTCAAAGATTTATGGACACATCTTATTATGCTATCACCAGTTCCAAATAGATTCTTATCAACTACAGAGTCCCGAGAGATTGAGAAATGCTTTGTTCACACTAGGGATGCCAGGCCAGCAGGATGTGTTACTTGAGTCTTCTACTACTCAGAAATGATTTGTCCTTAATAAACTCTGTCTGGCTCTTAGAGCACTTTTTTTCCCTTTAAAAACCTTCTGCATCATTGTTTGAACCAAACATTGTACAATTCTTTGTCAAGATTAGCATGCAGATCTTTACTCAACTCCACCTTCTTTCCTCTTTCTGGGAAGATGAGGACATGCACCTCCCTCAGTCCTCTGGCAACTTTCCATTCTTCACAATTTCACCATGATGTCTCCCAGCTGGCCAGCAATTCCACCTTGCTAATTCTTACCGCCTTGGGATGTAATTCATGTGAGTCAGGAATGTCTTTTGAATTGTCCTAATAGCCTCAGAACATATCACATTGCCTCAAATCCCTGATTGCTGGGCATGAGCTACCAGGTGCAGAGGGACTCAGGAGGCTCTCTCCACCCATTCATGTTCTCCTTGGACTAATCGCAGTCTTACACATCACCTGTCAATTCCTTGGAACTTGCTTGAATTTGTCCCAGAGCAGTAATTTACATGCATTATTTCCTGTATTCTCAAGTAGATGAATCTGTCAACAATATGAGGCAATCATTTCTCTGAATCCATGTAACCACAATTAATTCCTTAGTCACCCCCATAGACTTCAGGCAATGACATCCTTTTGAACCAAAAAAGGAGTGTCATATTCCAGTAATAAAGTCACATAAATGCAGAGGCTGACCACCCCCTCACCCAAATGTGTCCTCAATGCAGTGACCCCTCAACTATTCTCCATGTGTTATTTTTCATAGGAAAGAAAAGGAGACTACATTTGACAGGAAACGGACCATGGAGAAATGAGACACAGATGTTGATTGTGCCAACATGGTGAGACCACCTCTGCTCTACTGAAGGTGCAGCAAATCCCAGGAGCTTAGGCCCTTGTCAGTTCTTCTGAAGTTAAAAAAAAAATATGAAATAGCAAGCTGCTGACAAGAACCTGCTACACAATTGACAGATAATCACTAATTTTTTTTTTTTCAGAACTTGAAAGGAGCCAAGACTCTCCATATCCTGCACAATCAGCCAAGGATGACCTCAGAAAATCAGTCCTCAACTGCATTCATTCAGTGACGGGCTTCCTACCTCACTTCCCACAGGAAGACTACTCTTCAGGAAAATGCTGCAATAGTTAAGGGTGTTGCAGAACTACATTTCCAATTCCAGAACCCCTGAGCCATAACTAACATGGTTTACAAAGGCTGACTCCAGCTTTCTCCTTCCTATGAAAATTTTAATTCCCTTGTTTCTTTTACCGTGCTTTGCTCATTAATTTTCTGAGTGTATAAGAGGGGCACACATGATTTTACACAAAATGGAAACATTGAATTTGTAGGCAAAGGACCTGAGATTTTGTTTTCATCCTGTTTCTTACTACATGTGGCTTCCAATAAGATGATTGATCTGTTTGAGACTCAACTTTTGTATCCGTCCCACAGGCTGACTGCTGTGAAGGACCAAGTGAGAAACTTGGTCAAGTCAAAACTATATAAAGAGACATTTCTATTCTTGGTCACACAGCTGTAGTTTCTGTCTCCAAAAGTAGATTTTTCCCCCAAGGAGGTGAAATAATTCTACACTGAAATCATTAAAACACTAACAAAAAATGGAAGAAAACAACAGAAGACAGAAAGCCTCCCCATGCTCATGGGTTGGCAGAATTAACACTGAAAACAGCTGGAGTAGTAAAAGCAAACTGACTATACAATGCACTTTCAAACTACATTATTTTACAGACTAAGAGGTAAGTTCTAAAATTCATATGGAAGTTATAAAATTCATATTTTATAATTCAAAATTATATTAATAAGTTATAAAATTCATATTTATATACATATATGTATATATACATATATTAAAAAATATATAAATACATATATATACATATATATATATTTTATATATGTATATACATATATACATATATACATATATATATACACATATATATGTATATATATCAATGGAATAGAATGAAAGACATTGAAATAACCCACATAATGACAGCCACCTAAATTTTGACAAAGGTGCCACAAACATGCATTAGAGAAGAGAGCCTCTTTAAGAGTATTGGGGAAACTGGATATCTACAAGTCAAAGAAGGAAGCTAGATTTTCATCTCTCACAGTACCTCAATCTGGAACAGATCAAAGACTTTCTTAAAAGGCCTGACACTCTGAAACTGCTAGGAGAAAACATAGAGAAAACATCATGATACAGCCATAGCGAAGGATTTTCTGAATAGGACCCCAATAGTACAAATAGCACCCCCAAGAATTGATACATGGTATTTTACTGAATGATAAGGCTTCAGCATAGCAAAAGAGATAATCACAAAAATAGACAACCAGAATTCTGTCAAAAAAAATCTTTCCCAATCATGTATCAGACATTAGATTAATACCTAGTATATGAGTATATATGAAGTATAAAAATTAAATGGAAAGACATGTTATCTACCCAATAAACAGGGCCAATGAAATGAATAGTCAGCTCTGAAAAGAAACACAATTGTCAACACACTTAGATGTAGGTAAATAAAACTGTCTTGAGATTCCATCTCACCAGCTTACCAGAAAGAAATGACAATCAAACCTGGTGAAGATGTGAGGAAAGAGGAAATCTCACACATGGCTGGTGAGGGTGCCAACTGGTACAGCCTCTGTGAAAATCAGTATGAAGGCTTTTCAAAAACTAAAACCAGACTACAGGATGGCTCAGACATAACATCCCTGTGAATATTTCCAAAGCAATCTAACACAGGTAGAGAGAGTGCTCATCCATGTTTACCACTCAACTATTCAGAAGAGTTGGGAATTGCAGCTAGCCCTGATCTAGGTCAACAAGTTAGCCAAGAAATGTGGCTATATACACATGGTATTTTATTTAGTCATAAAATGTGAAATTGTGATATTTGTAGAAAAATAATGGAGCCAAAAGTCATTTTGTTAAGCAAAATAATCCAGACTCAATAACTCAATAAGACATATATGTGAGATCTCTCTCTCTCTCTCTCTCTCTCTCTCTCTCTCTCTCTCTCTCTCTCTCTGTGTGTGTAAAGGGGACCATGAGAAGGGAGAAAGAAATCGTAAGTGAAGGACAAGGTGGGGGAATAATTAAAAATATATATGCATATATAAATTATATAATAGGAAATTTTATATATAATAGGAAATTTTATATATAATAGGAAATTTTATATATACATATACACAAACATATACATATACCTATATATGTGTATATATATGTATATATATGAATGTGTATATATATGTGTGTATATATATGTGTTTATATATACATATATACATACACACACATATATATATATATATATATATATATATATATATACACACACACACTAGGATATACTAGGAAAGCACACGTGGGGACTACTTAAGGACATGAGAATCAGTGAGAGTGAAGTAAACAGCCTGGGGTGGGCCATAGTGGAAGGAAACAATAAAAATAAAGTCTGTTGACCCGTTGCACCTAAATGCTATCAGGAAACCATCCCTTTGCCTGGTAAATGAAACAAAATGGTACTTGAGTGGGGAGTTTTGTTGTTTCTACACTTTTGAGTCTTCCCTCACATCCAGTGGACACACAGTCAAGAGCTCAGTAAAGACTGTCTTGATTAGAAGACTCCTGTGCCATACATTGACTGAACATAAGGCCGGTGTTTGCATAGTCTTCAAAGCATACTCATCTACTATATTAAGTCAAAAGGCTTCTGCGGCACCAACTCTTCAGTTCCAGAGCAGTGTAGAAACACGCACACATCCCACAAAAGTTATCTCTGAGACACAGATTCCACAAATAAGTTGTAAACAATGTGTTCTCCGTGTTTATTCTACCAGGGCTCTGGGCCTGGTCAACACTGTGGAAGCTCAGTTATTCAAATGCCTGAGGCCGACCACACTGAGAAGGCTTTTGTGGGAGCTAGGCCATTAGCCCACAGAGATTAACAAAGAAGTAAAAAGCTCAGGAAACTCTGTTTCCTCTGTCACATGGTCACAGACTGAACTGTAAGAAGACAGTGAAATGAACCTACGGGTCGGCTGCACACCGCTGAGGAGTAAGCATTCTGAGGCGTGGAGGTGAGCATACAGAATGAGTGGAAAGAGGAACAGAAGCACTAACATAAAAGCTCAATCTATCATAAAGTCATCAGGAATCATTAATGACCCCTCAGAGATGTACCTCAATCCCTAAGACATATATCCCATCTATATCCATGCAAAAAGGCTAAAAAGTGAAAATGAAACCACAATATTAGTTCATATTAAGAAAGTTCCAATAGCAGATGGAGAGTAAAAACCTACATGCCATGGGGTTGAAGGACGCCAAAGTGCCACAGTTATTTAGGGAACGGAGAACGCGTCATAGTCACTCTATATTCGACTGCTGTTTTGTGTTTCAGGGTAATTGTAATAAAGAGATGATAAGGCTGGGAAGTTATATTTATTGAACCCAGTCATATGTCAGACCAAGTGCTTCATATTGCTTAATCAATTCTGGTGATTTGTACAGCTGTACTAAGAGGTTTCAATCCTTCCTTGGTATTTTACAGATAATGAAACTAAACTTCAAGGAGGTCACGTGGCCCAACTCCCATCTAATTTCAGAACTATTCAAGGTGCCTGTAAATAATGAACTGTCAGAGCAGCCCCTGGGGAATGACTCTCATTAGGCGCTCCGTAAGAGAAGTTGTTGACCTGTAAATTGATGACCTGCCAGGAGTCCTTCCCTGGATTAAACAGCCAGCTGGAGCTGGCTCCAACCTAGCATGCTGAAACAGTCATTGAAGACAGGACCGGACTGGCAACAAGGGCAGATTGAAGGCCAGATCCAAGGAGTGAAGCTCCAATGGTAAGAGTGGCCATCGGGAGATGACTGAAATCTACAGCTCAAGAAGTACCTATGGAAACAGAGCAGGAAGGAGAGCTGACAAAAGGCTCTAAGGAGTGATGTGTTAGGTAGAGCAAGGACCCCACAGGTATCTGAAGTAAACAATCAATGATAAGGAAAGAAGCGCCAAGCACCCTGAGCCAAGAATTAGGAAAGAGACACCACCACCTAAGGCTTACCTGTTCTGACATAAGTTCTGTTTCCATTCATAAACCGTGGAGCTGTGTCAATAGGTAGCATCAGAGTATACTTCCTGAACCCAGGCAGGTCATGAGTGACCTTAGCAAGTTCAGCACTCACTTAGATTACAAACAGATTAACAGACAAATCCCCAAGAATATTAAGGCTGAAGTAGTTTTTAAAAATTAAGTTTTTGTCGGGCAGTGGTGGCACACGCCTTTGATCCCAGCACTTGGGAGGCAGAGACAGGTGGATTTCTGAGTTCAAGGCCAGCCTGGTCTACAGAGTGAGTTCCAGGACAGCAAGGGCTATACCGAGAAACCCTGTCTCGAAAAACAAACAAACACACACAAAAACAAAAAACAAAACAAAAAAAAAAAAACCAAACCTTAAAATTAAGTTTTGTTAGCAGGCAAGGTAAAAAGTTCCTTTATGTTATTTTCCTGCACCTCAAGTCTTTGTGTGGATATAGCAATTTTTTTTTAATTTTTAAGAAAATTCCTTTTTAAAGATTTATTTAATGTATATGAGTGGTTTGCCCACAAGGATGTGTGTCATATATATTCAGTGCCTCTAGGGATCAGAGGAGGGAGCTGGAATCCCTGGAACTGCAGTTACTGATGGTTGTGAGCTTCTGTGTGGATGCTGGGAACTAAACAGGAGACCTCTGCAAGAGCAGCAACTGCTCTAAACAGGAACCATCTCTCCAGCCCCAAACAGCCATTCTTAATGAAGTCTTTTAGCAGATAAAAAAGGTCTAATTGACATGCAAATAGACAAGTATTTTTAAAAAGCCAACTTTAATAATATTATATAAGATACTGGGTTTATTTGAATATATTAGTATAAAAAATAGACTGTGAGAGAAGACCACTAATGTCCTGAAATACCACAGCCTTGTGGTCAAGGACTGTCTTCTCTGCAGATGGCAATTAATGAGTGTCATGCAGTGTGTAGTTTTTAAAAAATGATCCATGCTAAGTCCAGCTAGGTACCGGCATCTGTGGTCTCTCTCGCCCACCTCCATGGCTAGCCCCAAGTGATGGCCAGCTGCTGCCAAGCTACTCCAATCTTTCAAGGTCATCCATCCCCTGTGGCTAGCCTGCAGAAAGCCAACTACTGCTCACTCAGATCCCCTTAGCCACATAAAATGATAACACTAGAGACTTGTAATATACCAGCCAAATTTATAATGATAAATCTCTCTAGCCCCAAAATGCCCACACAAAGAACATAAAACCCAATTGATATAAATAAAAGTTGTACACCTAGATTAGGCAAATGTACCCTGCACTGCTCTATTGCCCATCCATGAAATGCCTAGCTTCCTGTGGCTCCTTCAGGCCAAGTGGCCCCAGCTCATCCTCTTCCCTCCATCTTCTTCCCTCCTCCATCGCTCTCCTCTTCTCTTCTTCCTCTTTCCTCTCTCTAAAACTTTCAGCTCCACCTTTTCCTTCCACTGCCCAATCACAGGCTTTAGCCTTATCTGACTAATTAAGATTTCACCTGACCTCATCTGAGTATGGACACACCTCTTGAGGGAGCAGAAAATACAAACAGCAATCCACAACAGTGCCACACCTAGATTTTCTTCCAAATAAATGTGACTGTACAATATTCCCAATCTTTTAATGTTCTCACAAAATTTTTCAATTAAAAAGGAAGAAAAGCAGGTAAATAATGAGACTATCCTAACTTATCTGAACTCAAGAGATTTTTAAAGAACCAAATCTCAAGCTGGCAAGATAGCTCAGGAGTTCATTTACCAACATGAAAGACCCGAGTTCAAGGCCCGGGACCCACATAGAGAGAGAGCGTGAGCTTTCACAGGTTGTCCTCTGACCACTACCTACATACCATGGCATGCTTACACATGCATGTGCACACACATATACACAAATGAAACAAATAGAATTATAACAATTTTATATCAAATATAGCCACTGGTAACTACTAAGAGAGAGAAATAAGTGATTGGTAGAGATTATCTTCTAACATGTCGTCTGAGCACCAGACTCTCACCTCCAACACTCTCTATCTACCCCTTCTCCTTTAGGTTCATTTCTCTTTCTTCATGAAACTCATAGCCTTGGGCTCCCGTGCATTTCATTGTTGAGCTGTTCAGCTGAACTCCAGAGAACAAGGAGAAGAGGAACTCTATGTTGTTTATTCACAAACGCCCGTGGCCCAGAAGGCACTAGAAATACCCATTGAATGAACAAATAAGGCATGTGTTATTATGCTTGGGTAATACGGAACCTTCTAAAAAGTATTTTAGAGTATTCAAGTATGAAGGTGAGAACTGAAAAATAAAGGCACAAGAAGGTAGAGCTCATCATTCATAAGCATTGTCAGAAACTTCTAGAATTCAACCCAGATTGTTCTCTGTCCTCCTAACCTGCCTCTCTCTCTCTCTTTTTATATATATATATATATATATATATATATATATATATATGTGTGTGTGTGTGTGTGTGTGTGTGTGTGTGTTACATATTACATGTGTGTGTGTGCATGTGCATATATGTGTGTGCATGTGCACACATGCACACAATGAGTTGGCATGAAGACATGAAGTCTAAAAGGAGCAAATAATTCTCATTGACCCAAACCATCCCTAATAGGCATTAAAATAAAATATATGCATGAGTATGCAATAGCTGCCTTCATTTTCACTCATCTTTTCAACACTAGAAACTCTGTTACCAATGAAAAGATTAAGATGGAAAAATAGATTTCGGTAATCTATAAAAATCCCTCATGGGAAATTGTAAAGAGTGGCAAGTTCAATATGATCAATGAAGGAATGGTAATTCTACTTTGGAAGCAGATCTTCATCTATATATTATAGAGCCTGACATTCTGCCCAAAGCAGAGGGAGAAAGCGCATTGCCTATTCTTAATAATGGAGGACAAAAAACCTTAGCAAGGCAGACAAGAAGCCCAAGTGTGATTCTGGTTTAGCTGAGAAACAGACCAACTGACCTATAGGAATTCAAGAAGCATCACTTGCTTACTCACCGGTTTGAGTAGACACATAACATCAGTGAATCCATGAGTCGGGATGTGTTTGCAGTATTATGAACTACAGCTATCTAAGACAGACTTGGCTACAGTTTTGCTTCTGGTTCACACAAACCAGTATGTGAAAATGAGAACACCAAAAGAACTTGGAAACCTATGCCTGATGGGAAAACAAAAACCAAGTGCACTTTCTGAATAGCATCATTGACACGAATCACTGATTATCAATAAACAGTAAATGAATAGACACTTTTTCTTCTTTTCCTCAAAGATATACATCTTACATTGGTTGGAGTTTCCTGGGGATGCAGATGAAGATGTGATACAGAGGGGATGTGGATGGGATGCAGATGGTGTTTTAGAACAAGGGCAACTGTACCAGAAACAATGGCTGCATGGGTCCTGATGTCTGGTGATGAAGCCAAAGCTCTGAAATTGGGATTGTCTCTGCTGCCAACTAATCTTCATCCCTCTAAAGCACCTAAGTGTCTTCCCAGAGTTAGCAGAATAAAATCAACATCTGTAACTGAGTAGAGGGCCTTGCGTGCTCCATCCCCACATCTTGCAGTGTGTTTTCTCTGTTCTCTGGGATCAGCTACATTGGCCTTATTCTGTATAACCAAGTTTTTCATAAGCTTCTGGCATACATCTAGCTTTGTCAGAAATGGTTTCCTTTCTTCTCCATTTAAATGTCCATTAAGGGGTATTTGAGAGTAACCTGTTTTATGATAGGTTTTGCTCCTCAATATATATCAGTATGTGAAACAATTATTAGAGTATGTGTGTGTCCATCCATGTGTGTGCAGTTACTACACAATTGGAGAGAAATTAAAGTAGGAATGAGTGATATGCTAAACTCACATATTCAAAGTTCTGGCATGAAGTAGAAAGCTGTCAATTTCTAAAAAAGAGATTTATTTTCTTAAATTTTTATGTGTCTAAGTACATTCTTGCATGTATGTATGTGAACCAAATGTATGCAGTGCTCCCAAGGCCAGAGGACAGTAACAGAGCCCTTGGAACTGGAGTCAACTGGAGTCACAGGTTAGTTGTGAAATGCCATGTGGGCTCTGAGGACTGAACCAGTATCCTCGGGCAAGAGCATCCTGTGCTCTTAACAACTGAAACAGTCTCCCCAGAACTAAGAGCTCCACTTAAAACAAAACAATCACAGGCAAACAGATGTACAAAGGCAGAGGACCACAGCAACAGAGAGGCTGGTCTCATCTGACAGCTCCTTGAGTCCTACCTTCCTTTCAGCTCTGTGTGTGCCATGCCAGCTTCTTACTGGGCCCCATCTCTTCCTCTTTCACTCCACCTCACGACATTTTCTTCCCTTTAGTCCAGTACCGGGGATTGAACACAGGGACTAACCCTAACCCTAACCCTAACCCTAACCCTAACCCTAACCCTAACCCTAACCCTAACCCTAACCCTAATCCTAACCCTAACCCTAATCCTAACCCTAACCCTAACAAGCTAGGCAAGAGCGCTACCACTGAGTTACATCTCCAGCCATTTTTGTTTTGAGAGAAGATCTTGCTAGGTACCCTAGGCTGGCCTGTAACCTGTAATCCTTCTGCTTCTGCCTCCCAAATAGCTGGGATCGTGGATACACGCTTCCCTTTTTAAGGCTTTTGTTCTCCATCTTTCTTTCCTGTAATGTTTATCACTTTATTTTATTTCATTTAAGATCTTATTAGGGATAGTTTGGGTCCCTCAGAAATATTTGCTCCTTTTAGAACTTCATGTCCTCTGTGCCAACTCCTTTTCTTACATTCTCCATGATTTAAAATTACTCAAAACTTTTCTGAGAACTCCACCTCTATTTTCAAAGAAATGAAATCCTGATGGGAGTGTGGTGCTACCTACCAAGGCATTGTCCGTTCCAGCCCCGGAACCCTTCTGTGCAGGGCACGCACTGGTAAGAGCCTGGGGAGTTCACACATTGTTCCTCGGGACAAGTGCTTGGCGTCAGACATTCATCAATATCTGAAAAATTAGGAAGTTAGGTAGTGAACATCTTATCAGAAGTCGCCCCCCCCAAAAAACCCTCTGAATTTCATCATGAGAGTGAGAAAAAGCATCTTATATTTCAGGGAAGAAGGTAATTGGGTGAGACACCAGGTGTAGTGGCAAATATCCAACAGGAACACACAAATCAAGCTGGTTAAATATTTATTCACATTGGAACGGTGGCCTTCTCCACCCTTCAGTGAGACAGTGGGTTGTCTGGGGCCACACTGTGGACCAAATCTTACATGGAGTAGAGGGCATTCTAGGACTGAATAACTTAACTATCATATTATATGAATTCTTAGAAGTAGAAGGAGAATGAGAATGAGAAGAACTCATCAGATACTTCAAAAAATTTCCAGAAGAGGTGATATGACCATTTATAAATTCTCCAGTCAAATGTCACTTTTACTGTGCCCTACTAAGTGACTTTATTAATCATAATTCTTTTTAAAGAGAGAAAACACTTTACATATGGTTGACATTTTGTCACAGAGGTAGTGAGGTGTGTGTGTGTGTGTGTGTGTGTGTGTGTGTGTGTTTCAGAGAACAACTTGTGGGAATTCCTTCTTTACTTCCACCCTTTGGGTCCTGGGGACTAAGTACAGGTTTTCATGCTTGCTAGTAAACACCTTTACCCACTGAACCATCCTCTCAGTCCTAGGCATGGTAATTTTTTTCTAGATATTTTTGAAAGGAGGGGAAGAATAGGTTGTAGTTTAAAATGATACCAGACCAGGGCCACTATATCTCCATACAGTAGAAGGCTACTTTCCTGGGGGAGCATTTTGTATTTAGAGAAGCACATGTAATGTCTAAGTTTCCCAAAGAAAATATACAAGAGAGAAGACTCCAGAATATACTTATGGAAACATACTTTTAGGATCCAGGGCAAAAGACGAAAGTGAAAATAAGCAGAATTGGTTCACTAATTAAATAATCACAGGGATTTGTGGTCTTCATTCTAGATACCTTTAAGAATACTTTGTGAAAGAAGCTTCTGCACAAAAGAGGTTTAAAGTGATTATCATGGAGACAAAATAAAAGGATCGAGTCATTGCTGTAACTACATGCGACACTGTTGTGGTTCTCTCTCTCTCTCTCTCTCTCTCTCTCTCTCTCTCTTCTCTCTCTCTCTTCCACTGTATATGAATCTTTTTCTTTAGAAAAAATGCAACTGCCAATCAGAGACTGTCATTGAACTGGCCACAGTCTGCTCTGTGTTGAGGTGTAGGAAAGCACCTGTGAATCTGCTGTGGCACTTCCTGCTTGGCCTTCATCTACAAAGCCAGGGCCACCTGCCTTGTGACATTTTAAGGGCAAATGAGATAATGTCTGAAAATTGCAATAGGCTCCTTGGAGACTCAACTCCTGTTTAAAAGCAACTTCCTTCGTGGCATCCGAGACAAGCTCTGGGGAGCCAGAGACCTGGGGACCTTTGGTTCTGGTCCACCGTGGAATTAAAAACAGTCACAGTATTTGGTCTCTTTTTCTCTTCAAGCATTTTTGTGGAGATAGATTTATGCACACCCAGGGAACCCTAATGACATGCTAACTAGAGTTACATAATTCCCATAGATTATTACTGAATATTCTATCAGCTATAATTTGCAGCATTTTAAACGATCCAGTCTACTTCTTTCTGTCATTATGTAAATATCCTCTTTCTTCTCTGGGGCTGTATATGGAGCATAATTAAGGATTGGTGTTTGGTTTTCCTTTTGTGTATGAATATTTGTCAAAACTATCTTCAATTTTTAGCACTATTCTTGCTTGAGCCAAGAACAAAGAGTCATTGAAGAGGATGTAAAGACACTGAAAGGAGACGATGAAGAGTGTCACACAGGCTTCAGCTACACAAGTTTATGCTCACAATGACCCTGCCAACTGACTTCATGGCTCTCCTTTTACAAGCGATGAACTAAGGTTTAGACCAGACAATTACTACGAATGAGAGTTGTCAGCTGATTCCCACCCATGCTTTTCTAGGCTCACACTCTACTGCAGAGGGAGGATTCCCTAGAAGAGGACAGTGGGGACACTTTGGTGCTTGTCCAGTGGCACTGGGCCATAGATGGGAAGGTTCATGGCTCTGCTCTGATCCAAACTGATCAGACGCCCAGTAACACACGACGCTCCCACTTGTCTCTAGAGTTAGAACCCAAGGGGCTGAGGCAAGAGGCCAGCAGGACAGGCAGGTACGAACTGCCAAGAAATGTCTAATTAGTTCTCATTCCAGGCCTAGGTCATCTGAGTGTGAAAGGAGCCAATATGCAGAAGCCAAGGGACAGCTAAGGGAAGACTGGGCCACTAAGCCTGTCCCTCCCTAGCTTGTAGAATTTTGCCCACAGTGGAAAAGATGCAGAGCTTCAGGCAGCTGCAGGCAGCCAGCCAGGGAGTGCCAGAATCCAATCCATATCTAACTTGAAACCCTTCAAACACCAGGTCAGTGACCTGTGTCTTTGCTCTTGTGGGTCCATGCCAAGATTGCTGCAGAAGTTAATCTCTCTGGGGAAAATAATTACCAAAAAAATTAATAATAATAAGAAGAAGAACTGATGTAACATGAACATCTGCACCAACAGAAATACCAATTAGAATACAATTCTGACCACACTGTACACAGTTTCCAAGACGTTTCACTAATGAGCACCATCTCCGTCACTGTGATGAAGAAACGTTATCTAGCGCTGTTAGTCTCTGGCTCCAAATCCGTCAGACAGTGCTTCAAACAGTCTGCAGGAAAGTTCCAGAATACATGTAAAAAAAGACAGTTGAGACAAAAAAAAAAAAATGGAACAAGATGGGAAGAGGGAAATAAAAAATGAACCCAGGTTACACCTGCATTGTATTCACAGAAGAGTGAGCAGCCAGACACTGTAATTAAATCTGGCCCCAATCCAGAATCATCATCAATTAACTGTGCTTGCAACTGCAAACACCAGGAAAGACAGATGCCAAAGTGAAAAATAAGGAGACTATCAATGTAGGAAATAAGGCAGACAGAGCCGTTGAAGTCAGGCAGAGGCTGTGAGCAGAGAGAGAGGCTTTGAACCTTGTGAAGGGACAAAGGACTCACTGGGTCATGGGTAGAACTGAGAACAGCAAACCCACAGCAGTTGCCTTCCAGCCTTGGGTCTAGACCCCGCGACATCACTGAGTCCTGAGTCATAGGTCTCTCAGTCTTGTCAGCATACTCACCCTCGCAGTGGCCCCGCCGTGACATCCGGTACCCACTGTCACAGTATTCACACCGGAAGGCCCCAGCAGTGTTGATGCAGCGGCCTTCCCTACACACATCAGGCCTCAGACATTCATCCACATCTGCGTGAAACACAAAGTATTGTCCAAGGTTATTCATTTTTATTTGTTATGGTTTTCTTCTCAGTTTCTAATTAGCATAGAAAGTAACAGATTTCCTTTATGGCCTTTACAAACACTTAGTTTTGTTTTTGTTTCTCCCTCTTCCAACCTCCTCCCCCACCGCACCCCTTCTTTCTGATGTTGCCCCAGCCTGCATCCTTCCTTCCTCTCCCAATAACCCCCTTTATGCCACACATTTTCTATTATCTCCACCATATCTTTCTTTTTAAGTTGTCTCCCCCTTCTCATGTGTACCCTCCTGGTTTCCTGACCTCTAGTCCTACTCATTTTCATACAAGCACATACATACATACATACAAACATACATACATACATACAAACATACATACATACATACAAACATACATACATACATACATACATACAAACATACATACATACAAACATACATACATACAAACATACATACATACAAACATACATACATACAAACATACATACATACATACATACAAACATACATACATACATACAACATACATACATACAAACATACATACAACATACATACATACAACATACATACATACAAACATACATACATAGTTAGGAGTTGCATATCAAAAGAACATGCAGCTTTTGTTTTTCTGAGTATAAATAAGTTTACTTAATATTTTCTAGAAATTTTAGTAATTTCATTTTTCTTTAGAGCCGAAAAACACCTCCATTGTGTGTGTGTGTGTGTGTGTGTGTGTGTAATACACATCTCTCATTTTTAGTATCTATTTATTTGTTGATAGATATCTAGGCTGGCTCCAATTCCTGACTACTGTAAACAGCACAGTAATAGCTATGAACGTGTAAATGTATCCATGGCGGAATATGGAGCCTTTGGGGTATATTTCAAGGCATATCTGGATTACATGGCCATTCTATTTGTAGGTTTTTTTTTTTAAAGTCTACACACTGATTTCCATAGTGACTGTACCAGTTCCACTGTGCAAAGTTACCACTTTCTACTTCTAGCTCCTACCTATTTAAAAATGATAGAGAGATATCTGGTTTGTACCCTCATCACTTTGATGTATTTATCATACTCTCAAGTCGCATGTTTAGATTCACATGATGGTGGTGGTGAACCCAAAATAACCTCTTTTATTGCACACCTTTGATATTCTTTCTTCCAAAGTATTGTCTCCCAGTACCACGGCAGATGTTTGATAAAAGAGTGTTGGATTGTTTGTATGAGCACTGAACCTGCCCATCCCCCAAGAGCCAACATCAGGATCATTATTACCTATACAGTTAGTACCCTCCTCACTGGCCATAAACCCTGCTGGGCAAATACACAGGAAACTCCCCTCTGTGTTCTCACAGCGACCCTGGGAGCAGAGGTGCTGGACCTGGGCACATTCATCAATGTCTGTTAACAAGAATACAAGGCAAAATTAGTTGCTGTTTATCAGGACTCTGCTTCTGTGTTCTGTGAAGCACCAAATATCAACACTATCCCCTGGGGATCAGAGAGATCATTATAAGCAAAAAGAATGGTCAAAGGGGAAGTGGCCCGAAGGAGTGTGAGTAGGGAATGTGTTCGTTTCAAAGGGTAAAACTTAAAACAATTTTTAAAAAACCCACAAAATCTATCATTAGTGTTTCAAAAATATAGATTTCTGCTTAGTGGGGAAGATTTTCCTGGTGAGCAGGGGCACAAAGCACTGGGGTTCACCTCCACCAGAAAAGTCAGGGATAATCTACCTGCAGTGCACCGGAGCCACTGCTGGGTCACGATCACTCTGTTACCTTTGCTGCTTAGCAGTCTAGGTTCTAAAGGTGACTACACATGACAGATGCGTGAGAAAGTAAGTATCAGTGCGGCTGTCTCTTATGCCTACCTGTTTACACATGTACATACATATGAAATCCTACCTACTTACACATGTACATACATATGAAATCCTACCTACTTACACATATACATACATATGAAATTCTACAGTAAAGTGCTGCTAGGTGTACTTGATTCTTTCTTTCTTTCTTTCTTTCTTTCTTTCTTTCTTTCTTTCTTTCTTTCTTTCTTTTCTTACTTATTGCCCATGTCTTAAAACATAGTAAATTTTATTTTAAAGGGTTAAAATAAATTTAGAGTTAATACACTGTAATAATTGACTAATAATTCTACTACACCTATAAGATATTCCCCCCCCCCCACTCAGGAATCCACCCTTCATGCATGAAGAGATTTTAAATTTAGAAACCCCTATCAGAAATCAGACTTTGCATGTATACGTGAATGTATTATTGCTGCATGCTTCAGTGTGGATTTGTTTAGGCTAAATACATGATTACAGGGAGCTATTGCTGGCGCTCACATTTTATTCACTTTTGTAAAGCAACCCACCTTTATGCAAATGTCCTACCTGTAGCAAGGTAAACACAGAAATAAGAGAGTCCCAGGGTTTGGGCAAACTACTCCTTTTTTAAAAAAAAATTCTAAGGCTTCCTTTAAAACAATTAACAGCAATGTTTTCCCAAGATGATTAAAATTAAGAAACATTCCAAGTATGCAACTGTTCCCTACTCAAGAGTCTGTCCATCCTAGTGCTTCTTACCAACGCATTTCCTCTGTTGTTCACTGAACTTGTAGCCCTCGTAGCAGATGCAGGTATACCTCACCGGCAGGTTGATGCAGTGTCCTGCTCCACAAATGTCTGGGTTCACAGTACATTCGTTGATTTCTTTAAAAGGAACAAAACAATGTGAAAACCCCCCACCTCAGCAGGATTTCATTGTACCCACGCAACAAAGCTTTGTGTTTCGCAAGCAGCTGCGCATCATATTGTAGGCCCGTGTCCAGAACACTGTGTGGGCTATGAGTTTACCTGCAAATTCAGGTAACTACTTTATGACTGATCAGCTAGCTCCACCTATGCCTACCGCTTATTCCCAGTGAATCAAGTTAGAAGATGAACCAAACAGAAACTCAGAAGTCTTCTATGATGAAGGTGGTAAACAAAGCAACTTCCTGCATGGCCTATCAAAGAGTTACTCTGAATTCTATTTCTTCTTAAGTGAGAGAATTTGAGTCATCTCATGACCTCTCCTAAGGAGAAATGGATGAGAACTTTCTATTTATTAGCAGTTCAAAGTTGAGTTCCCCAGAAATGATCAAGATGATACAAAATTTTACTACTATCCAGAGTCCTAAAACTTCTACATGAATATTACAATTTTAAGGTGATCACACTTTGCCTTAGCAAAGTAGAACTGTCCCTTAAATTTCTTCCATCCCTCCCTTACGTTCCTACTGACGCCACTGTGATGCTTCCTGCTTCCTCCAAACGTGTACAGTTAACACTGATCAAATCCTCACCTGGCCCCATATATCACATGCCATCACACCATGGTGGCGGAGATGCCTAGGAATGTGGAAAAATGAACTTAAGTAACCAAGAAATGTAGGATGCAAAAGGACCTGTCTGAGATGAAGTACCCCACCTAAGACATCCTGCCTCCAATGAGCCCTGCAGGAAAGTATAATGGCAGAGTGTGGTAAGTGCAGCCAATTGCTTTGATGGCTTGCAGTTAGAAAAAGGTATAAACTCTAATGTCATTTATAGTCCTGTAGCACAGGATAAGTTACCCAGTCATTTCTAGACCATATGTTTTTACACGTGCAAAATAGAAATAATCAGAGTTCCAACTTCAGGGTTGAAAAGAAAAAAGCTCAGTAACACATATCACTTAATGTGCAGCTCCAAGGCATTAGTCATGAATATTGTTCCCACTGTTCACAATGAAGTCCTATACCAAACAGGGATAGAACTGGAGAGATGGCTCTGCAGTTAAGAACACTCGTTGCTCTTCCAGAGGACCAAGATTCAATTCTCAGCAGCCACACTGTCTGCAACACCCGGTCCCAGGAGATATGACACCCTCTTCTGGCATCAGGCACCAGGCACCAGGCATTCAAATGGTACACAGATATATATATATATATATATATATATATATATATATATATATATATACACACACACACACACACACACGAAACATCCATGCATATAAAATAAAATAAACATGATATCATTTGTATGTGCTACAGAACCCTGAAGGTAAAGGGTGAAAAGAGTTTCACTGGTGTGTGCACATAGACTCTCAGGTAAAAATTTTCCTGTGGGAATTTCATAGTGGAAAAATAAAAAACAAATACATCTCCAGTTATTGTTTATCCATTATAATAGATGCCTCTTTTGAAAATGATTAACATTTAAAGCTCTTGGTTTGTTAATTACTGAAATTCCTATATACGTCTTCCTGGTCACTTTTTTTTTTTTTTTTGGTTTTTCGAGACAGGGTTTCTCTGTGTAGCCCTGGCTGTCCTGGCACTCACTCTGTAGACCAGGCTGGCCTCGAACTCAGAAATCCGCCTGCCTCTGCCTCCCAAGTGCTGGGATTAAAGGCATGCGCCACCACCGCCCGGCTCCTGGTCACTTTCTTAAAACAGAAAAGCCCAACTAATCAAAAGTAAAATGAATTCATCAGAAGGTGAATTAACATACTTACATTCAGAGCGAACTGAAAGCTGTAAAACTGGGGTTTAATACAACCCCCTTCATGAATACCAATTTCTTGATGAGGAAATATCTATCTGTTGTTTTTCAGGCATAACTATAGGCTGGAATTTTTACACACATGAATGAAAGTCTCCAAAAACACATGGTGCTGGAACAGAATTCAATATATTCCTACCACACAGTTTGTCAATGTATTTCAGTTATTTCTCTTATGTTAGTTCTATTGTGTCCTGTTAACCATCTGCAGGAAAGATGGCTCACAATGACAACTCTTTGGCTGTAAGAAATGAGTGACAGTGGCCTTTCCTTTCAGTCCAACACATTAAACTAGAGCTGTGGGTGAATCATACAGGTGAAGGATGTCGGGGAGTTTGCATTGACTGTCTTACAGATGAAGCAGTCAGAGGCACATCTCAAAAATATTAGTCCTGACTAGTGGGGCAATAAAAATGTATGGAACTGTCATGTTGACGCCACTAGAGGGTTCTAGGACATGAACCCAGGAAGGAAGGGAGGCAAGGAGGAGGGGAAGAAAAGAGGATAAGAGAGGGAATGGAAGGAACCTTCCTACAACACAGTTGCTTTCTTCATTGGTCATCCCATTCCAACAGCGATTAACTATTATGATCAATGTGTTCTTGAAGATTGATACCACTCGTTTGCTAGGCGAGACCCTGCCCTCCTGGACAGAAATAGCCCCAATCACCTCCACAATGGTTTATTTGCTTTCTACAAAGCAATCAGCAAAAAGTTAATCAGAATCAGTGTTTTCCTTAAAGTGAGTATAAGTCAACTGGGATTGGTGTTACATTTCTAGAATTCTAGCACTTGGGAAACGGGAACAGGAGAGCCAAAGGTTCAAGGTCAGCGTGAGTTACATAATGAGACCCTACCTCAAACAGGTAAGCACGAAGCTCAGTGGCAAAACACTTGCCTAGTGTGAGCAAAGCCCTGGGTTTGGGTTTGATCTCTAGCATGTACACATGAGTGTACATATATATCAGTGTGTGTGTGCATGTGTGTGTGTGTCTGTGCGTGTGTGTGTGTGCACGAGCGCGTGCACATGCCTATGGGTGAGCATGCACACATCCATAAGTGTATATGTATGTATGTTTTTAACCTTTGAAAGTATGTCTTGGTCATCTTTCCCTCATTCCAAATTAGGTTTTTCATACTTAAGAACATACACAGCACATAGAAGGGTGAGCACTGGGACATGGTCTTAATAGGAAAAGATTTCTTGATTTTCTGGGTTTAAAGGCAGAGACAAGATGCATTGCACTTTCCCAAGAGTCGCTCAGCTGCAGGCACTCCTACAGGACGAGCCTCATTCTACAGAATGGGTCACTTTATAAAGAGACACATTTCTTTTAGAAATTGTCTAACACAAGCTTTGGAAACACAGCTAAGACATTCCACTGAGGCATAACGTCTCAGGCAATGCTCATTCCTGCCCTCAGGGGCTCCCTGGTGAATGTGACTATCCTTTGTTCCAGGGATTGTTAGCTGTCCCACTGAGGTTAAGTGAGTGTTCCACTGGACTCTTTCCTGTGCCCTTCAAAATGCTTACATGTGTGCATCTTGGGTGGCAAGACAGTGCTTCCCCTGATATAACCTCACCAGCTCAATAACCTTATTCTCTTCCTTGGTCTAGAATTCACTGAGGACTTGGGGAAAAGAACCATGAACAAAAGCCAGTGGAAAACCAAATGCACTGTCTCTCAGCCACAAGGTCAATGGGAGATTCAGCAGCTCAGTGTGTTTATTTTCTAAAACTCAGTAAAAAGAGAAGCTTTGGGCCAGTTATAAAAACTCGTGTGTTGGTCTCAAGGTCATCCCTTTATCCTGTGATTATCCAAAGTGATGGAAGAATAAAGGAATCAACTGACAGATAATGGAGCTGGAATAGCAAAGGGTAGTGATTGTATACTCGAATAACCAATTCATTTTCCATTGGTGGAGTTTGTTGAGGCCGTAAGGACGGTAGGAATATGCTTCAGGGATGAATAGTTTCAAAGGGGTCAACTCTGAGTTCTAGAAAAATCAGACTAGCTCATAGTTTTTAAAACATTCTGGCCATGGTCATTATGGAGGTTTCTATAAGGCAGTAGTGGGAGAGGAAGAGAAGTTCCTGGCCAGTTTGCAATGGCAATAGGGACAGTACAGGAAGAGCCAAAGCAAGGCATCAAGTATTAACTCATGGAAAGGTTTATTAAAATGCCCTGGCTTCCCAAGTTCCCCAGGAGGAGCAGACATTGTCCCACAACAATTGAAACAGATGTTTCCACTTTGTAAATATTTGCTAGAGAAATAAAGGTTTGATTTTTCCAACCTATCCTTCAGCTATTATGACACTGTGCAAAATCAAGAATTTATATGCTGAAATGCCTGATTTATTTGGAAACGGTAGGCCAGTAACGTAGCAAGTCACCAAGTCAGCTGTTCAGAGTGGAGACAAATGCTTCCCGCAAATACTCTGCTCCTTTTATAATTATTCCATGTCCAAGGGTGTGTGGCTAGATCCAAAAGGGCTCCTTTCCAATTTTGCAATCACAAAGATATCATCATTGAGCAACGTGGAACTGATTGTGTTTATTTTAGAATCTGAGATTAGTCCATCCCTTTCTTCAGCTATGGGAGAAAATAGCAGTAAAACATGACATTGATTGTGTCTAGACTTTAAGGGATGAAAACCGTACAACGTTCCCATGATAAATGATGTGCAGGTTCCTTAAATCTATACCTTGGTCCTCACATTAAACTGCCAGGAATGTTTACATTTTGATTGAAAATGAAATTTAACATGGCACGGTAGTCTCATGCTCTTGTACCTTATGTTTCTGTAATAACTTTGAAGCTGCAAATGCATCAATTAGAAGACTCTCTATTTATAATTTTCTCCTGAAGGATGGATTTTTTCCAAAAAGTTATTTTACTAGAGGAAGTGGAAGCACTTACAACTGTTACACAAAATAGAAAAAAAATTCAGGGTCACTTGTTTCCTGGAAGGAAATATTTGTGCTTCAAACATGTGATAGCAGATGTTGGTCCTGAATATCTGCCAGACTAAATTGAGCTGTCTTCTTACAACTTCATATAGCAGGGCTACATTCATTTCTCTTTCAATCAACTCTCTAGTTCCCTGAAGCCCAGAAACTCCCCCTTGTTAGTTATTCTTCACGTCTGTATTTAAGTGATGAAACCAAGACTATTAGGGCTGGAGAGATGGCCCAGTGGTTAACTGCACATACAGCTCTTCCAGAACCACCCATGTTGGGTGACTGACAACTACCTGCTTCTCTTGGAGTCTGCAGACACTGCATTCACACATGCCCAGACCTGCCCCACCTATATGTATGTATATAGAGATAATTGAATATATATATATATATATATATATATATATATATATGAAAATAAATATATGAAATAAAATATATGAAAATAAAACTTGATTTGAAAAAAGACACTCAGGATCATTTCTATAGTTTCGTTAAGTGATGAAAGGCATTTTTCTAGGCAAAACGTAATTAAGTTTTGCAAAACTACTGTGTGAAAAGGTTTGTCCTCTAATGCCTGACAAACAATTTCAGAACTAAATTTACCTTAACATTAGAAAATGGAAGTGCAATACTTATTTAGAAGAACCTGTGAATTCATTGTTACATGACATTTTATAACACTGAGGTAAATAATTAGAAGTTTTTAATTTCCCCAAATAGTATATTACATGTCTTCAGATGAGTGGGGCAGATGTACACGTATATGGGCTCAGAATATAGAATAATATTTTCAGACATGCCCATTTAAAATTATTGTTTTTATTAGATTACAGAGCCAATTTTCTATCAATATATTTATCTGTATATCTATCTTCATCTGTATCAATCTATAAGTCTGTCTGTCTGTCTGTCTGTCTGTCTCTCTCTCTCTCTCTCTCACACACACACACACACACACACACACACACACACACACACACATACTGGAGTCCATCTTTCCCCCTCCCTGCAGTCTCTCTCAGTGCACAGAGTTTATAAGAATGCTGTGAGCTTTGTAGCTCAGGATAACTTCCTACATAGTGCCTACCTCCATATCCCTTGGCATTAAGGCAAGGTGAGGCTAGGTCATGTGGCATGAAACTTGCCCACCATCCCTGAAAACACTTCAGAGTTATCAGTTCCCCCCTTTCCCTATGGCATTGAAGACTCTCCCCTCAAGACAGCATCACGATGGTGTGGTGTGGTCTTCTCCTAATGGCACCACTTGAGAGCTTTATTACAGCTGCCTATAGCCATGAGCTTGTACTTCTTCTCAAGAGCAAATCACAAATGTCTTCTGTCTTCATAGAGCTCCAAGAATACTTAGAATTGCTCACATTTCTATTGCTCTCCACTTGGTACTAATAATAAAACCCAAGAGCGATGCCATGTAGCTCAAGGCCAGGGGTGCAAGTGTGACTTGGTTCTATCACTGAACTGCTTGAAAGTCCATGGTTGAGGCCACGGCCTGCTTCCTTCTTCTTTGTCACTTAGCATTTTATCCTCTGCAAATGAATGTCTGAGTTATTTTCACTTTTCTCTATTATAGATTATGTCAAAATCCCCTATTTATGGTTCTCAGTGTCATTTTTCCTATGAATGATCTTACTACATTTTTCTGCATTTAGAAAATCACCACTTTATGGTTTCTCATTTGTTTCCAAAGAAATACATTTCTAGAATTTTTAAAATAAGGATTAAAATATGTATATTGTAAACATTTTTCAAATACACAAAATCATATCTAAGAGCATAAAGAGCGCCTATATCCTACTGGCTCGTCATTGGTGAACACGAATGCATTTCTTTCAGTCTCCTTTTCCACATTTGTAGACATTTAAAATGGCAATTGTGGCATTGTGGCTGATATTCTAAATAAGTGTTACTCCGGAAGTATGTCTTTAAAATATTAAATATTCTTTTAAAACATCAGTAGCTCTATAATACGCCATTGCCCATGTACCATGATTTCCTTGTGCACACTCATCTGTTCTTATGACTACTCTTATGACGATCGATCCCACACTTTTGTTAATTCCATTTTGAGTGCAATTTGCACCTGTGTTCTCATCGGATGCACAACACAGCACACACTTCACTGACCTGTTACTTGCGTAGGAGCAATCACTTGGCTGGCACTTGATGTGGAAGCTTCAGGTGCCACTTCCACAGGCACAGGGGGCGATGTCTTTTCAACCACTACTGCACGAGGAAGAGGGACAGGAAAATTAAATCTTGGCGTGTACACTGGCATCCATGTGCAAAATCCAAGTATGACTTCATCTAAGTAATACAATAGCCCTCTTCAGGAACTGATAACGATCTTGAAAGCACATGGTATTAAGTCAGAGTTCAAAACGTGACCACTTGATAAATGAGAAGTTCCACTATTTGGACACTGTATACTACACAGAAGTATAGTATACTATATAGAAACTGATCTTTTCTGACATACACTACTCTTCTCAAACCAACATTGTTCTAGTATAGAAATGTACTGAAATAGGCATTTCACGATGAATTCAAAGATACTGCCCAATGATTCATTAAACACAATCAAAGATACACACACAAAAATTCTTCATGAATTTCTTCAGAATATTCCTATGAACAACACATATCAGCTCAGGTTACCTGGAAACTGCGGGTGCAGATGAATGGTTGAAACCCCTGGGGAGAGCTGGGGTTGCCCAGGTTCAAGTCTGGTTTTCTCTTGATCCACTGAGGGTATTTCCTGGGTGGTTGTTTTTGAAAGAGAGAGACAGAAAGAGAGAGAGAGAAAGAGAGAGAGAGAGAGAGAGAGAGAGAGAGAGAGAGAGAGAGAGAGGCAGACATAAAGCAGGAATTACTTTTATTTTCCCACATACTGTTATTTTTATTTAATTAATTATACTCTCAGCAAGGCAAAAATATCACAGATCAGACACACACCTACATATGTGGCTTTAAAGCATTGTGCTGTTACAATGTCAGCTTCTTATTTTTAACAGCCATGCTATTATCTATACATATGCTCTCATCCATTTCCTTGGAGTTCAAAGTCAAATGTTGAAAACAAGGACCTTGGCCCAGAGATCCACATTTGATCTGAACTGGGCAACACTAACACTAACACTAACTGGGACTAACTATCCATGTCATTTACAGGTGGCTCTGCCTCACAGCTACATTTTGTAGATTATATGACTGATATAACAACAGAGCCATAAAGAAGACCCACTAAGCTAGGCAGTTGTCCCCGTGGCCTTCTTTAGCCCACATCTAACAAGTGAACATTCCCAGCTCTCTCAACAGTGGTAGGCTGCCATAGTAACAGCAGCTGCAGTCTTAGAAGGCTTGTGGCTTCCTAACTGGACCTCAAGCACAAAGGGAAGAAAAAATAAAATCCATCCATCATCATGGCTCAGCTTTCAACTGAGCCATGATGGGGCTCTGTAGGGGCTCATGCCAATGGGACACTTAGTCTAGTTAAAGAAGGATCTGGGCTTTTACTCCTCAGCGTGGGGCCAGAGAGCTCAGGACACCTCATTAAGTGCATTCATCAAGTTACTTCCTCACTGTTAGCCAACATCTTGCCTCTCAGGCTTAACTTGCAGAAGGTCCACTTCCTGGCATCCAGTTCACTCTTGCCCTATCTCCTTGCTTTTGTTATTACCTTTTATGCTTCAATAGTAGTTCCTCTCACAGATGGTTTCATTGAAACCCAACTTTGGAAGTATGAATTCCTACAGGCTAACTCTGGACATGCTACAAACTCCTCATACTCCTCCACAAAAGCAATCAGCCTCTGATACTAACTTCATCCTTTCTGTCAGTGAAATAATCCATATAATAGTCCATTCGATAATCCATCCCACCCAGATTTAGTCACCTTTTTACAGCTTCATCTTTCACTCTCTAATCTTAACCCTGTTCATGCTCAGTATTCTTTGTGGTGGTCAGTTTTCCATCTTCTCTCTCTCTCTCTTTCTCTCTCGCTCTTTCTTTCTCTTTCTTTCTTTCTTTCTTTCTTTCTTTCTTTCTTTCTTTCTTTCTTTCTTTCTTTCTTTCTCTTCACCTTGGCTTGCTCTGTAGACCAGGCTGGTTTTGAATGCACAGAGGTCTGCCTGCCTCTGCCTCCAGAATGCTAGGGTTAAAAACATGTACCACCAAAACCTAGTGGTCCACCCTTTCTGCATCCAAGGTCCTCGGTGCTATAGTCCAGACTCATCTCTCATGCTCAGCTGACTGCATCATTGAATTGTCGTCTCAAGCTACCAGTCTTTCTCCCTCAGTTGCTCTTGCAATAGGTCCAGGAATCACTAACCACTCGTTCCATTTCCCCACATACCCTCCTCTCCATACACAGGCAGGGCTGTTACCTGTTAGAGATGGCCTCCATCAGTCTCCATGTCCTCTTCCCTGAAGCCCATGGCTTACACCAATGCAGAGCAGCCCACAATCAAGCACTAACTCACTGCTCTGGTTTACAGCAGAATCTCCCTATCCACCTTAAGTATAGTTTTCCTAATCAACACCATTTTGTCACCTACCAGGCAGCAGTTCAGCAGCTACTGCCCGACTGATTACAAGCGTAGTTCCAGCTGTCAAAGCAGGACAAGTTCCCTTTCTAACAGAATCTTTGCTGCTCTCTTTCTAAACCTTCCCACATAAATGTCTCGCCCTTGGACTAACCTCATTTCTCCACATCTACCTTCAAGATGATGAGACCTTTGTAAAGTTTCAATACTAAACAGATCTTCATTCCAATTCATACCCCGACTACTCCCTTTTAAGTTAATATGAATTTAAGACTATACAAGGAAAATGGTCAAGTGAAGTTAAGACTATATAAGAAAATGTTCAGTATATCTTTCTGATTCAATCCCCCCTCCCACTCTGTGTGTGTGTGGGTGTGTGTGGGAGGGTGTTGCAGGTGCTCACACCCATGTACTAGTACATGTATGTGCACACACACGTGCCTGCCCATGCATCTTCAATGCGTGTGTGTATGTAGGGAACAGAGGTTGACATGAGGTCTCTTCCTTGCTCACTCTTTGCCTTATCGTTTGAGAAAGTATCTTTTCTTGCACGGTCTCAATTACAGTTACAATGAACTACACCATGAAAGAGAAGAACAGAGCTGAGTTGAGACAGGTTTGTTTAGGCAGCTTACTGGCATACTTACAAGCCCAGTGATTTCTCCCTTGTGTCATTAAGAGCTAAACTCAAAATCAACAAAATTGCAAGCTACTGTCTAGCACCTATCTTTCAAGATGCCACAGCTGTGCAAAGCTAAATACGCAAATCCATTGGTTTTTTTTTTCAGACTCGTTGTAGCACGATATCTCCAATATAACTGTAAATCATTCCAAAACCATCATTTCTTCTTTGGGATTCTTATAACACATATATGAGAACTTATGGTATACACTAACAATTGAAACACTATTTAAAATAGTTTATTTCTGCATCCATCTATCCCTCATGTAAGTTTTAATACTTAATATATTCTTGGCAACTAGATGAATGATATATAAATGAAAACCATATAATAACTGTATGATTTTTCATATTATCAAATAAAGATTCAAAGGGTACAGAGAAGATGCAGGCTTACATACATAGGATGTCAACTCATCAAACGTTCACATTTCTTGCTATTGGGTCTCTCTCTTCCTGCTCCCACCTCATGCTCCTAAACCCAATACTGATGAAATTTTCTCTAAAATTTCTAGAGAACAACATTTAAGTACTGTAGCCTTCAAGGGCGAGTAATGTTTTTGATGTCATTTTATCTAATTTTAATCTAATTTGATCCAAATGATTGTGTTAAGTTTTAGTTGACTTAGTGCCTGGCTTACTTTTTTATGCATTACTGAGAACGCCCAACTGGGTGGGCACAGCAGAGCCTTTCTTCCCACAGTCCACACAACCAGTTGACTCTCTGAATTCTGCTCATTTTTCTTCTCTCCATATTTTAGCTTTTGTGCTTATAGATGGTGCTCCCCACCTTGTCCCCCAGACCCCTTAGTGAGCCCTCTCTGAGCTGCTTCCCACCCTGTCCCTGAGACCTTTTAGCTGTCCCACTCTGAGCACTGAGAATAGCAACACCCATTTAGATAATATGGTCATGCAATTTCTTGTATTGATGAACTGTACTTCCTTACAAGTAAATAGTCTCTAATATGAATGTCCTAAAGTTAAACAACAACAACAAAAAAGACCTATACATATCCTTAAAAAAATGTCTTGAAGTCAAAAAAAGACTTAAAACGATGAATGAATTACCTTCTCAGGAGGTGCTGTTACCACTAAAACCAGAAAAGAGAGGTGAGAATTAGTACAGGAAGCACAATCCACTCATCAGATTTCAGATTTCAAAAGGCATTAGGAAGCCAGTATCTCCCCCAGACAATTACGAAGCAAACTGAGTCAAATGTGGAATGCCAATCACCTGCCACCCGGGAGGATTTTACACATGAGCGACCAAGAACTTTTTGTGCTCTTCATTGTTCAGCAATCAAGGTTCAGAGATCAAAGGTTCAGAGGCGTTCATTCAAAATTAAGAAAATTAACCTCAAGTTTAAAGAAAACACTTCCTGAAACATTGTTTAATGCTTAATCTTGAGTTTGGGGAACTTGCTGTGTCTTGGAAGACAAATGTTCCCAGTGGTCAGAAATCCATCTGAAGTCAGTATTAAAAAGAATGACATTGTTTCATAGAGACAGGAGTATGGGTCCTGCATTTTTTTATATATATAATCCAGTTTTTAATGAGGGCTTCTGATTATTTTCATGTTTAACTAAATTGAACAAAAGCCACACCTCATAAGCCAATAAGAAACAATTACAACTTAGCATCAATATAATTAGCCACTTAAGAATTACTCAATCAGTAATGTTATTGTGGTGGGATGAGGTCTTCGTAGTTTTGAAATGTTTGTTTTCATTAAGCAATTCCTAGCACTAGTCAACAACTTTGTTTATTACTTGGAACTTTCTGAGTCACTGTGTCTCCTTAACTATTAGCACATAAGTTGGGTGCATTAATTCCAGGAAGAAATGAGCCTACCAGATAAATTAAAACCACTTTTTTTTTTTTTTTTTTTTTTTTTTTTTTTTTGCCGACGGCAGGAAGCTGTCTTTCTACGCTATGAAACCCATTGCTAAGGAATTCTAGAGACAAAGCCATACTTATGCCCATCTTCTTAGGCTAAACAAAGGATGAGCAACCTAGCCCAGTAGTTTTTAACCTTCCAAACACTGCAACCCTTTAAACACCCTCATGTTGTGGTGACTCCTAACCACAAAATTATTTTTTTTGTTACTTTCTAACTGTATTTTTGCTACTGATATAAAATCACAATGTGAGTGTCTGATATGCAAGCTGGTGTTAGGAGACCCCTATAAACGAATTGTTCAACCCCAAAAGACGTTGTGACCCATGGGCTGAGATCTGCTGACCTAAGCAGACAGAGACAATACCAGGCGAGGTCCTACTTGCTCTGCCTACCCAAGGAAGAATTACAGCACCCTGAGTGAACCAGTAGAAAGAAATGGGCCAGAAGGCACCAATGCTCAGAGCTCAGAACAAGGCCTGCTACTAGGGAAGGAGGTTGTGCCAAGCTCCCACATGACTCACAAATGAGCAAATCTTTACCTAAGAATTAATGGCAAAAGCCAAAAAGAGCCTTTTGTTTTGTTTTTATGTTTTTAGAGGAAATAGATACATTCCTTACAGACCTAAAACTGTTCCATTTTTTCAGGAACAAGGCTTTTCTGTGGAAATCAAAATAGTATACTAAGGAGAGAAGAAAATCTCTCTTGGGGGGCTGGGGCCACAGAAACCGTCAAAACTAGAGCTCACTAGACTCTGCCTTTAGTGATGAGTCCCATTGTAACTTGTGATGACATATAAGAAGTCAGATCTATGTCTTGAATTTCTCACAAGGTAAATGAAAGGACCACACCAGGGTCCTCCCAGACTCTTGAACTGACTGGTTCCTGCTTTTCTGGCTGTTGCCTGGCATTGTCCCACCTGCCAGTTACCACCTCACGAAAGCTCACCCCATGCTTCAACATTTTTAAGCCTGTGGATTCTCCTTTATACAGCCGAATTCTGGACACAGAAATGAATCTGGACCATTCCCTGAAGACAAAAAGTCCCTCTCAAGGAGTAAACATTAAGGTACTGTAACTCCTAAACTACAAGGCATTGCTCCGGAATTCACATGAAGTATTGTTACCTGCTAGGTACACACACCACAGCAGTGTCTCTCAACCAGGGAAAGTGGTCCATACTGGATCTAAGGATGTTTTCAATATTCAGGTACCTTTTTAGTTGTAACAAAAATAGTGTGTTTGTGTGTGTGTGTGTGTGTGTGTGTGTGTGTGTGTTGGTTGGTTGGTGGGAGCACTACTATCATATAAAAGTCAAAGAACATTGACTCCGCTAAACATACAACACCCAATACAGCTTCCCTGCCCACTTGAAAACGTCAACATCAGGAAGGATAAAAGCCATGCTCTAGAAGGATAAAAATAAACACAAACATACAAACACGGAGATGGATGGCTAGAACCCACACCCAACATGTAAGCTCACCTTTGGGCTCCGCCACTCCCGGCCCATGTTCCCGCGAGGAGGTCAGGGCCTCCACAGGCTCTTCCTTGGCTGGGAGAGGTGGAGGATGAGTACTTTTAGCAACAGGTTGAGTGTTCTTTGGCTTGACAAATACAGCTTCTTTACCTATATGCTGATGGATTGGCCTGCGTCTATGAACGCCAGAAACCGTATAACCCATTCCACCAGGACAGATTTCCTTAAAAGCAGCTAGATTTGGGATGGGAAAATATTCCTTTTAAAAATCTAACAGTACAAACTTAAACAGAGGAAAATATCATGATGAATATCTTTTAATAAATCATCACTAATATAGGTACATATCAAAACTTGAGAAACAGACGCAAAATATAAGCAAATTGCTTAACTTCCTGATAGACTTGCGTATTTACGAGAAAAATTTCGACTTTTACTTTAAACATCTATTCATCTATTAATTCCTTATCCTACCCAATTAAGATATACATTTAGCATGAATTTTATATATTGCATTATATGCTAGTAGCCAATATGCCACTATGTAGACTATATTATATATGTAAACTATATTACATACAAAAATATGTAATATACTGGGAGTTGTTTTAAGTACAGGTGACAGCTATTTAACATGTGAGCATGTAATATTACCAATAGTCAGGTTTTTTCCTTTCCCCTGCTTTTGTCCTTTCACTGGTTATTAGTGAAGAACTCAGTGGACATGGGGCACTGAAAACCTCCTGACTTGTGTCCAGTTGATAAATCTAAGGACTCGGCCAAAATGGCATGCTACATCTGGAATGGGGTTACTGGTGATAAAGGGGTAGAGAGGGGAGTGTTTTTGAAGAGGACCTTCAGTAGTGAGAAGAAAGCCACACGATAGCAACAAGTCAGAAGCTACAGACAGAAGCTGAAGCAAGAAGTAAAGGCCAGACCAAGCTGTGTGTGGTTTTCTCTATGGTAGGGATAACCAGCAAATCTGGTCAGGTTCACTACACAGAGGACAACGGGACATTCTGTACTATGTAATCATCACCTTCATCAGGAAAAATGTCTTTAAAATGTCTTTTTCCCCTGTGAGTAGACTGGGTATGATGTGTGATTTGCAGACTTCCAGCAGCAAAGCCCAGGGCCAGAGGAGCACAGTGCGGCAGACAGATGCAAACGCCACATAATCCCTGGGCTGTTGGGGTTGGAAGCAAATTGCCAAAAGCAAACAAGGGGGCTTATAGTCAAGTTTTTGTTTCTACTTTTAAAATTGGAAGTAAAATAAGTCATTTCTCATTTTCACAGAACAAGAAATCGTCTACTGAATGAACTGGGCCTGGAATTAGTCTTTAATAAAAAGGAAACTCTACAATATTCCCTTAGAGCTGAGATACTGTTTTTCTGAGGATTCACTCACTCAACTGTGGAATCTACTCGGACAGAGAATTCTTAACTAAAAACCTGGATAGTTCCAGAACAAAGCATGGTTTCTACCAAAGCACATGTTTGATTAAAATCATCACAGGAGCAAAACTTAAATACAAAAATTGTAAGGTTAATACCATAATAAAATTTAGTTTACTGTACTTTAGAAAGCAGCCCTGATGAACATTCCCCATCTTAGTTACACTTCACATAAAGATAAAAAACCTGTCAAAATTGACCTTAAGGAGAAATGGGGGGCCATGAATGACAAAGCTTTGTTAGTGAGAGTATATTAGAAGGCACAGGAGGGTGCTAGAGCCTGTGGGAGGAGTCTAAAATCATCCAATCTATCAATTCACTGACAATAAAATGTTACCTTTGCCATAGTTGTTTCTTTTGACTCTAACCACTACGAAAGGTGAACTATGATATTAAAATTTACATTTCAATCCTGTCTACTCTTGTAGGATTTACTACACAATGTAGTGCAAGATACTACACGGTAATATAGAGATTTAATGCACTTTTCTACAAGGGAAGTTTCTCTAAACAATTTAGTGTGACTCTTGGCAGCTGCATCAAGCCAGTGAAACAGACGCCACACCTTCCTTGATCATATGATGCCCAATGCTTGCAGGTCATGTCTCTTTTTCTTCCATTGAACTCCTTTACACTCTGCTTGGGAGTTTATTGATTCCTTGGTAAAATTATATTATCTACAGAAATGTATGCTCTCAGAACACTAGGTAATTATGAACCAAACTGTACTCAACTTGACCCCCTTCACAATTTACTGTGGTTTTGGCAGGATCTCCTTTGGAGTTATCTTTGTAGAATAAATTCAAAACTGAATACAATTCTTTATATTTTCTATTAGAGACATCAAGTGCAATTTTAATAACTGAATAAATAAGTCAATGTCCATTGGGCTGTTAATTGTAAAGCAAAACAATGCACAGTGAGCCATTAGGAAAGCATGTGGCCCAGTACAGCTTTCTGGTTTTTATACTTAAATAACAGTCCTCAAGTTCTAGAAGCTCATAATAAAATACAAGGTAATATCTTCCTAGCTTAACATGTAAAAAGAAGCCCATAAATAATAGGGAATTCCTATGTACATTTTCTTTTCTGACTTGAGTTTCTCCAACTATACTTTCTTCAGAAACAATACAAACACACAATACCATTAAAAACTAAACTCGGACACCTAAGGTAACCCAAGCTGCTAAAGTCATTTTGGTTCTGTAGCTGGGAATATTAGTGTGTATACAGCTGGCTATGGCTTACCTGTACCCAGGAGAGGACATTTCTCACAATGTGGGCCCCAGGCCTTGCCCACACTACAACAGCAGATCTGCTTGGTGAGATGAACAGAGAGAGGGTGCATACACTGCCTTCCAGGACTGACAAGGCGGTAACAGGGCCCTTTCTCTTCTGAGATCACCGGGGGATCCGCTAAAGAGAAAGACAAGCCTGATGTCACTGAAGAAACAATTCTTATCAACTTTAAGTTAAAATAAGATGGCCCTCACAACACAGATGAGAAACCTTGCTTTAAGATAAATCTATCAGATAAGGGCGATTATTCATTTTTGTTAATTGTCCATTCTCTAAATCATCTTTGGAGTGAGTGCACCTAATACTCTAGCTGGTTATTCCTGTTTCTGTCTGGATTCTATTTTTTTTTAACAAATATTAATATAGAAATGTGTATATATAAGTTAAAAATTTCCACCAATAGCTAGCTGTCCAGCCAACCTAGTCATCTATAATTAATTATAATTTGACCAACTGTTTCCCTGTCCCCCTGCTGTGATGATGTAATGGGGAATGTGCCCTATAGTTTAAAGCATTTGAAAGTGTGGTCCCCAATTGGCAGTGCTGTTTGGAGAAGTTTAGATAGTAAAGCTTTACTGGGGACAGGCTTTGAGATTGCATGCATGCACGCGTGCGCACGCACGTGCATACACACACACACACCACTACTTCCAGTTTCCTTTCTTGCACTGAACTTGTAGTTCAAGATATGAGTTGCCAGTTTCCTGTTTCTATTTTTATGTCTGATGCTTGCTGACTTGCTGTCCCCAACACTATGGACTCTAACCCCTTGGAAATGTAAGCCAAATTAAACTTCCTCTTCCTTAAGTGGCCTTGGTCATAGTGTTTTATCAACACTATGCAACAAAGATAATATACTTGTCTTTTCTGACCCTTATTTTTTCTCATATGTTCATTTACATAAAAATTTTATGGGTTTATGGAAAACTCATTTTGGACTGGAAATAATGATTAAGTTTGTGAATGAACAAGGCTAAGCAATACAAGTGGGATATTTAAACAGATAGTGGATTGTCTGTTGTTTTTGGTGTCATCTGGGTTTTATTGTTATTTTACACAACATTGATATTTAAGCCAGAGGACTTTGACTGAGGATGTTTATCCTCCATGATATGAGTGGGCTTCATCTAGTCTGTTCACACATTTACAAGAAAAAAAATACTGATGTGCACTGAGTGAGACTAAATTCTGTCAGTCGACTCCCTTCAGGAGCAAGCTACTACATCAGTTCTTCCCCAGTGGAAAGTTTGCTACCTACTCTATAGATTTTAGACTCATCAGCCTCTGTACTTATGTCAACCAGTCACTCGAAATAAATGCAGCCTCCTCTTATGCAAAAACATGTATGATGTGCACGCATGGTCACACTTATAAATGTATGCATTAATATGTAAGAAAGCTTATACACTAGTATTTATGTTGCATATGGAAGGGGTATTTCTTTCAAGAAATTGGCTCATGCACACATACTTATCTTGTTGGTTCTGGTTGTTTGTTTGTTTAATGCTAAATTATGTACTGGCCAAGCCTCAACTTTCTTGCTTATAAATAATAGGGTTAGTATGCATACTCACCTATGATATTCTAAATCTTTGGCACACAGTAGACAAAGAATGCATGTTCGGACACCTATAATGATACAAAACCCAGCTCTCTCTGTTCTAACAAGTACATGTGTGCCCATCTCAACCCTTACTTAGTAACAGAAGTTCAACAAAGAAAAGAGATATCACAAGTGAATTGAGGTTTGGAGGATAAGGAGCAGATGAAAAAACAGAACACTCCTGAAGATTCCAAACCCACACACGTACTGAGGGCGTGGGTCAGTGGTAAAGCATGCGCAAGGCCATGAGCTCAATCTCTCATAAGGCCAAAAAAAAAAAAAAAAAAAAAAAAAAGACAGAACAAAATAAGCAAAATAACCTTCACAAAATATGTCTAATAAAGCCAAGTCTGCTGTGGCTTCTAAAAGAAGTGGGTAGACAGAAGTGTCTGGAGCCTTCCCTCTCCTGCCCACTCTCTGGCTTCTGTGCAAGTAAGCTATAAAAGGTCAAAGGTCACAGACTAAAAGTAAAAGAAAGCTTAGCAGCAGGGTAATAGACCCGCAAAGGATAGTAAGCCCTTGGAATGATAGATGCCACTCACACATATGTGCCCGAACATATATGAGTGCATTTACATGTAGGTATAGTCTATAGAACCTATACATGATTCTCATGGAGTTTTCAAAGTACTTTGCTCTAGCATTTCCTTCCCCAAGTGACTGAGATTGCTTACAATCCATATTCACATAGAAATGATGGGGCTTAAGTATAAAACTAATCCCATTTGTGTATATTCTAGGTCCCAGGGCCATGGGCACTTCAGAACAGAACGGTTTCTTCAAATTCTCAACATTGTACCAAGATGATTGCTAGTCATCATTGTTGCAGTCTTACTGGGAATGCCACACACGGGCTCTTGTGCTTGAAGAAATGCTGCCCAGCAGCTGGTACAGTTTTGGAAGGCCATGATGCCTTTATGAGGTGGAGCCTTAAGAGCTCTCCAAAATTAAATAATGGCCACCTGTCAGTTCAGACCATTTTCGCATTTCTAATTCGGTGTGTGGAAGAACAGACTTCTGTGGCTTATGTGTCATGTGATTCTCTGAAGGAACTGTACTTTAGCCCTAATCTGCCTTACTTCATTCACTTCTAAAACAGAAAAACTAACAGCATACCTCTCAGTGAGATCATAAAAAATACACACGGCGATCGATGCAAAGGTCAGGCACTTAAGTATACCATAAAGATTATTGCCATGATGGTTTTTATTGTTACCATTATTATCTGGCCAACAAATTGATGACACAGATCTGTCTATCCTGCAGGACATGGCACTATGTCCTATAAGGAATGGTCTGGTCCCTGAGCTGAGGTAAACATAGAGGAGGAAACATACAAACAAACAAAAAAAGGAGGCACAAAATACACAGTGAAGACTTACAGACTTCACTGAAAGCCACATGAGATGAAAGTATCTGAGCTCACAGGCTCCACTTGATAGCCTGAACAAACAGTGTTCATGTGGGCAACAAACAGACAAAAACCCACCCAATCAGCAGGGAAGCCCTTTAGGGAAAAAGTTAGATAGTTAGAAGTAACTTCATTTCACGTTGTAAAAAAAACAAAACAAAACAAAACAAACCTAAAAATACAATTATAAAATTTAGAGCTATATGATTTAATACATTAAGCAAGAGGCACACATTACTAAATAAAACTTATATAAAATTAAGTTAAAAGTTTAGTTGCTCTGTTTTGAACTGATTAATGCCTTCTTCAGGCAGCATGGATGCAAACATTCCTACTGTCTCAAGAACATTCTACCAGACAGCTGTTCAGCTTAATGGTCCAGCACACCTTTTCTGTAATGGGCCAGAAAACATGTATTTTAAGTGTTATTAGCCCCACAGTCTCTGTTCCAACTTCCTAACTTCACCATGATTACAACAAAAGCAGCCTTAGACAACATATACATAAATATGGCTGTGTACCAATAAAACTTTATTTACAAAACCAGACAGTAGACCAGTTCTATTACAGACTTCAGTTTTCCTGACTGCTGACCTAGAACCCAAAATCTGGATGCCCAAATCCTAGTTACACACCTCAAATCTCTATAAACTGTTGATTACTACTTATATGATCTGAAAAGGCTTCCAGAACTCTCTCTCTTTGCTTTAATTTCCACCGTGTGAGACATGAACAATAATTACACATTTGATAAAGTGGGTGGGGAAACTAACTACAAATCATATAAATGTGACTGACGTTTTAGAAAGGACTTGCCCTTCTTGGTCTCATGACCTCTAGGGTGATGGTAGAAGTTCCTGAGCACATCTCCTCAGGGCCTCCTGTGTCTGTCAGTTACTTCAAGTTCAAGGATAGAGAATATATAGAACATTAAAAGCCCAAAGGCAGATTGCTTTCATCTGTGGCCCTTTCCTGAACCTCAGCTGCAGGCATTAAGAAGATGCATAAATGCCTGCAGAAAATTAAGTGCAGTTCAGAAGGTAGAAAATCTTCCCCGATTTAGTCTACTTTTCTTCACATGACTGTGATAAGCCCAAGCTTTACACTTTGCCCCACAAGATAGGCAAGGGCAGGCTTGGAGGATACTGGTCCATCTTCCTAAGTCACAAGCACAGGTCAGAAGAGCCAGCAACTGTCAGTGGCCTCCTCCTCTCTCATGTTTGACTACATGAAGTCAAGGGCAGAGAGTGGGCAAGGTAGGAATGGTAAATGACTGCATCCTTAGGCTGGAGTCAAAGAACTCTGAGGGTGTTCACCTCACAGCATTCAGGATCATGGAGAGCTCCTCAGTAACTGCCAGGTACACTTCTTAGAGGTCAGAGTCAGCCACACATTTTATGGTCCGGATGTACCCTAATTTCATAAGGCTTAAGCAAATGCTATCAGTCTCTACCACATGCTTGCACACTCAAGCTCTGGTGTGTGTGCGTGTGTGCGTGTGCATGCGTGTGTGCGTGTGCATGCGTGTGTGTGTGTGTGTGTGCGTGCGCATGTGCACACATGCACTTGCTCATTTCCCAATTCCTCTGTTACTCTCCCATGACTATGAAGGATACACTATTTGTCCTCGCTTACTGAGAATGTCACATTCTCCCCTGATTCTTTCCAACTGGCTTTTATACTCATCAGTTTCTTTATACAGTTCATCAACAAATCTGGACAAATAGGTACGAATCACAAATTCTGAAGGAATTGGACACACATCCATGATACATGTGGTAAAATCACAGAGAAGAAGAAAGAGAAAGAAAGAAAGAAAGAAAGAAAGAAAGAAAGAAAGAAGGAAGGAAGGAAGGAAGGAAGAAACATCTGTGGCCTCCATGCTGGTAAAGGGCCCAATTTTAACTCTAAGTTCTAAACTGGAACACTTAACTAGCAACAAATATCACTTAATACTTATCATTTCAGCTGTTGCAGCTGACCCTTAAAATTGAATTATTTATTTTTCCAAAAAGAATGGATGGTTGTTTAATAAGTTCAGAATTATTTGGGCAATGGCAAGAAAAATACATTCTAAGGAGCTGTGCAAGTGTTTCAAGATTCACATTGGCAGGTTTCTACAATTTCATTAAAACCTGGATGCCTGCCCTTCATGCTAGACATGAGATCTTGTCAAACTCTCACAAGTCTATGGCGGGTTCTCCAAGTTTACCTAATCTGCAACCTTTATTGTGAGAATTTTAACCAGACTGTGTAAGATAAAAATGCATTTACAACAAATTCTGTATCAAAGTGGGTTTTTTTTACAATAATTGCTGCTTACATTAGAACCTGTTTAAATATTCATTTATGTAGTTCAAAGTACCTGAAAGATACCTCTAAATTATCTAGATATTATCGATAGTTTTGTTTGGTCCCTAAGGTTTCAGATGTGCCTTGAATGAAAACTTTACAGTCTAATTTAGCAACCCTCTAGGTTAGGTGCCTGTCTGCTTCAGGTTAGAACCAACCATAAAAGAACACAGAGGGAGAAAGCAAGAGAGGAAGAAAAGACTTACGTGCACAATTTCTTAATCTGCATGTGTCAGTTTGAAAAGGAAAATAGGAGTAATTAGTAACAACATTTCAAAAGGCTTAAACCCAGCAAGCAGGACTGTCAGTTTTACATGACTTCATTTCCTCTCTCTATAGCACAGCTCAGAGAACAATAAGCGGGCCTTAAGCTGAAGGGTCAAGTCCTCATGAAGACTGTTCTCACCTGATCAAATGTGAGGCAGTTTAAGAAACACCAAGTCCACATCAGAATAAATTCACAGAGTCTAGCTGGACAGAAACAGGCAGAAATGCTCTTAAAGTCACCTCACCCTGCTGTGAAGTTTTTAAGCTTTGTATGATCATATACTGTTTTGTTTTGCTTTTTAAAAAATGTGCAGCATTTACCTACTTTTCTACTAATAATCAGGGTTACAATAAAATGTGGTCATCTTTTAAAATTCTGCATTTGGAGGCCTAAGGAGATGGTTCAGGGGTTAAGAGCATTGGCTGCTCTTCCAGAGGACCCAGGTTCTATTTCCAGCACCCACATGGCAGCTCACAATTGTCTGTAGCTCCAGTTCCAGGAGGTCCAGTGTCATCTTCTGGCTTCTGTGGGCACCAGGCATACATGTGGTACAAAGATATACATGGAGACAAGACACCCATATACATTAGATTTTAGACTGATATTTTTTAGCCTGAATTTAAGGCTAGGGAAGGCGCTTATTTGGTAAAGTGCTCACCCTGCAAGCATGGGAACCTAAGTCGGATCCCTAGAGTCCATATAAGAAAAAAACAGGTGTGTGGCAACTGCTAATAATTCCAGTGCTGAAGAGGCAGAGACAGGTATATCACTGGGACTCCCTGGCCAACCAATCTAGCCTAGTTGGTAAGTTCCAGGACCAGTGAGGGACCTTGTCCCAAAAAAGTGAGATAAATGGTACCTGAGATATGATACATGAGGTTGTTCTCTTGTCTAAACACATACACCACACATATATACATATTACACACACATGCATGCAATGCATACATGCAAACAGCACACAGCGCATATGCACAGCAAACACACACAGGTTATCCTCTTTAGGGCTTTTTACTTCAGGTGCCTCCAACCTAATTGTCAGACAGATAGCATAATGTATAATGATCATGTAACTACCCAAATGACTATACTGGATTCATTTTTATGAAGACACGGCCTATTTGTTGAAATCATATTTCAATATTATGTGGCCTCATGGGAGAATTTTACCTTTACTCTATAGGAAAGAAAACCTCAGGGACATTCCTTAACTAGTAGCATCATATTGAGAGCCATTTGTAGATTCAGAGGACATCAGGGCAGAGCCAGAAAATCTGAAATGCACGGGCCTCGGAATGATTTTCCAGGCTTTTCTAACTGAGAAAGTACAGTGAAACCTCATAAAAACAGACTCCAATGACATGGGATTTGCAATAATTAAAGGCAGAAGCTGGGGCCAAGCTTGATTTAGCCTAAAGAAGGCTTAAATATTTATGAAGGAAAAAAAATCTGTTTTTATCTCCCAAAAGCACAAAGAACTGATACACCTATTTAAATAAACTCTTCCTTTCTTTCTTTTTCTTCCTTCCTTCCTTTCCTTTTTTCCTTCCTTTGTTCTTTTCCTCCTCCTTCTCCTCCTCCTCCCCTGTCTTCTGTTGTTGTTGTTGTTGTTTGATTTTTTTTTTTGTGTGTGTGTTTGAGACAAGGTTTCTTTGCTTAGCCCTGGCTGTCCTGGAACTGTCTCTGCACTGTAGACTAGGTTGGCCTTAAACTCAGGGATCTACCTTCCTCTGCCTCCTGAGTTCTGGGATCAAAAGTATATGCCACCACAGCCTAGAGAACTCTTCATATTTATCTAAGTCTGTTCTCTTTGTGATTATGCCCTATTCTGAGTTTTAGTGTGAAGTATTTTTGAATGCAGTTAAAATGCATCATAGAGAAGTTCCCATAATGGTTGTAGTTTACTAAATTGTGTTGGTCTCCTTGCTCTTTCCATTTTTAACTAATGGTATTTTCTTCCATATTTTCAATATTAATTGAATATTTTCTTCTTTTAGATAACCCCCAAAGACACATGATTAAAATTTAGAAAGCCGAACAGAATACTACTTACGAACACAACTTGAAAAGGTAGGGTCAGGCCCAAATCCCATCTTGCAGGAGCATCTGTAGCTTCCCATGGTATTCAAACATTCACCATTAGGGCATACACCTTGTAGCTGACATTCATTAATATCTGCAAGAAAACAAAAGCCTTTCAGATGGAGCAGCTAAGCCTTCATGTACAGATTCTGGGTGTACTCATGTTTAATTTTTGTCTCACTGTAATAATCATAGTTCAAGTAAACAAGGGAGAATACAGTAGGATTAAAGGAATTAAAATTACCAAATTGTAGAGGCATTTTAAGCCAGCAACATGGCTGGTCTGGCAAGAGATCACATCCAAAGACCTTCAAGGTCCATAAGATCCAACCAGAATGCAGACATGCCCTGGATTACAGTATGATCTGACTGGAATACAGACATGACTTTAGTACACACCTTTAATCCCTAACAATGAAGGTAAAGTTAGTTTGTAGAAGGAAGCCATGTTTAAAAGTGACATTTAATTGAAGAGCAGGCAAAGTGATGAATCATAACAAAATCTGACAGAAATGAGTCAGAGATAGGATATGCCCAACCCATAGGAGAACAGAACAGGAAAGAAAGCTTATTCAAGATAGTGAAGGAGAGAAAGGGGGCAAGGTGTGTAGCAGTTTTACAAAAACACGCTGCAAATAGAACAAGTTAGGTGCAGGTGAAGGCAGAATGAGCCAGAGAATGAGAAGGAGCCAGAAGATTAGAACAGATTGCCAGAGTTAGTTTGAGGCCAAGTAGAGCAATTCAGTCAGAAGCCAAGAGAAGCCAGTTTGGATCAGTCAGTATGGAGAGGAGTTTTGAGCCAAAACAGCTGATTTGAACCTGCCAGCCAGAGTTCAGAAAGAACAAGAAAGGGTGAGCTTATTCAGCAGAAAGCCTCCAAGACAACAATTATACCTGGTGAATAAGGTACTTTTACATTGAATCTCTATCAAACATCTGCAGTTGTACAATTCATTCTGATGCAAATATTATACTCCAGGTTCTGTCTTAGGTACGGAAAATGTACTAGCGAACAAAACTGACCAACAGAGCCCTCTTCACAAAGCTTGTGTTAGTATATGTTAAGCATTATGGAGTACGCAGGGAGGCAGCAATTCTCAGTTTGAAGCAATTGACAGCCTAGATATGCATAAAAAATGTGAACTGTGAACTGTAAAGAATAGTACATGTTACCTAAACTACAGCTATTAGAAACTTTCAGTTCTGAAATTGCCTATAGTGACAGTCAAGAGCTGCTGAAGGAGGTTAGGGGCAGTGTTAGAGGTAAGGATGTGAGACTTCCTCAGGGTAGAAGGTGTGTGTAGCAGTGAGGGGGGAAAGTGATGGGACTGGGTTAGAAGACATATTCACACGGGTAGAGACTGAAGCATGAGCACAGAGGATCAGAGGAAAGGACCCAGGAAATGGTGAGTCACACCACTGAATGGAAAAAGGTTCAATAAGGTAAATAGTTGGGAGACAGAGCTGCTACATGTCAGGCTAGGTTTGGCTTCAATCTTGCTGAAAACAGAAAGCTATATAGAAAGGTTTTGAGTAGGAAAGCAGTGTTATGAACAGCAGACTCCAGGGTAGTTCACCTGACCTGGCCAACACATGGCTTGGTGAGCAGAGAACATAAAATAAGCCACTGGAGGAGCAGTGTAAATAGGAGGTTTGTGACTTGTGACAAGCCATGAGGGTACAACAAGTTAATCAGGAAGATTAGGAGGTCATAGTTCATTTTAAAAATGAACAACTGACAGGGCTTGGAATTCAACTGAGAACCCAAGACTGGAAAGTAGTGAAGAGGACTCAAAGATGTCAGGGGCTTTAGTCCGAGAACGGAGGAAAGATTTCATAAATGGAAAGTGCCAGAAGGTGAGGATCCAGTTTCACAGCTCTAGGTCACATTGTGATACCCAAGCAGAAATACCCAGCAGTACAAGATTCTGGAATAAAGTAAAAGGGGATACTATGCCTAGAAACAGAGGTGCCCCATGGACCAGTCCCGGATAAAATCAAAAGGAGCTGAGAGGAAAGATACAAGTGTGGTGACTAAAATATAAACCAAAAGTTTTCATAGCCCCGTGTAAAGGTAATCAAAAATGAAAAAGAGAATCTGTTAAAAATGAAAAACTAGTAGCCATTTTTTATTTAATCCAGTGTGGGCTATGAAGCTTAACAATTAACAGATGTTGGCTGTTAATGCTTCTATGTCAAGTAACTTTTATGTCTTTCCATCAGGAATTCTTCTGCAATCTTTTTATAGAGTGTCTTAAACTTATTAATTTCCCAAATTAAGATTGGACACAATGATAGCAAAGTACTACAGAAACTTCACATCAAAGACAAATACTTCCCTTGATAAATCATCATTTAAGGGAATATTACTGAAACATAAATTCTAGAAGAATTTCTAAGAAGTCGTGGTTATCTGCATTATAGATAGTTCCTCTGAGTCACACACTTTTAACATTTTTATTTCTAATTTTTTTCACTGTGTATATTCATTGGATGAGGTATTAGATTCCATGAGAACATTTTCATTTGGATATATGTTGGATGTTGAGCAGCATTTTTAATTAACATCAGTGATAAAATGTAACTTGTTGCATGATGTGCAAATGAGAAATTAGTGCATATGCGTTATGTAAGATTTACGGAGTGCCAACTGGATGCATCTGGAAGCAGCTAAATTATACCCAGAAGACCTGGTCCAGCACCTGATGGTCCTATTCTTTTTAGGGCTGTGCTGTAACAGTCTTTTATATGTAGCATATAATTGAAACGATTCCCTCATAACTCATTCTTCTTAAGAAAACCACCATGAAGGACAAGGAAGCGTGCCAAGTCCAGTTGGAGCTTACACAGTACAAGCAAAGACCTTATCAAAGGATCCAAGTAAAGCCTGAGGTTTGGGTAGCCAGCCAGTTGTGATCAGAAACACTGGACAAAATCTCCACTCTTCTTTTCCTCCCTCACGTCTCTACATGGTTACAATTGTTAGCCGCCTTCTCCTATTCATTGGCTTTTCTACAACACACTTCATGACTACTTCTTGGGAATAAGAACCTTTCTTTGTTACAAGGCTTTTAATTCATCTATATTTCAGCCTCATTGTTGGTTGTCAGGTTGAAGGTTCTCTATTTTCTGACCCATGTCTAAATGCCTCCTTTATAACAATTGCCTTGTTAGGTGACCATATGCTTTCCAATGCTTTTCTTTTGGACCTCTTTAACACAGCTCACAGCCTTAACCACAATGCCTTGGGATATAGAAACTACAAGTTAAAAATAAACAAGTAATAAGAACCGAGACACCTACAGGTGTAAATAGGAACAGGCAAGTTGGTGGGGGTGGGGAGCATAAAAAATTCTCCTGGTTTCTACTACATTGGTCATCTTGGGCCACCAGTACCCTGACTACCACTGCCCAAACTGACCCTAAGAATTTTGCTTGAAGTATGGCCTTCCTGAACACACTCATGACTACCAGAAAGACCCCTGCTTTCTTCAGCAGCTGATTGGTTTATATCTTAGCATATGTTCTACAACATCCGGATTAGAGATTCATTCTATTTTGAACTTTCTTCTATTTATTTTATTTACACTAAAATAACTTCATCTAAACTACACAGCTAAATGTCCCTAAGTGTGCTGGCACTTAAATGGTATATGAGAGGGTTTGAGTGCAAGAAAGAGAAGGGAGAAATGTTGTACTTAAAATACAATCTCAAAAACAAACAAACAACAGAAGAAATACATATGTGCATATATTATGTGGTCACTATCAAGATCATGATTAAGAACATTCCCCAGGGTCTTGAGAGATGACTCAGAGGTTAAAAGTGAATACTGCTCTTACAGAGGACCTGAGTTCAGTTCCTAACACCCATGTTGGCTACTCACTTCCAGCTCTAGGAGACTTGACACTCTTTTAGCCTCTACAGCTACCTGAATTCATATAGATATCCATACAGAGACATGTACATTATACATATAATTTTAAATAATAAATACCTCAGAAAGCCCCTTCCCAGGTAACATCACTGCACCCATGACTGGCGATTATTACAACTGTTGTCACCTTTCCTATTCTTGAATTGCACATAAAATGAATAATATTGTTCGCTTTGTCTAACTCGCTTTACTATTTACTATAAAATGCTTCAGTGCTGTTACATACAGTAGCTTGGTCTTTTCATTTATGTTGTGTGTTATTCTGTGAGGAAACCAAACTTAACTATTCAAATACTCCATCAGTTATTTCCCATTTGGGGCTGTTGTTATCAATTATTTGTGAGCATTCACAAATACATGTGTATACAAGTGTGTGTGTGTGTGTGTGTGTGTGTGTGTGTGTGTGTATGTTTATGTGAATAGACAGGAAACCTCAGTACTCATTCTCTTGAGCATTTATTTACATGTTTATATTTATTTTAAACAGTTGTTCAAAAGCTATGCCAATTTCTACTCCCAGTTGATAAGTCCTTGTCAACTTAGTATCAATCTTTCTACTAAATTCAGTCATTTTGGAAAAGTGAGGTGCTGTGTCATATGGCTTTAGTTTGTTTTCAGATGAGGACTGATACCGACTACTTTTTAAATATACTTCTTAGCCATTTAAAGGTCAATCTTTCTTTCTCTATAAATGCAAACACTTATACAGAGTGTTACAGGTTAGGGGGATTGCTGCCCTCTTGGTTTTACTTTATTTTGTTTGAAATGAGGTCTCACTCTGTAGTGCTAGACTATCCTAGAATTCATTGTGTAGTTCAGTCTGGCTTCAAACTCACAGAATCCTCCTGTTTCACAATCCTAAGTCCTAGGAATTCAGGTGTGAGCCACCATGCTTATATCTGTCAGAGGGAGGATGTTCTGTGACCCTCAAAGGGAGATGTGATACATTTCTGCCCAGAGAGCATCTGGTTTTCACGGGCACTGGGAAACTCAAAGAGCATGGATAACAGGGATACTAAACATTCTGAAACTAATCCCCTTGACAAAAGATTATTCTTTTGTAGATTTACAAAGTCTACAAAAGTGTACACTGTAAGTGTAGACTTACAGTACACACTAAAAATTTCAGATGTGAAAAAAAACTTTATGAAGTAAGGCAGTCTGAGGAACAGGTGGGGTGAAAAGAGCTATGTAACACTAAAAACCTTTGCTTTACTCCTCTATGTCTATATCAACAATGCTCAAATCAAATTCTGGGAAGGATTTCAATCACAAAGGATTTTCAACACCCATAGGCAAACAATTACAGCAAAATCTATGTAGATATGCTCTTTTTTTCTTGCCATCCTTTTTCCCACCTCTGCTATATCTTCAGAAGTATGTAGATATATATCCTATACCCTTTATGTTAAAAGAAAAGCAAAAAGCAAAACACTTATCACTTATGACTGTTCATTCAGTGCTTCAGAAGCAACTATTCAAGCAACTATTCAAAAGACTTTCTGAGGTAGTCAAGTCCCTTCGACTTTTCTAAATAAATGGAAGGGAACTGGAGATCCACAAGCAGATGAAGGGCAAAACACAGGTTAAACTGACTGTATTTCATCCAGATACAATAAGCTTAAAGACCACTCTAAGCAAAGATATCTAGCCAAAGTTTAACAACCGTGTGAAATGTGACCGGCAAATTGTGAATTATAATTCCACCCAGACTTCAATTCCTAAGGCTATTTTCCTTATTTAAGAAAACCTTCTCCCAGCACCACATACATTTAAGAAGAAAATCTTCTAACTCGATTATAAACTATAAGTAAGCAACACTTGCCAAATAAAATAGAGATCAGAAATCTCACATTCATGGGGTCAACCACACTTCTTTAATATACTCAGACTAAGTCAAAAGTACTTTATTACTCAGTTTAAAAAACAAAATAGATAAACAACTGGGTTTACTCCCTTTTTGTCCTCAGCAGGCCACCATTGTCTCTGAAAGTCCATAGAGTCCTATCCTCATCAGAAACAGCAGGACAACTATACATAGTAACATTCACCTGGCTTAAGAATCAAAACCTAAATAAAGGCAGAAGGAGATGCACTCTAGTGGTCATACACACACACATTTTATCTCCAGCAGCTCTGCTATGTTAGAGCAGGCTAGGGGTTCACAGAAGCAGAGGGAAGAGGTAAACATGGCTCCATGTCAAATAAGCAGAACTAGTGGAGCCACATATAGCTCCCAGAAAGATTTCCATTTTTTCCCCTTACTGAAAACAGTTGCAAGGGTTTCTACCTATAAAGACTACCAGCATAGCTCTGACTGTTCATGAAGTTCGAGAATCTAAGTGGTTGAATTCTGGCTACATCATATAAACTTAACTGAAGATGAATGGTCTTCTAACAGGATACTTCTCAGTGGCAGAGTGACTGCCTACTATATGCAATGCCTTTAGTTTAATATCCAGCATTAAAGAAAAAAAATGACACATAATCAATTGACAGGAGAACAAGGTCTTTGTACTCACAGATAGCATTAGAGAATCCAGAAATGTTAAACATGTAAGGGTTGTTTTTGTGAAAGAAAAGATGGATAGCCTGTTTTCTGCCCAGAAGGCTGGGAATGGAGATGGATAATAGCCTAGATGTTCCCTGTGCTATCGTTAGGGCCAAGCCATTCCTGGCTTCCCCAAGTACAACCAGGACTGGAAGTGGCTAACAGCCCAGATGACCTCTGCATTACCTGTATGACCAAGATGACACCAGATCCTCCCCTAGGCCCTTAAGATAACACATGTAGCCTATTGCTAGAACTCATCTTCATGAAAGAATTGGCATGTACTTTGAGAAAATTTTCAATATAATCATCCCTCCTTGGGCACAGAGAATTGTGTTACACCAGAAAACTTCTGACTAACTTGTACTGTACTTAAATATGCCTAACATAAACTGCCGATGTCAGACTCTCAAAGTTTGAACCAACGCTGTCTACTGGGTCATGCTGAACTGTAGTTCTTTCTTGCCTCAGGGACTGTTACTGTGCCAGTCCCAATGTTTACAGAGACCCCCACAGTGTAGTAACTAGATAGCACAGAAATATAAAACTCAAGAAAATAGATGATCAAAGATTCTCATCAAACAGCCGAAGGATCCAGTCTTGCAGAACGGTGTAGTCAGACAAGAAGGTGCCGTGAGATTCTTCTTCCTCCTCATTTATATGTGTACAGCTCATCTGTGTCCTTTCTACTTTATCACTATCCTGGATGGCAAGCCATAAATGGTTATTACCACCTTATGAAATACTTTAAAAATCAAAAGTCACTTTTTAAAGGAGTAAGGGATTGACAAATCTAATAGGAGAAATATTCCACTAAAACCCAGCCTTTGGTATAACTAAGATGTTAAATGTTACTTGGAGCGCTTCACTCAAATTCCCTGCCTCTACATCTTCTACCCTTGTAACATGAAGGGTCTGACATAGATAATTCACACAGTTACTTGGAGTTTAAATATTCTTTAACTTCAAAATGACTGGCCAGTTTCTAGGGTTGAAAGTGCTAGGGAATACACAAAGTCTGGTATTTAACTAGTGACGCCTTGAATGGTATAAGCATACTCATGAGAAATAAATACATCTTTACATATATATTTTCTAAAAGAAAATATATATGTTTAACCAAGTGACTAATAATTTCCTGTTTTTTTGTTTTTTGGTGGCACAAGTTGACACAGGATATGAGGTGTGTCTGGTCACTAATAGGCATTGGATGCAAGATGCAAGTGTCACATGAGGAGCTTTCTACTGCGAGGGCAGGCGGGGTGGGGGAAGTGTGAGACTTTCTGGAGATTTAGCAGTGTATACGTAAGCCTTGCTGGTGGATAGAAATTCTGTCATGGGATTCCATCAGCATGGGATTCCATCAGCAGTAGGACATACATTTGAAGACAGAAAAAAAAATGCCTTGAAATAAATGTTTTCCTCAGCCAGATGGGTGAGTTGACTATTTAAGAATGTACAGAGGTGTGCTGGATAGTTTTTATGTCAACTTGACAAGCTAAAGTCATCTGAGAGAAGGGACTCTTGACTGAGAAAATGCTTCCATAAGATGGGGTTTTAGGCAAGCCTGTAAGGCATATTCTTAATTAGTGGTTGATGGGGAGTGCAATCCCTGAGCTGACAATCATGGATTCTTTAAGAAAACAGGCTGAGCAAGCTATACAGAGCAAGCCAGTAAGAATCACTCCTGCACGGCCTCTGTATAAGCTCCTGCCTCCAGGTTCCTGCCCTGTTTGTGTTCTGTCTTGACTTCCTTCAGTGATGAACAGTACTGTAAAGTATAAGCTAAATAAAGCCTTTCCTCTGAAACTTGCTTTTGGTCATGGGGTTTCATTGTAACAAAAGAAACTTTTAGGCCAGTTAGCATAGCGGAATCAGCAAGTTTCAGGTTTAACGAGAGACCTTGTCTCAATTGTGAGTGCTTTACTTAGTCTGAGTAGAGGAAGACCCAAGAACTCTCTAAGAGGACAAAGGTATTTCTTAAACTTCAAAGAAGAATATACACACTAGGACATGGAACTCCGTTAGCACATGATGACATTCCATAGAGTTCACACGAGCTTTGACACCTCAAAGGGAATTTATTTCCAGATCTTCAGCCTTCAGTGTTTCCTTTAAAAGAATCTCTTCAGTGGTCTTCTGAGAGTTGAACCCAAACCTTCAGGAATGCTAGTCAAGTGCTGTACCATTGAGCTACAGACTCAGCCTTTGGCATTCCCTTAAGAATACATCTCCCAACCCTTCATTTCTCTCTCCCCCATTTCCTCAGTACCTTCTTACTTTTCACCTAGTCCAAGCACACCCTTCCTCGCCTATCCAGAAGCATTCAGGAAACATTACCCCTCACTGTAAAATTCTCACAGGTATCAAATGAATCAATAATTCATAGGTATGCCCCTCCAGAGGAACACACAAGAAAAGGCGTTCAGTCTGGTCTGTTTTATGGAGGAGATGGAATTTGCTTCACAGGCTACATGGGTGACATTGTTCATTAACTGAATGACCCATCCCTATGATCCTTGGGTTTTGAACAAAGAAAGTCCATTTCTAATATAGATAAATTTGACACGAATCTACTGCATACATTTGGTTTACTCTTAAAATGCAGGTGCTGGTCTGAACCTGTGAGTTTGTAAAAATTATTTTAAAAGACAAATGAACAAAAAAGTTGGATGAACAATGAATGCACTAGAGCAATTGTACTAGAGGTATTTTAAATAAAACAAAAGCCTGCTGCAACCTCTGTCAAAAGAGATGCCCTATGCAAAGTTATGTTCATAGAACCTGTATGATCAATATACAGCATAATAAAGACCCCAAAGACCTTAGACAAGGGCCCCAGTTTCTTGGTTTTGGTTTCTTTAGTTTCTTTGGTTTCTTGTGGAGTATGTGAGTGGAGGAAAGGTGAAACAAAATAAATATTCAATGTTTTTAAATTATTAAATTATCACGTATGAGTGACCCTAGTCTTAGTTTGTACCGATGAATTATCTATTATTTCCCAAATACAGCCAGAGACTCATCACCTCATTACAGTTCCATTTCTTGCTAGAGACAGAATTCCCTTACCACAACTGAAACTGAAGGAGCAATTTATGGTCAAAGCTGGGTAGCAAGACTGCATGGAGAAGTCAGTGAAGACTACAACAAAGGAGAGGGGAAGCATTGTGGGGAGGGGCACTGAATAACAACAGCAAATCAAGGCATCCTCACAGCAGTCAGAACAAAAGCTGTATTGGCCACGTGCTGTTAAGTGACAGAAGAAAGACAAAACATGGATGCATTCTGGGTTAGGCATAATGGCACATGCCTATAATTCCAGCACCCAGGAGGCAAAGGATCACATATTCAAAGGTAGCCTGGGCTCCATAATGCTAATATGAACTACCTAGGAGGATCATATCTCAGTGAAGGAGGACGAAGAGGAAGAGGAGGAAAGTAGAGGAGGAGGAGGCATAAAAATACATTAAAAATTTAAAAGTTTTTCTAAAGAACTATTTCTAAAAACGAATCTATTATTATAAGAGAAAGAACACTGATTACTTCTGGAATAGAAGAAGAAGGTGAAATTTCTGGGGGAAACAGGACAGTTCTAGGGTATAGGATATAGTCTATTTGTTGACCTGGGGAATAACGATAAAGGTATGTTTGCTTTGTGATACCTCGTTGAACTAGACTCCATGCACCTCTGCATTTGTATCTGTGTACTATTCTACACATGATTACACACTCATAACAAGTTTTTAAATGCAATTGCAGGTGCATTTCATTTAACAATAAATATAATCCTTAAAAATGTGCAATTTATTTTTTGAGACTGAACACAATTCTGTTATAGTTACACTTTAGGGAACATTTTACCTATAAAGAGCCAGTCAGTGAAAGTTTGGGCAATGAGCATTATTGCCCTGGATGCACAACTTGTGTTCATTTATTTTGTTCAAGCAAAACAACCAGTATAATAATAAAATGGTAACAAAAGAAAGGTCCATAGCAATTCCTTCATAACTCCTTTGAAAGGCTCACTCTGAGTCACTTATAAATCAGTGAGTTGGGAGAGTGAATTAAGCAAACTACATCCTGCTTACTCAAACTGCTGTAATCATGGTCCATGGGTGTAGAAACAGTATCTTACCCACAGCTCATGACAAACCTTCTGTACAGCCCAGGAATGCTCTGTGCATATTTGTGGAACAGTGAATCACTGAAAAGGTTTTCAAGACTATCTATGGAAAACGGGCATGCACGCACGCATGCTCCCAGTGATAGAAAGTGTAAGGCACCTTAGATGTTACATATTTTGACATAATCTGCTGCATTTGGGCAGGTTTTGTAAAGGTAGAAAACAGTTATGTTGGCTTTTGTATCTGTAAAGTCATGAAATTGGTGATTTTAGGGATGCTGAGAAATGTTCCCTTTCAAAAATTCTTTAGCACTTAGACTTAGAGCTAACTTGGTTTAGAGGACAGGATCTTGTGTAGACTGGATTTGCCTCTAACTCACTATAGATAAGAGAACGACTTTGAACCACTGATATTTCTACCCCTAGTTCCTAAGTGCTGGGATTACATATGTTGCCATCACGGCCAGTTTTATGGTGCTGAGGATAAAGCTCATGGCTTCAAAGACACTAGACAAACACACTGCCATCTGAACTACATGGCCCCATAGCCCACACATCTGCATTTTAAATATTTTTCTCTCATGGTAGTGATGTTAAGTAAAGGCACTACTGGAAGAGAGAAGTATCTAGCATTTGATAGTTCAATCAAAAAAGTAGGAGGCATTCTTACTACTGTTTTTTTTTTTTTTTTATTAATTCTCTTTCTGTATCAAACCATTAGCAAAACATTCAAATGGCAGATGAAGAACCCCACTCTAGATCCACCAGGAAACAGCTGGATTTCTGGCTACGAACGATGAAACAGATTATACCAATTCCATCACGCTGAGGACAGAGGGGCAGCTTTCAGAGCGGCATGTATGTATGTGCCATAAATCATTCTCTTGAAAAGATAATTACTGAATCACTAAAGGAGAGAGGGGGAAAAAAGCTTTAAGGGCAATGATTTGAAAGCTTCTCAAAGTAGTGTGCGCACAGTTGGCTCTTTGTTTTCAGCGCACGTTGGTAAAAGATGCTTTGGGACATGAATTCACTTTGTTGAAGGCAATAGTGTAATTCAAGTTATTAATCACTTTAATTTTAAATGTGCTGTGTAAACAGAGAGGACTGGAGACTACAAGAACAATGTGGAAAGCACACGTAATTAGATGCTTAATGGGTTCCTTTTGAATTTCTGTTGGGGATAACAAAATCAAAGAGCTTCATGGCTCTAGGAAACCTAAGTGTACATACGTAATTCGAGAAAGTTCTATTTCATTTTGCCAACTAATAATGTCATAAAGGGAGGGAAATTAAGTCTTGCTCTCAATAGCAATCACAATAGATTATGCTGAATGAAATCATATTGTTTCATGAGTCAAACTTCTCTGTAGTGTAATTTAGCAGTGCCTTCCTGGGGCACCACAAAATAGAATGTTTTGTGATACTTCAATTCAGAATCCTTGCCAGAAAGCATAATGCTGCTTTGCAGACCTCCTCCAGAGACCGACACGAGCCAGGATCTGGTGTTACTAACCAACCACCAGAAGATTCCCTCAGCATGAACCACACTTGCTAAAGATCACCCAGCCATACCAAAGAGAGGAGAATACAAGATCCACCAGCATCTTCTGGAGAATTCTCTAGTCTTTTAAAATAATGACTTGCAAAGTTTCACCTCTATTATACCTCCTCCCCAGACAGGATCTTTGAATTCAGCCCAGTACATCGTACATCTTAGAACTCATCTTTCTCCTGCCTCCTTCTCCAGAGTGTTGGGATATAGTCATATACCACCATTACCAGCTTGCATTCTCCTACCCCCCCTCTCTCTCTCTCTCTCTCTCTCTCTCTCTCTCTCTCTCTCTCTGTGTGTGTGTGTGTGTGTGTGTGCACATGCATGCACGTGTGGGTGCTCACATCTCTGTTACCAAATATGAATGTAGTTTGTAATATGAAATCATTGCTCATCTTGAATCAGATAGAAGAAAGACATATGGAATAACATTTTTTTAATTAAACAGAACCAAGCTAATGGCCTTGCCCTTTACAAACTCTCATACCAGACAGCAGGCCTTCTGTTCTAATTAGCTACTATCTATTTAGGAATACTTTGTAAATATGTGTAAATCTTGCACTGTGGCCATCATGCATGTAGACACACAGGTGGCTGAAGAGTGTGATGGAGACTGGGTTCTTTATTGTTAATCATCTGTTTAACTGTTCAAAAAGATCTTGATTTTTTCTGTTTTATCTATCAGTTTCTAATTGAGATAAGCCATTTCTAGATCTCACAGGCCCATCTGAAGACTGAACAGAAAAGCAAGCTTCTAAGGTAACAACTCATAGTAAGTGTTAACTCTCACTCCATACACAGAATGTCTTAGCTTCCATTCCATACAACAAAGCATGGTTATCATGCTTCATTCCACCTGGTTTGATGCTTAGCATATACACTGAACAAGATGCATGACCTCTAGGGACCTCAATGTCTTCATTTGTAATATATACATAGTATTATTTACTTCACAAACACATTTGAAGGACTAAACAGATACGGCTGAGTAAACATATTGTACTGGAGAAATGATTTGGATGAAATAAACAGATGTTAGAATAGAATTAATTAATGATTAAGAAAATTCAAGTTTGAAGTCAGTCTGTTCCTTAGAGGGTTCTAAGCTCGCCAAGGCTACATAGTGAAAAAAGGAAAAAGAAACAAGGAAATTGGTCACTTGTTTACTACTTTATAAAGTTCTGGACAGTGTACTTAGAGTTTAGACGCAGAATTTATGAAGAATCACTAAAAACATCTTAGTTTTATTCCTAAGCCATCAGCACTTCTCCCAGTTAAAAATAAACTATAATAACTCTTATCAACAATAAATAAATCATTTCTTCATTCATGCTATTTTTTTAAATCTGTAATGAGCTCTAGGCTCTGCATTCATGAATCAATAAAGCTGGGCTCTCATTGGAAGCCATCGAAATCAGAGAAACTTTGAAGTAAATTCTTAGAATACACTATAAAAGAAATAATTTCAGGACTAAGCAAGAACTCCTGGTGCCGTCAGAGGACTGTTGGCAGTGATACCACTAAGAAATTATATGAAAATTTGATGATATTAGTACCGAAGTAGGCACTAGTCAAGTTGAGAAAAGCTTTCAGCTCTACTCAGCCACACAGAAGTCACCTAACCTCTCAGTGTGTCTTTAGATTCTTATAGGTTCGAGACTCGGAGAATTATGAGGTCTTCCCACTATGTATGGCTTCCCTACTGTGCTAAGAAAATGAAGCAGGAGTATTCAGAGCATTTCATGTTTAACTCTAGCTTTTCTGGCTGCCTGGAGGACACCTGCTTATGCCAGTATTTAGTTCCTACAAAATTTGAGGTGGGCAGCAAAATCCTCATGGGAGGAGAAAAGGGAACTCTGTTGTAGGTGAGAGGTCAGCAGCGAAGTGCTCTAGCTAAGTAGCTACAAGCACAAGTTAGATAACATAACAGACATGGGGGCCTGGGTCTGCTCAGTGCTATCCACACTCCTGGAGGATTTTGCCACAAGTTAAGAAAAATGGTTAGAGTTCCACTAGCTTTAAAGAGTAAGGAGGAACTTTACCAATCACATATAAATATGTCCTTAGCCACCTGGAAAGAGCAGGAAGTCATCCATCTACCACGTAACTGTTACATGCTGGGCCCAGGAACGTCATGTGGCAAAAATAAGTCAAGCTTCTACCCATGGAGTCCACATCAGTAAATTCCAAAAGTCTTACCTTGACAAAAGGTGTTGTTAACCCGTTTATATCCTTGAAGGCATTCCATCATTTGAGTATAACCATGATAGGCTGTAAACGAAGAGGGAAAAATTATTCGTTATGATTTAAGTTCTTGTGATCTAGATGTGCTGCTAGCTGTGGTACCATTTATGGCACTAGAAGATTGACCATTTACAAGCTATCAGTACCAAGAGAGAGTTACAGCTCACGCTTGTTCTCAGTATTCTTCCTATTTTGCAATCGCTGTATTCCTAGGAAGTTGCCAGCAAATCTTTACTGTAGTAACTGAATCATAAGACTTCTCTGTATTATCTTCCAATTGGTGATTAAATATTCCTATCATAAGATACATTCCTTTACAGAAACTCATTTCAGAGAACGGTAGTCTAACAGGGGAAACACTGGCATGTGGAAGTTGCTCCATTCATCCCCAAGTCCTCAAGTCCAGACACTGGCATGGGTGCCTACAGAAACTGGGACCTCAGTCTTGAGTTCTTCAATGACAAAATGGTCCTATTCAGCAGTTTCTTCAAGGCATGGAGCCAGACCAGATGATTTCTCAAAGTTTCTCTCTGCTTAGGACTCTATGCTAATTTTCTTCTAATACCGTGTAAAAGCAAGCAACTTGTTTGTACTAAGCACGTTGATAATAGATGATAGACAAGTCTATGAAATCATTTATGGATTTAAAATTAAGTTTTCATAGCAAAAAATATAACAAAAATAAAAGAAAGAATTTTGTAAATGATAGCCACTTGAAAATTGAGGTTTGAACTGTTTTCAGAAAAATAAAATGAAGTACAAACAAAACAAGGTCATGGAACCCCCAACCACCATATATAGTAGCCAAAGGACATCTGCTCTCTTCCAGCATGAATATGATTTAGAGACCAGTGCCAACCAAGGGAAGGAAAGATCTTAAGAAGAATGTGACCTTAAGTGTGCTTCTTGATGGTAAGTCACTTTAGACAGTGCAAGCACAGTAAATGCCAAGATGTTAGAGTTCACTTCATTCTTCATCCTTACTGCCCCAAAACCAAAGCCATCTCTTCAATTCTTGCATCAAATGAGCCATAGACTTACTTTCATCAATGTTTTGTTTAAAAGAGAAACTTTGTACTTTCTCATCCAGCTGAAGTCATCATCAATACTGAACTGTGGAGCTAACACCATCATATAAAGGACTATAGGCGCATGCCCAGATGATGCAATGCTTGATACAAATGGCTGGAGGTCAGGAATAGCCTTAGGAATTAAAGGGGGATAATATGAACCCCTTTACCCCTAACATCTGTTGCTCCTGGCTCTTTTGGAATTTAGAAAGAGAGAAAATAGAAATAGATGAGACAGAGAAAAGAAACGAAGAAGAAGCAACCAAATGGAAAGAGAAAAAACAAAGGGGAAGAAGGAAAAAGTGTTAAAAAATAGAAACAGACCAGAACCCAAGTTGGAGGATTTTCTCTCACCCCCATCCTTAGACCTAACAGTGTGAAACATGTCACCACCCACAACATGATTAAACAAACACACATGGCAAATGAATGGTGCATGGCTCCCAGAGCAGATGGCAGTGTGCTTTTAGCCATTTAGATACAGATTCCTGGTTATTGACTCATCAGAATCAACAACGAATGACAGCGGGGGCAGTCAAGTTTCTGTCACCCCAACTCTGAAACACCATGTTTTTTAAATAATTCCAAATGTATTCCAGAGATCCCTTCAGTCAGACAACCAAAATAATTTAGGTAAACAGGTCTTTAAGTAAGTAAGGATCGTTATCACTGATCCAGCCTGCCTCATGGAAATCCATCTTGCTAACCATCATTTTGTCCTCTTGGAAAATCCATGTGAGATATTCTTTCACTACTGAGGATCTCATGGGATTTTTTTCCCTCTTTGATGAAGAACTAACTTTCATGAACTTTAACGTGAATTTCTACAAATGAGTCCTCTAACAAACGCCAAGAGTAGTGTCAACAAATGTAATGAAGGCTTCAGGTAATCAGAGACCCTGTATGTCTGAGAAACTAGGACCCCAAAAGGTGGTTTACAGCAAATTACCGTGCTGGGAGAGTAGTTTTAAAAAGAGATGGAATAGAAATTTTGAGGCAGTAGTATTTTAGGTTGAACAAAATGGTTTGAAAGGCAAGTGAGAAGCTGGAGAGATGGCTCAGTAGTTAAGGACACTGGTTGCTCACTTTACAGCATCTACCTGGTATCTAAATGGCTAAAAGCACACTGCTATACACAACTCTACTACCAGGGGATCTGACTCAGTCTTCTGAACTGTGTGGGTACCAGGCACAAATGAGAAACACAAACAAGCATACAAGCAAAACACTCATACATATAAAATAAATATATTTTTAAAGGTTTTAATATATATTTAAATATATATTATATTTAAATATATCTATTTATATTTTTATTTATATAATATATTTATATATTAAAATATATTTAAAACCTTTAAATATATTTTAAGGGTTTTAAAGTGAAAGTATCAGTCCAGTCAAAAATTAAGATGAATAAATAAAAATCATCTGACTATAGCAAACGAGATGTCCCTTTCAAGATGAATGAGGAAAGACAATTATAAAAGTCTTCAGCAAAAAAAAAAAAAAAAAAAAAAAAAAAAAGTCTTCAGCTTTATGAGACAAAGACCGATGACTGAGAAGAAAAAAAGGAAAAAAGTCACTTTTGGAGGGAAGAACAGAAGTTTAAGAAAACTCAACCTAAAACAAGTTAGTACTGCCTTTCTAAGATGTGTTCTTTGAAATATGTCAGTCAGAGTTAATGCTATGTTCAAAGATAAAGCTTTTTTTTTTCTCTACAATCTTTTTGTAGAGAAGAAGGCGATGGAATGGTGTGAGCCTGGATTTATTCAAATAACAGTTTCTGGAGAACACTCAGGGGGCAAATCACAGCACTGGTGCGGCAGTCACTAGGGACTGGGGCAGTACAAAGCAGTGTTAAGAAAAAGGGGCAACGTATTAGGTTCTGTAATTACACATTTCTTTTTCACAAATCAGTAAGCAGTCAATTCCTCATCTGAGCTTCTTTTCATGAAGGATGAGATTTGCAGAGTAATGAAATGTGTAGCCTAAGTTGTGGAGACTGACAACACTTTCATTTAAGGAATCTGACCTAATGAATAGTAGCTGTTCTGACTTTTTATAGGGGTTGAAACACTTGTTTGCATCTTAAGAGTCGTCTACTCCCAATTCCCTAGGGCCTGAAAAGCTGATTTTTTTTTCTCACAAATTCTTAACAGTGCCTCCCCTACATAAGTAATTAAACTTCAGAAGGTGACTGGTAACTACTTAAAAGAAGGAAGAGGAAAAGGAGGAGGAGGAGGAGGACCAGGAGGAGGAAGAGCTGGTATGAAAGTTTTAATGGACTTGCAATGTCTCTAGAAACGTAGGTTGTAACACTATGTTCTGGAATATAGCCAGAGATCTCTTTGACGGTCTAAGAGACTCATGATTAAGAGTCATGGTAAGAAAAGAGGTATGCTCCATTAACCACAGAGGAATGATGAGATGTCACTTACATTGCTTCTTGGGGCATTTCTGGCATTTGTTAAAGCCCCAGGAGGTCCCCACTGTCCCACAGCAGTCCTCTTGCTTTGAAAGGCCAGGGAGCGCTTTGCCACACTGCAACAAGGTGTGAAACAAGGAGGTTAACTGAGTGCAGGATGCCCACAGCCCCAGAGCTGGGGAGCTTCACAGTCACTTTAGAAACAGTTCCCTTGATACCATGCAATTACAGAGAAAAAAAATGGCTACAAACCTTGGAGGCCAAATACTAGGACAGAATCAATACAACACTGGAATGAATGAGCATGTTCCATACATGAATTCCTTTGCATTTTTAAAGTCTTAGAAAATCTGAAGCAATGGCACGGGTCCATGCAGAAACTTCTGGGTTTTACCACTTGCCCAGACTTTCCTTGACTGCACCCTGCTCTCTCACCTGGGGTATATATGTCAGCTTTCAGATTTCCCCACAGCAACTGCTTGCCCAAACATAACTTCATTGGCTTGCTCTTTCATTGTTCCTCTGTTCTGCATTTATTGAACATTTGTAAAATGTCCCGTGAACTGGGATACAAAGATGGATATGTGCACTGGACTGAAATGTATAACCATAAAACTATAGAATCAGCTATGAAGAGGACAAAGGGGGAATCACAGAACCTAAGGGGGGCCAAGAAGGAACAGGCCAGCAGAAAACAATGCTTATAGTAAATGACTATAGAGGCTGAGCCAGATCAGCTCTGGCAGAGATTAACACTCCAGGAATATCAGCCAAGCTTGGAAGGGGCTGGCAAGTTTAAGCAAGAATAGCCTGAGTAGGCAGAACAAATATCCTTAGAACTATGGTTCAATACGGTCAAATGTTAAGGTCAGGTGGGACGCCTAGTCAAGCACAGGAGATCATATGACACTCAGGCCTAGGACTGAAGTTACTTAGAACTATCTAGAAAATAGATCCTGTCTTGCAAGACTGCCCAAGGACCAGATGGGCAATGACACTTACTTGACTCCTACTTCCCAGATGCACAGGATAAGCTCACAGCCCACGTCGCTGCCTTGTGTACAAACGTAGAACATCTAAGGAGTTCCTCTGTTTTTCCGGGGGGGAGGGGAGGGGGAATCCTCAAAGGGTTCTGAGAGTCATCTTTTCTAAAACAAATCGGATAGCATAACTCTACTGACTAATGACCTCCAGCACTATTGTCTGTCATTGTCCCCTGGCATGCTAGAGAAGTCTTCTCTTGTCCCACCTGAGGTAGTATCTTGTTGCCTTCCACCTCTGAGCACCAATTTAGGCTGGGCAAAGGATCCTTTATTGCCTGAACAACTCGTGTCTTTTTTGAAGCTGTGTTCTCTCTCGGGAATGCTATCGTATTTTTTTTTCTTTCCTCAGACTTTATTTCTGCTACAAGGTGCAGCGCTCACATTTCAGCTCATATTTCCTTCCCTTTCCTTCAAAGATGGTCTACACAGGTCCACTGCTACCAGTGTCGGTCCAGTGCCTATGTATTAACGACTTGTTATCCTTACATCCCCAGACAGGACACATAACAAATGCTCAATAATGCAAAATGGAGCAATTACTATGGGAAAACCTATCAGAAGTTAGCGTGCATGCCCCAGGACAGGGGAACAGTACAAGAAGGGGGAATGTCAAGGCCAATGGTGATCCTGAGAAGGACAACAAGGTGTTGACACAATTGGCAAGCCTCCATAGACAGTGTTTTTCCCTTCCTGTTGGATGTAGGCATATCTCATTCTGAGTAACTGTTACATACACATCAAAGAAGGCCAGACACAGCATAGGGTTGACATTCTTTTCCTTAATAAATTTTTTAAAATTTTAATAATTTGGACAACCATTATATGCTTTCTAAAAGCAGTATGTGATAGAGTTTAAAACAGTAACTGGGACTCTATAGAGAAATGGGTATGAATTGTGGTTCTAGGTCCATACTTACACAGGTAAATTTTTTATGCATAGCATAGAATACATAATAGCATCTTTCTACATGGTCATGAACTTGAAAGGTAAAATCTATATACAATGGTGAGTACTTTGCCTGGCACATATAATTACTAAGAAAGTTATCACTACTATCACTATCATTTATCATTATTATCATCGTTGTCATCATCTGAAAGTTCCTTGTTCCAGATGTCTCAGGTCAGATGTAAATCATCAGACTACCCAAAGAGCAGAGTGCATGAATGAATTGAAGTGCAATATGGGTATTCTGTGAATCAAGCTGCTTAGTCAAACTGTTTACTTAAAACTTCCATAATCAACATGAAATGCATTTATAGGAAAAATAAAAGCGAGTACTGAAGACATTTTGAGTTGGCCCTACTTTTGAGAAGAAGCTAAAACTATGTATAATAGAGTCCTAGAGCAAGTGAGCAAGGCCAAGGTCACCACATCCATGACACCTCGGGAGTTACTCTGAAGGTAGGAAGAAATAGGCATGCTTGTTTTGAAAGAGGGAGGAAAGCAACCCTGTTGATTGGATGAATGTTGCCTGTGTGACTGTTACAAACCAGTGCACCCATAGGGAAGCCTGTGGGCAGGTGGCTCTTTGTTGGCCATGAGTACTATGTGCTGTCTGGGAATACTCCCATCCCAGGGCTGGACCTACACCAGGGCCAAAGGAGGAAACAGACATGCATGAGTAGTGTACACACACACACACACACACACACACACACACACAAACACAAAGGAAGAGAAAGAATCAAGGTGAAGACAAACTACTTGAATCAGGATTGTTCCCCAACACTCCTTGAGTTTAGCCATAGATGACTTAAACCCAAAGCATGAAGATTAGAAGCTGGAATGGAAAGGGGACAGTGACTATAGTATAAGACATGAGACAAACAAAAACAGAGAGGTCTCCATTGCTGAAACCTAGCTGCCAACATCTGCTTAGCATTCGCTTCTAGTTTCATAAACTGGTTGGGTTTATTTGAGACACCAACCACTTTGCACACAGCTCATTCTTGTACCAGACTCCAGGCTCTCCTCTTAATCAGGCAAAGCACTCAACACTTGCGGATTTTATATGCTCAAAATGTTAGTAGCAGTTAAAATCCAATTTTCACCTTGGATTCCTAGAATGTTTTATTTGGTAGGGCAAAAATAAATCATTTCCCTCTACTGGGCCTCCAAAAAGGTACAAGGTTTTCATTACACGATCCAGGCTGCTTTATCCCATGGCTTTGTTTTTGCAGGTCTACAGCCAAGAGCAGCACAAGCCATCCGATGATGGAATAAATGGGATGCGTAGGTGGTACCATGGCACTGTGCATGTGTCCCGAAACTGGGTCTACACAGCGTAGGAAGAAGCTATGAGTGGTGAAGTCATGGTTATAAGGTACAGAGTTTTCTATTGATACCGTCAGCTGTTTAAGAATAAAGAGGTTTCAGTGTGTATCAAGAAACATGATGTGAAAGACCTCTGTGGGGATACCCAAGGCTTTTTCCCAAGGCCACTAGAACCCACAAGTCTTATCTGAGTAGAGTTGAAAGTAGTCAGAGTAGTGGTGGTAGTGGTGGTGGGGTAAGCCAAGGGACGTCTCTCTAGCACTGAAAGACCACAGTGGAAAGAATAATAAATCATAGAATGAGTTGGGATTCTCTGCTCTAAGACTGAGAGATTCTCCTTCGCAGTAAGATGTACTCATGAGGACATAGATACCCCTAGCCTTATTTGTCTTCAGAGATCCATGTCGGTTTTACAAGTGGAACACACAAATAGATTTCCTCTCATGAAGTCAATCACCACATTCTCAGAGAAAGACCGTCAAGCATTTCAGAATGCATCATATGTGAAGCAATCTAGAGTCCAATTCACACTTCGGTTCTTAATTTTACCAAGCCAAAGCGCAATAGGCTCTAGCACCTCAGAAAGCTCCCATAACCTTCAGCACTAACATCTTCTGGGATCCACCTAGGGCAGGGCAAGCCGAGTGTTCAGGCAACACATTCTGTGAAGATCAGCTGGAGGATGGAGTAGAGATAAACCTACTTGTGGACAAGATGGCAGTGTTGAGGTACAGCAAGCAAGCTGATTGTGTAGTGACGAGATTTGACAGACCTGAAGACCCCAAATCACAGGCAAAGGGGTTTCATCTCACAACATGGACAATCTTTTCACTGTAAATGTTCCTACCTAACGGGAGATGGTGGGAGCTGAGCCTGATGGATCATCTCTCAGGAATGCCCAGAATGCAAAGCAAGTGACCTCTATAGTTTCTTCCAGGTTTAAGAGTGTGAGGTCAGTATGTGCTGCTAGGTTACACGACTCTGTTTAGAAAATACAGACTAGTGAGGATAGAGTCAAGTTCAAATACTGTTGTCCAAAGTTTATAATGGGGCCAGGTCTGGCAGATGCATCTTAGCCCCCCTCCTTTGTCTGTTTCTACTTCTTCATCTCTAGCGTCTTCACTGGCTCTAAACCTTTGCCTCCTAGACTTATGGAAACAAGACAAAAGAGGGGAAAACTAACAGCTCCACTTGACCTTGGCATCTGAAAAACTAATGGTGGATATAAGTTTTAGATTTTTCTTCTCTACTTATTTTTATGGGGTCCATACATCAAAAGGTCAGGTCACTGAAGAATCACGTACTGTTGGCAAAATCCATGGGGTTAGAGTGTCCCTTTATTAGCACTGAAGATTATGGGAGTTTTCTGAGGAGTTAGAGCATGTTGCTATTTGACTTGGTAATGTTAAGAGTATGATTATTTCATGATGCAAAATAATTATAAATAATGGTATAAATGGAATAAAGGTCTTTAATTGTGTAGCTAATTACTAATAATTAACTGATTATGGGAAATGTACTTAAAGAATTTTTTTAACCTGCTTGAGACTATACATCTTCAGACCTCCACTCTACTCTTGAGGTAAAACCACCTAAGTTTGCTACTGAAGTTCAGTTGTGAGCATGGTCCCCTTTAGATCGTCACAAATCCAGGAGTGGAATCAGCGTTCAAAACCCACCATCTGGCAACCTGAGCTTCTCATTAACATTTAATCATTTTTCATTTTTATCATTTTTGACAATGAAAAAGCTCACTAACAGAGTTGCTCCAGAGATGCATGGTGACTGGGAAAGGCTGTTATAGACATTAGAACCTGGTTTTATGACATTTCACATTAAAACTGATCCTCATTCCAGAATGTTTGCTTCATTGTGTCAAGACCTGCGAAGCCCAGGAGTCAAGGAAAGACAGGAACACTGTTGAAAGCCACTAGACACAAGCTTTCCTACCAGCACTGGGGTATTCCACAGATTGTCCTGTCTTTCTGGACCAGCAATGAGAGACTAGAATAATAACCCCGACCTCACAGTGTAGAGAAAGTGACTGGTGAATGCCTAAGCATCTTTGAGATCAGAGCCTTTGGGATATCCTACACTATACTTTGGTGAGCAGATTGTAGGTTGAGTACCAGGTATTATTCATCTGTCCTCTAGCATGGGTAAAACTACAAGCAGGATTAAAGGGCTGGCCATTTTATAGGCTCTGAGAAGGATGCTGTTAAAATTGTTCAGATACTTCACTATAAGAAGGTGTGGTGGTTTGAATGAAAATGTGTCTCCTGGGCTCATAGGGAGTGGCACTATTAGGAGGTGTATTCTTGTTGGAGTAGGTGAGACCTTGTCGGAGGAAGTGTGTCTCTTTAAAGTCTGAAACTCTCAAGCCAGGCCCAGTGCCACTCTTTCTTCCTGTTGCCGGCCAATCCAGATGCAGAACTCTCAGCTCCTCCTCTACCACCATGGCTGCCTGCACACACTTCCTACTGTGAATAATGAACTAACCCTCTGAACCAATAAGCCAGCCCCAATTAAATAATTTCATTTACAAGAGTTGCCATGGTCATGACATCTATTCACAGCAATAAGACCCTAACTAAGAGAAAAGATCACCCCATGAGGACAATGTCAAGAACCTACTGTTTAGTCTAACTAGTTGAGACACTTAAAAATGACAATGTAGAAATGTGCTTAAAATCATCCTAATTACATGTATGTAATTATCTTGTTCTTGTTATCAAGAACCACTTAAAATAAAGTATCAATATTTGAAGCTAGAAAAAAAAGACACTTTCTTGAAAAGAAAACACATCACTAAGCCAAAGGAGAAAATAAACTTAAAACATTAAAGCAATGCAGAATTTTAAAAGTACTCCCAGAATCACACTGAGGGAAAAACCCAGAAGGAAAAGAGAAATCTGATTCATTGTAACCCTTGCAAAAGCACACAAGTCTGGACTCAGAGCTGAAACAAGGAAGTGACTCAATGGACTGGAGAAAGAAAGTCCAGAGGGATGGAATAGTTCTCACAATGCAGAGGGCCAACCATCAACTATGGGCAGACAGGGTAAGCATAGAGCAAGGCAGCTGGACCTGAAGGAACAAACAGAGGGAGCAGAGAGGCAGAGAGCAGGGTGTGCTAAGCTCTGAAGAATTTTCCCAATTTGGGATTCAACTTGTAGTTGGATCTAAAAGTCAACCAGGAGACAGGGAAGTGGCTATACAGACCCTTTCCCAATGCCAAATGAGCTTTACATAGCTTCTACGTAAAAAACAAACTGGAATATTTTAAGGAATAGTAGACACAGTGATATAGATGGCTAATCAATAGAGAAATAAAAGTCCCTTAAAAAGGTATAATTTGGGGCCTGGGAGATGGCGCCGTAGAGAAAGTACTTGCCGTGCAAGCGTGAGAATTCCTAAAATTGGATTCTCCAGAGTCCACATAAATGCCAGGCAGGAATAGTAGCCTACTGAGATCCCAGCACTCCAGAGGCAGAAATGGGCATCCCCTGTACAAGTTGGCTTTCTAAAGTGAGCAGAACTGATAAGCTTCAGGTTCTGAGGGAGACTCTACCTCAATAAACACAGTAGGAAATCATCAAGAAAGACACTAGATGCTAACTTCAGGCCTCCATATGCACATTCAAACATGCATGCATACATTCATACATACATACAACATACACGTCAAAAAAGGAAGGTACAGTTTTCTGCATTTGATATCCAGGAATGTAAACTGTGACCAAACACAATAAAAGCATATCATTCATGGAAAAGGTAAACACATTCAGGAATAGTCAAAGAACCAAAACAAACAAACAAAAAAAGGTACAACTGGATTAAATGCCCTTCAGGGAAGTTTAAGTTCAGAAAATGAAGCCTTGAAGACTGTTCCCTATTCTGTGGTGACCCACAACCACAAAATTATTTTTGTTGCTCCATCAGAACTGTAATTTTGGTACTGTTATGAATTACAATGTAAATCTTTTTGGAGATAGAGGTTTTGCCAAAGGAGTCCATGATCTACAGGTCGAGAACTGCTGATATAGGGTATTCTAACACCAAATCAAATACCCAACTTCTACCTATATGCCAATATTAGCACATTTTCAATGGTATAATGGCCATTTTTTAAGTCTGTGTGTATGTGTGTACACACACACACACACACATGCACATGCTCACATGGGTCTACATGGGAGACTATATGCCCCATGGAGAGATGGTGTAAGAGGTAGAGTAATAAAAATAACAAAGGACTTAAGACCCAGGAAGCCTCGGAGTTGTCCCTGTCTGCCACAACTCAACAGGAGACACTAAACGAATTAACTTTCTGCATGCCAGTTTCTTCACTAATGAAATTGCGAAGGCAAAATAATTGATATACAATCGACGTTCTTACATTTAATGATTTATGAAGCTCCCGGAGCGGCACTTGGGTGGCTGAGGAATAACGGTGAATGTTCACCTCTGTCACAGTTTCCCTATAAAGACCAGCATTCCTTAACTGCCCCTGCCTACAAGCCTGACTACCCAGAGCTTATGGCTCTGTACAGTTCCTACTTATTCAAAGGATGACCCAGACCCACTTCATCAGTGATGACCATAGTATAATTCCAGCCCTCTCTTGAAAACTTGTACACACACAAAAAGGTGTCTCTACCTACCTGAAATTAGGTATGGTTCTTACATGGTTTCTTTCTAATTATAAAGGATAGTTACAATAAACGTTTTATTATTAATAAGCAACTTCTCAGAGGTATTCATAACCTTCATAGAGATGCAGATTTTGTATGTATGGAGCATGTATGCAGGGCCACAGGATGACCTATTCACCCACATCACATAGCTACATCACTCTTTAATAGCCCTCTGTACCATTCTCATGTCTACTCGCATACAAAAGCATGCTACTCAAAAATTGCTGACATTAAACCTTGAGGATGTTTACCAAGCAAAAGTACTACCCTCATTATTGTGATGTTGAAGAATATGAGTTGTATTTCATAAAAAGCCTCTACATCTTTCCATAAAAATAAGAATAAAGTCCTTTATGAAAAATCTCTGATTGTACATGAGAGACTGGGATCATCTAAACTCATCCTGGGTCTTTGCTGCTATGAATATTAGCAATCGTTCATGGTGATAGAAACCATTCCATTTCAGCAAGGTAACTCTTGTCCACCTTCCATGCAAAATGGCTCAGCTGTGTCTCCAAATCAAACTGAAAAGCCTCACCAAAAGCTCTTCCATGTCCCTGCACTAAAAAAGTTAACTCTATTTACTTTTATGAGCCAATGCTAAATATTCCAATTTTTTAACATTGTCATTAATGCAATGAGAACGAACAACGTATTTGATTCTACAGGGACTGCTGTCCTAATGGGGAATTCTGTACTGTGGCTCACTGGCAGGGCAACAGGCATTGTCCCATAAAAAGATGAGGAAAATGCTTAAATGTTTCCAGATTTTCTAAAAGAACTTGTAAAAAAAAAAATTGCTTTGGCTTGAGCAGAACATTCTTCATGGGCAAGTTCTTTTTTCTTTTTTTTTCTTTTTTTTTTTTTTTTTAATGTCTGCCCAGCTTTCTTTTATTAGAGTAATTAAAACAATGTTGGCATTTGGGGTATCTGATATACACATAATCCTCTGATATTTCAGGGTATTGATTTTATAAAATATCTGCTGTGACTGGGCATTAGCAGCTGGAAATATATCCACACTGATTTCTGACAGTATATTTGCTTAAAGCCTGCCAAGCCCAAGCCATGTGTTCAAGGAACTCCAGACAACGACTTTAGTTTATGAAATGGTATTTTTGAAGTAACACTACAGTAAGGATTGGGTTTTAATGTTAACATACAAAGGGGAAAGTATTCTTAAGGATACGCCATATGATTCTCCTTTATATCTTCACCGTCCCCCCCCCCCCCAAAAAAAAAAAACACACTGAATCCAGTTTTCTATTTTTGCTGTCTCTGTGATTTGGGAATTTTGACTGACAAGTCTTCCAGATTGTGATTTGTGTATCGTTGGTCTTCCTGAGCTGCTAAAAGAATAGTTAAGTTCTATCATGACTCTGTTCTCACGTAATTCTCACTAGGCTTTCTGCTATAGAAAAGCAACATAGAACATATCATAAATTGGAACAGTAGTGAGCAAATAAGTCAAATTTATCTCATTTTTATTATAAATTTTAGTTTGTATACAAGATGCCAGATTTGGCATTACATTTGCATAAATGATCATCATCTTAAATTTATTTTAAACCCTATTGACAGGGCTATGGATTAAAAACAAAGAGCTTTGGGTGAAAAAATAAATAAAGATGGGCATATAGGCATGCCTGCTGTTGCTATGGCAACCAGATCACCGGCAGAGTGATGTTTATTTCTTTAACTATGCTGGGTATTTCTCTATGTTAAACCTCATTGCTTAGCAGTTCCCTGTTTGTGTCTATAGACATGATGATGAAAGGAACAAAAGCCATGTCAGGACTCATAGAACTATGCAAAATTTTAACAAAGGGCTTCCCATTTGGTCAAGTTTTCAGTTCCTTTGTGTCCAGCTCAAGTACACAGAACTTAAAACTACCAATTACCTGTGGCTTGGACACATAACTCAGTAGAAAAACTAAAAGCCTCCATTAAAAGCAACAAGTTTATTCACATCCCTGGAGCAGGAACTAAGCTTGTATTGTCCACTGCCCTTCCACATATGACAGGAGCCATCCCTGTCCAACAAATAGCCATTGGCTTCCCAACATATCCCAGTCCCTAAACATTCTTATATTTACTGGGCTGCCATAAAAAAACTATCATGAACTAAACTTTGTGTGTATATATGTGGGTATGCACCTGTATACAGCTGTGTACCAGCTAGAGGATAACCTTGGAATTGTAGCTCAGGTGCTGTCCATCTTGGTTTGAGAGTTAGGGTTTCTAAGTGGCCTGGAGCTCCCCAAGAAAACTAGCTGGCTGGTCAACAAGCCCCAAGAAACTCTCTCTCTCTCTGAGATTACAAACCCTCGTCACTATGCCTATCTCTTCTTGTTTGTGTGTGTGTGTGTGTGTGTGTGTGTGTGTGTGTGTGTGTGTGTGTGTGTGTGTGTGTAAGGATTCTCTGGACTAAACTCATGTCTTCATACTTACATGGCAGAAACTTTACCAGCTGATATATCTTCCCTACATCAGTGCATGGCTCTAACAACACACATTCATTTCTTAGTTTTAGACCTTTGAAGGCCAAAGTTGAGGTGCTAGCATGGACAATTCCTGCCTTGTAGGCAGCAGCTGTTTGGCTCAGTAGTCATATGATCTCTTGATTGGGAGTCTACAGGAAGAGAGCTAGAGTACAAGATAAAGGACTCTGGAGTCCTTTCTTCTAATGATACTAACCATGCCATGCCACAGTCCCATCATTATGACTTCATTTAACCTCAACTACCTCCTTTTATCCTCTACGTCAATATAGTAACATCAGAGGTTTCAATACAAGAAATTGCGGCATGCACTTCAATCCACAGAATTGTCAGAGAGGACCGTGTACCTGACCAGTGAGGTGTGAGAAATGGGATCAACGTTCCTGAAAGCGTTTTCTTTCCCAGCTATGGGGATCAAGTATTATCATAGTTCAATTCTGTCAAAGTTCAAGTACTGTGAGTTCAATAGTATTGTATAAATGTATAAGGTAGAGTTCTCCACTTTCCTCCAGGAAACCAGTCTATGTAAAATGAAAGCACTTGCTAGGTTTGTTATTGTGGTGCATCCTGGTCCAACTGGAACAGCATGAATGCTACTGAATGCTATTAGCAATGATTCATATGTGCCCATCATACAGCCCATCCTAAGAGGCCTTGCCCTCATGAAAAGCACAAGATTAAAGGCAAAAAGAGAACAAACCAGAAACAGTCTGACTAGATTCCAGGGCAGTCAGAGAAGAAGAAAGAAAGTGCACTGAAGAAAACTCCAGAGGAGGTGACCCTTGAGCGGCTCCATCTCAAGTCAGAATGGTTTTGGAGGCAACACGACAGGTATTTGCTGTAACTGACATTTGTCTAGATCACTCTGCACATATGCTTTGTACATGTATTGTATCGATAGTGCCTATAATTGCAAAAAAGGAAAGATGTCAAAAGTGTCACAGCAGAAGCACACAGGACTCAGATGTCTCAAGAACCTTCTCAGTTCAAGATGTGATGAAATAGGCCCAGGAAGTGGTGAGCTTGTGATTATGGGATGTGAGCTATAGACTTAAACTAGATGAATCAGCACATGCTCGTCCCTACTTTTGGGGGCCTTGAATACGCTCTTTCCCTTTCGCTCACAGTGTTTCAAAGGTCAAATATGGCCATAGCTATGAACGTTCTCTACCATCTATCAATTTTATAAAAATGCACTGTTCTACTAAGAGGCTTGCCTCAAAGCCACAGAATGTGAAGACCGTGTTTTTAACTGTTGTCACAGCTTGCCCATTCTCATCAAGTCCTCTGCAAAAAAAGTTATGCTGGAGGTGTTTCTGTCTTGTTCGAAATATCAGTTCACATTCTAGAATATTCTTCAGAACTGAAAATATGTTTAAAACACTCTCAGTGCTGGCAAATCCTTGAAACTGGCGTTAACCTGGCCATTCTAAGCTTTTAGATTCCTTAAGAAAAAAGTCATATGAAGATCATCAGTAAAGACCAATCTTTCTCAGTTCAAAAATGGCTTTTCCTTCAATTCAGGCATGTAGGAATTATATGATGGCAGGCTTGGAGAGATGGCTCAGTGGTTAAGAGTGCATACTCCTCTTGCAGAGGATCTGAATCCAGATCACATCACCCACATCAGGGTAATCACGCTGCCTGTAACCCCAGCTTCAATAGATCTGAGGACTTCTTCTAGCCTTTGAGGGTACCCGGAGTCATCTGTATCCCATACACATGTACACATAAATTAAGATAAAAATAAACTGTATAAACAATCCAATGGTGGTAGCACTATGTACAGCCTCTGAAGACAATCTTTCAATAGAAAGCAATATTCAGTTTGCATATAAGTACTTTGTTACATAAAAGGAAGAAGAAGAAGGGGGAAATGGAAGTATAAGAAAAATCTAATGCTGTAGTTATTATATCAGAAATGGAGTTGGACAGAGATGGGCAAATCTTATCATTTCTCAGAATACTCCATGGAACTGTTGTTTTTATCACAGATTCCAAACTATTCTTAGTAAACCAGATGATTCAACTTCAGTTTAGAAAACATTAATTTAATCTAATAGAATAGGGAGAAGAAATGACTTTAGCTCCTCATAAATACCATTTATGAGGATCTAAATACCAGTTATAAGTTTTTAAACATCCTTGTAGTGTCTAAAACTCCATCAAGGCAAGCTATGTTCTCTTCAAACTCCTTTCAACACACTCAGAACTTTGTCAGTATCAGAACTGACTTACCAAAAGCCCTAACTCCGGGTCATAATTATTTTCAACATCTGATCCTGTGTAAAAACCAAAAGTCTAATAACTGTAGGTTTATGATTTTGGTATGCCTTAAAGGTAAAATATGGAATCGTGATGATATTCCATGTCATGGGAAAAGTATTTTTCATCGCCAACAAAATGGAAAAACATCTGAGAAAAGAGTCAGGGAAAACCAGTGAGTTGATGCAGTCTTGTTTCTGTATGGACAGGTCAGAGAGAATAAAGACTGTAGGTTGGTGAGTTTGGGGAACCTACAGAGCAACTGCCTGGAGGAAGACTGGATGTTAAGCTACAGGAAGTACCAAGTCTGGGTCCCACCCATTCTGTGAAGTATGCTACCCCAGTTCTGAGAATCTATATTTGACTCTCCCAATGTCTAAGCCCCACATCCCTCATCCAAGGAAAACTAGTTCTCGAGGCTGGCAGACACTCAGTGACACGGAGGTATGTTCTCTCTCACATGCGGTGTTCCCCCACCTCCTTTGGATCTTAGCCCTGTATTTTGCTGGTCTTTCTCTGCTCCAGGCAAGAGGCCCCCTCACAGGCTGTCTGGCAGAAGTTGCTGGAACCAGACCAGCGAACACTTAAGAGCTCCAGAACCTATCACTGAGATGTGCAAAACACCTTCAGCAAAACCTTCTGCTATTGACACAGGTAAAGTCTGGCAAGGATGGATACAGAGAGTGGCCATGTAAGAGACACTAGAGACACGAGACTTGCTAACACCCCATTAAGTGTTTCTTGGGTTAGGACAAGAGAGCACTTGAGAGGGACACTGAAGAAAAACCCAGATGGCATAGGAAGTGCCTGGTGTTGATGACTTGTTCAACCAGAAAAAGGCCAAACTTCAGTACATGTCATCAGCATACCCCCAACTAGGAGTTCTGTTCAGGGAGAAAGGCAGATCACTGGGAAATCCAGCTCTGCCATCTCAAACCTCTGGACAAGAAGAACCTGTAACACATGAAGGTCATTGCTTTGACCCTTCTCACATCTCCTGAGCAGGGCCAGCCCTAAAGACACAAGGCCTGCCTGAGCCAACACTAAGGAGAAAACAGGCCACATATTCACTTTCCCCTTCTGCTGAGCCAGGCAGCTAATGCTGTCACCTCCAGACAGAGCACTGTATAATTGAGAGGTCAAGGTTTTAGGAGCATTTGGTGTTTTTAAAAAGTTTCATTACATTTATTAATGTATTTGGAGGTGATATCTGCATGTGCCATAGCACACAAGAGGGGGTCGGGGAACAACTTGTGGGAGTCATTTCTCTCCTTCCACCATGTGAGTCCCAAGGGTCAAACTCAGGGAGTCAGGCTTGGCAGTAAGTATCCTTACCCACTGAACCATCTCGCCAGCCCCATATTTACTCTTTAGACATCCAATCTGTTTTGGTGGTTTCTGGCTTCCATTTAGGGAAATAGTTGGTATAGAAGTGTTGAGATAATCCAGCATGCTGTTGGGGTACAGCTAGGATTTCAGTTTTAGCTCTAGCCTCACCCCATTAATCTACAGAGCAAGTCTAAAATATATGGGAATTAAAGAGCTGCTTTCTAAGTGAAACTTTGTGTCCTAGCTCTGTTAACTGGGCAATAAATTATTTTCCCATTACTGAGAAACTACTTTGGAAGCCTGCAGCCCATCTCCCTGCTTTCTGCTTCCCTTTCTTCTTCCCTCCCTCCCTTTTTTTTCCCTAACATGGGCTTCTCAGGCCTCATATCTACTTCCCCAGCCTCTTGTTGGTCTCTGTTAGGCTTTTAATATAAACGTCTCTCAGAGTCTTGCATTCCTGGATACCTGCTCACCAGCTGATGGGGCTATCCGTGGAACCTTTTGGCCTTGGGGCATAACTAGCAAACTAGACCTTGAAGACTCCATCTCAGCCTTGCCCATTCTCAGAGATGTGAAGAAGCCATGCCACAAACTCATGATCCCCAGGACTAAGCCAGTTTTAGCCAGCATTCCTCCCCCGTGTTGAGGACTCTATTCCCTTTTAATGTCAAACCTGAACCAAAATAAGCCGTTGTTCCACCTGGGGATGTTTTGGCCATGTATCAAGTCATAGCGGAGACAAATGGCACGAGTACAGAATCTGTGCAAATAAAGCTAAGAACTCTTTCTTCAAACACTTTCTAAATAGTACTTTGAGCCAAGCAATTAGGATACTTTCCATTTTCAGTACAAGCTTTCTTGTTAATTTCTCAATAGTGTTTATTTTTCCTTAAAACAAATGTGTAGTGGTCCTAGTCTACCTTCTACAATGACACAAGTACGCAACTGCATTTCTCACAAGTGTGCATGTGTGTTTCAGCACTGAGCTTTTTGACCTTGATGGCGTTGCCCAAGAGACACCTATCTCCAATTAATTGGGTTTTTTTCTCCATTTGTTCTTTCTGTTTCCATTCTTCCTGCCCAGTGAGAACCACTGCATCGGCATCTGGCACCACTAAGAGACGACCAAACAGTTTCTGTGTCATTTAGACTCAATTTTGCCCCAGGACTTATTATTTATAAGATGGATAATTAATGGAAACAGATTTTTTCCCAATGTCTGTTTTATATCATGTTCTATTCCTTTTATTTCTAATCTCCAGTGAGATTCTCTTCTTCAGTAAAATGTATGCTAGATGCCTTTATCATCAAATTTGTAGCGTATGATTTGTTTTTAGTCTTTATGAAAGTTTCTACAAGATCCATGGTGTTAATCTCTTTAACTTTCCATGGCTGCCGTCTATGTAAGTGTGCTCATGTGGCATTTTATTCTCTTTACCTATGTTAGAGCACTATAAAAATGTTCCGTTTATATCTACTTTGGGTTTTCCAGTATTTCTGCACTTCATAGTTAATCTGGGTGTTTATATGCAGAATTTTCTGCTCTTTCAGCATTTGCAATGTGAAGGCCTTGAGACATTTCTCTTTGCCTTCTTTGTAACGCCTGTGTCTAATTACAGGCCATGTTACCGCACTCAACAAAGAGACCATGATCCCATGATTGTGTAACCTGGCAATAACTAGGCCAGCATGGAAGCTGGACCCAGAATTCTATTGTTGTGATTCTAAACACTTCACAATTGAGGCCTTTTCAAACTATCTGGCATCACAGGGTCGCTGTAAAAGGCTGGTTTTCAACACTGGCATATCAGTAAAACGCATTTAGAACAATCGAAATTGTAGATGCCATCGAAGACCTGAATTTGGGTCACTATTAAGGGAACCATTTGAAATAAAAGTCACCCTACACAATGAAAGGGATGTATAGATTTAACATCTTTGAGATGCAGTAGTAGATCTGACAGGGACTTTCATAAAACTAGGCCTCTCCTTGTAGATGAAAACTGGGTGATGGAATGTTCAAGTTTCAAGCTCATGAAAACAAGTTTTCATGCAAAAATGTTGGTAATTGCAACCATTGAAGCTGTAACTTTAACTCGGTCATAGTGTGAACAATCTAGCAAATGTTTACCAATATATACAGAATATATATGGAGTGCAGCCATTTACTCTAAGTAACACAGAAGCTTAAATTGGCCAAGACTGTGACTTGCCAATTACTTCAAGAAGTCTTTCCTCAAAGTTGCCTTATGTCTCCTCTATTTCTACTCTTTAAATGATTCTTGGGATGCCTACTGACCCTAATATAGGCCAATATTTTAGCCCATGAAAAATTAAATATCACTTTGTATAAAAGTTAAAAACAAAAAGCAAAAAAACCCAAAGTTTCCTCCTCTGTGTTGACACTCTCTACAAAGGTGAAAATCGCTACAGAAATTTCCAGTGTTATTTTTCTCTCCTCTTTATCACAACATCCAAGGAAACATCCTCTTCTGACATAAATATACTGCCCAGAGATCTAGTCACTGATCATGAACCTTCAATCCCCTTACATTCTACTGATAAATCCCCATGCATTGACCCATGGTCAAGAATACATCACTCCTAACGCCAATCAAGGTTGGATTTATTCTTTAAAATAATGCCAGTTACCTTCCTTCAAGCCTCTCCTCCCACAGATTAGCTACAGTATGGCACTGAGCATTGGCCTGGCTTTGAAGAAAAGGAGCTCAGAACAGTTCAGTACACTACGCTCATTTTCTTCACAATGTTCTATAACCAAATCTTGATGATCTATCCCTTACACTACATATCTTTATTTTCAACCCACCTCTTGTTGACTCTTGAGCATTTCACACTTACTACAGGTCAACGTCTTATCTCTAGAATCCTCATGCCCAACCCCAGTCAAAAGATAGAACTGGCAAGTATCATTTTCTAAAAATTTTATTCAATGTATTACAGTTGCATTTTTCAAGTTCGGTGTAAAACACAGCATTTTATTTATAAGCCTAAGAAAATTTAGTTAGTTCCCTTTTCTTCTCATAAAAAATTTTTTTGAACACGCTAGGCCATTCCAAGACTGATATGATGGTAACCTGTATGCTGAGTTCTCAGAGTCAACATCTGCTGACATCCCTCCACATCTGTGCATGGAATACATTACGAGAGAAAACTATAGATATCATGTTGCATCACTCTTAAAACTATTACTACTCAACTCACAAGAACAAGGACATATTCCTGCATAAACCCAACACTAACATTGCACCTAGATAATTACTAATTCCAAAGTTACATCTGATAAAGTTACATCTGTTTTTCCATTGTTTCTGAAACATTTTACACCTGGCATGTTATTTGTAATTCGATTTAGGGTCAGCAAGTGGGTAAAGTCACTTGTAACCAACCTTAACGCCTTGGGTTCTACCCCTGAGAAAGAGAGAACTAATTCTCCAAGTTGACACCTAACCTCCACACATGTGGTGGTATGAGTGCTCCTGGCTCTGCCACCACCACACACACTTAAAATATTTAAAAGAAAATTCATTTAACCCCCATCTACTGTATGTCGCCTGTGACTCTTTCTAGAAAAATCATCCTACTTTTGTTTTTATAGCATAATTATAAAAAGGCAATGTTGTCCTACATTATGATTTTTTTCTGTTTTTATATGATAATTTACCCTCAATATTCCCTATCCTCTAGAGTTTAGCTGTGAAGGTTCAATTAGGCTCAGGTTGGACATTTTTGGAAGAGCATGAATATCGCTTGTGGTTGTGTCACCCTTAACCATGCTGAACATGATCCTTGGTAGCCACAGAACTTCAAGATATGTTGACCTTATTACCAGTCCTTTATATTTCACTAGGCCTCAGTTTTAAGACTTTTAAAAATATACACACTGAAGTTTGTCAGGATTCCCAAGCCATTTGCTTCTCTGGCCTCTTTAGATTCTCTCTCTTCATCTATTTCTTAAAACCGTCTTTTCTGTCTGTTGAACCTCCTCCCACTTTGCTCTGTAACTCTGGCTTCATAATCAATTACTCATTTTTCTTGACCAGTTAGATAGATCTGAAATTTTCCTCTAGGAAACGTCCATGGGCTTAGTTATACTTTACAAGCTTATTACCTAAATATTAGAAGCTGCCACAGAAATATGGACTGTTTCTGTCAAGATTATTTTGTATATGACCTCTTACAGCAATATAGAGACCTAAGTGCTTATTGATATCCATGCATGTTAAGTCTCGATAGCTTCAACTACAGAGAGTTCCCAATAAGCACGGGGAAAGTGATGTAGAGTTGGGTTTTCTCCTGACCCTATTCATTTAAAATCCACTGACACCTGTCTGTATCTATATTTCTTTCCAACATCTTGGAAGGACACATCTATCTACTATTGATTATTTTCCAATAATTATATGGGTCATCTAAACTGCACTAGATAATTAGGCAAATTTCACCTTCCAACAGTATTTCTCACAAGCAGAAAGACAAATACATGCTAGGAATGTCTGATGAAATAGGTCTTATTTTGAAGCTACGTGTCGGTGACTACACATGCAAAATGAATTAAGAATTGAGATCACTGTCTGGACCATGCAGCTGAAAGTCAGAACGGGATCCAGATAAGGCAAGAGTATTCCACTGGGCTTGAATTATTTAGGCAACTCTATCAATCACTCATTTCACTTCAATTGAATAGTCCAGTTTAGGCTTAAAAGTAATTTGTTTTCATCTTTTCTAGTTAGCATCATCTGTCCGAAATTATAGGAGAATAACAAGTTTGTTATGTTTCGTTTTAAAAGCCTTTTTATCATCTCTGTTCCAACTTGAAAACTAGGGAGAAAGGTACTGGGCACACAGTTTTAAAAGGATCTGCTTTTTCCTTTCTCCATGACCAACCTAAACTGGAATGACTAAACAATGCAAATGGCAGCAAACTTACCTTCTGTCTCCAAGCCTCATCTGGGGCAAAACTATGACCTGTGTAAAATTTACTTTCAGCTACATTATTCCTATCTATTCATCCCCTTTACTTCAAAGATAAATGTAAGTGGATGATGTTTCTTCTCTCCATTTGTTAATATGAGACTTCACTGGAGGAATGAAAAGTTATTTCAAGTGCCCTGTTTTAGTCAGCTATGTTCTCACTGTGACCAGGCGCCTGAGGAAACAACTTCTGAGAGGAGAGATGCATCTGGCTCATGGCCACGGAGGTTATAGCATATGGTAGGCTGGTTCCATGCTTTTGGACCTATGGTAAAGATGTACCTTACCACCTCATGGTGGAAATGCACCCTTCCCACACCAACCTGGTGACCTACATCTTGCAACCATGTGCCACCTTCCATAGTTCTACCAATCCCCAATCTCTAGTCAGATTTTAACTTATCCATGGGTTAAACCAATGATTATTCCAGAACCCTCAAACACACCTGGAATGCTGTCATACAAATGCCCTCTCTATCATCCAACTGAATTAAGGACAATCAGGATTGGCCTAAAAGTAGTGAACAATCAAGTATCCACGAGCAGATAATTGTTCCATTTGGAAGACTGAGAGTTTCCCCTGTCTTTGAAAAGTTATATGACACAAACATCAGCAACTATTCTTCTGTTGCTCATGTCTAAGCCTAAACTGGATTATTTAATTCTTGATACTTTCAAAAGTCTGACTCTATCAGAACCCTCCCTCTAAGCTAATATTTGCTTAGCTCTGTGACATTTACAAAATGTGGCTCACATTAATTATCCTGCTTAATTTTAACACAACTCATAAGCACTTTATTCTTGCCTCCAATTTGCAGATAAGGAAGTTGGTTGTCTGCCACCCAATGCTGAGCCACTGGTTCTAAACAAGGTCTGTTAATTCTACCATGGTGTCTTTCCATTCTGCAAGCTGCAACTCCCTTCAGATCCATAAGCTTACTCTCAGTTCTTCTAGAAGGGCAATGATGGCGATCCTACAATGACTTAGTATATAAAGAGAAAGGGCTTGAGGGTTAGTTGAGCAATGACAACTGGTTTTACAGTTCTACAGACCTTCCTTTTCCTTCTTAGCTCCCCACCTCACAAACATTATTTTTGGAATAAAGAACACATCTTTCTTACTTTATTTGGAGGGTATTTAAACCATAACCAAAAGACAGACAGAAGATCACAGGACAAAGTATGTCATTATCACATAGCCCAAAGAAGTAGTTCCAAGTGGTTGGGGAACAGAATCCAGAGGTTCATGATTTCAGAGGGAGCAAGGGGGCACACAGGAGTGAGTGACTGGTTAGAGGAATGGGAAGAAAGAAAATAATATAATTATAGTTTAATTAAAACTCTTTAAATAAAAAATAATTAGGTCATCTTCACTATACAAATGCAATGAAGGAATCTGAAAGGAATTTCTCTCACTTTATGATATAAGCTAAAGTTATGGTAAATCCAATGATATTCAAAATTCAAATTGAATAATTTCTTCATTGCCATCTTAATAAAAATTTATAAGAAAACAAAAGCTGGTATTAATTATTATCATATACGAGATTCAAAATTCAACTTTGTTTACTAACGCCTAAATTATCACTATACAAGTATACACAAGTATTTTCAAACATCTTTGTATAATGTATCTCCTGTACCACATCTCAAAAGAAGTAACCATAGAGTTCCAGCAACATGTTCAAAAGCTGAATACTTAAAATTATTCTGCATATCATATGTCAGCAAGAGTTTTCTCCTCAGTAAAGTGCCACAAAATAAATAGGTGTTGTAGACCACATGATCTCATTGGATCTCCTCACTTGCAATAAGACTAGCATAGCTGAAAAGCAAGTGAATAAGTAGGACTGTGCTCCAGTAAAACCTTATTTGTAAATGCACCAAAGCTTCCAAACTCTTCTGTAGAGATTTCTTTGTACCAAGTCTGGGCTCTTGATAAGATGATGTCCCATCTATAAGACATTGTCAAGATGGTCTGAACCACACTGCTCACCTGTGACCCAATGGTTTCCTGGAAGCATCGGCCAAGTTGTGTCTTAGCGGCCACGGGATACACGTGTGGAATGACCTGCTGGTGGGAGTACGTGGAATGTACTGTCTGAGTCTTCTGGACGGGCAGCCCTTGGTAAGAGACTTGAGACTGGCCTGGTTGAGCTTCTTTCACCTTCTGGCTCACTGGGCCATCAATTCTGGAAACCTGGTGTATCTGGACAGAAGCCTCGGGAGGATGTTTCACATGGATATTGACTATGTTGGGGGGAAATTTCACTACAAAGATCAGGAGGACAATTTGTTAATCATGGTTGATTAATAGGAAAGTCAGGATTTTTCAAACATGAAATGTATGTTACACAAACACAACAACGGACTCCACACAGGATAACATATACAAAGTAACCTTTTGTGACATAGACATCAAAATTCTTGAGAATTTTGTACTCAAAATGACAAATTCATGCAGTTAAAAAAAAATCAAGCTGTGGACTGATAAGGTGGTTTAGCTGGTAAAGGTGTCTGTCATCAAGTCTGATGACTTAAGTTTGATCCCAGTACACACATGGTAGAAGGAGAGAACTGACTTCATAATTGTCCTCTGACCTCCATACATGCACTGTGGTACACATACAAGTGTAAACACACACACACATGCACGCACGCACGCACACAGAGTGACACAAATGATTACATAATAAAAAATTTAAGTAAAACTACAATGTACAAACATTAAAGTATCTCAAAGTGATGTATTCAAGGACAAGAATATTATTTTAACTAGGTTCACAAATTATGAATTTATGATGCTCTTACCATAGGTGAGCCAACCTTACCACATGATAAACAGTTCTAAGAAATTAGTTACTTTTGTATATTTCATAAAATTTCTTCTATAGAAACTTCTATTACATAATTCTAGGACTTAAGTTTTTCCATTAAAAGTAGAGATCCGGGTTCCCAAGCATGTTTCTTTTATTTGTTTGTTTTACACATCTCATATAGATACACGCTTGAACACTTTCTGGTGATGCATTAATGTGTGTTTTTTATATGCGTAACAAGACTGCCTTTCTACCCTTTCAAAGAAAATTTTGGACAAAAAGTTCATCATTTGACACAAACATTCAGAGTTTAAAGAGTAAGATCCAGTAACACTTCACTGACCCCCTTTTAAAGTTGTATATTTCTAAGGATGCCAGCTTTGAAAGAATGAATTACTCACAGAACGTTTGAGCTCCAAGTGACCTACTTTGCCTTCCCTACAGATGGACAGACTAAAGCCCAGTGAAGTTAAGTGATTGTAGAGGACTCAAATAAAGTATCTGTCAGCTTCAGAACTCACTGTCAGGTATAGTGTGGCCCATGGTTTATTGCTGCTGTTGGGTCCTGACCCTGACCTTGTTCCTGTTTCTGTTTTTGACCTGGCACATCCATCACTCCGTGGTGCTAGGAGCCCCAGAGCAGCAGGCACCTCTTGTGGCTATCTTATTTTCCAGATGCCACTTCACTGTAGCCTAGACAGCTCTGCAGCCACATAGGTGGGCCCACATCCGATCTCTACTGTCATTTTTCACATCATGGATGTACACACTCCCTTTTGTTTCAAACCCAGTCCTCGCTACCTGCAGAGACTTCTCTGTGGGTCTGACCTGGTGACAGAAGACTGGATAATGAGCAAGATGAGGGTGAAAAACTTACCTTTGACGCCTTGCTGGCTGGTCATGGTGAGAGGCAAGGTATGTGTAGAATGGATGACGTGACTCCCCAATGCCTTGCCTGGCTGCTGGGCGTGCTGGTAGAGTTTAGGCATACTGGCACCAAGGACAGGGATCTGGCAAAGCTTTCCTGTGAAATTTGGAGGGCATTGACATTTGTCCCTTGAACTGCACTGGCCACCATTCATACATGGAAGATGGCAAATTACTGAAAAGGAAAAAAAAAAAGACAATGTGGTAAGTTGTTTAGTTTCCCAGAGGTTAAGTAACAATCAGCTGGCACTCTCCCAGCACACCCAAACACACATCCTAATACAGACATTTTGTTTCTTCTTGCATGAACAAGAAAAAACCCTCAGCTCCAACTCTTTCTAACTTTTATGTTCTTCAAACGGTGTCCTCCATGACTACATTTGCCAGAATGTTTTCTTCTATAAGATACTTTGGGACAGCCCACACTTTCCTTTTCCTCTACAGAACCCCACCATCCTAAGGCTGCTAATAGTCTCTCTGTCACTAAGTCTGACCGGCAGAGATTCCAGTCCAACTCAGATACTATGGCACCTTGCTCATCTAACCAATTCCCCTTCTTCCCCTATTCCGTCTGCATATTCTTTGCTGAAACTCTCCTTTGATTGTCCTTCAAACACTGCTGCACACTGTGCTCTGGTTCCAAACTTCTTGACCAGCTCCACACACTTTGCTATGATTCCATCATTTCCTCAAGCATGGGATTCCTGTTAAAGCTTTTTGATGAACTTCAAACTGCCTACAACTGTGTAACTCGACGTACATACCCCATACACACCTGTCCACCCAACCCCCAACCCCACATCGTCTATAGTTGTGATCATCTCCCTTCTAACAGCCACAGCCCAGTGGTCTTTAGCAGAATGTGGTAGTGTCTCCCTCACCTTACTAACTCAAGATCCGTTCTGGAATTTCCCTCTTTCAATCATTTTGAGCCCTCTTCCCTCTGCAACCTCATTTCTGAGATTGACCCACCTCCTACAGTTCAGCCCACTGACCTTTATTCAGAACTGACAAACTTGCTATGGAATTCTCTGCCTGGAATACCTCCCACTCAGCTCCCTTCAGCAGACAGAGTTTCTGCGTGTCTTTTAGACTCTGTCCCACCCTTGCCTCTCTGAGCATTCAGTGTTGCCTCTGCTTCCTCAGAAGCACTGTTACTGCCTCTCAGGTAACATCCCTGATGGCGATCCCTGATGACAATATATATATTAGTGAGGGGTGGATACATATATATGTGTGTGTATATATATATATTATACACACACACACATATATATATGTATATATATATTATACACACACATATATATATATGTATCCACCCCTCACTAATATATATAATATATATATCCACCCCTCACTAATATTCTGTGAGGTCAGAGAATCTGTCCTGTTTAATTTTTCTCCTCAAATATGTTCAGAATATAGCAGAACTATTTCTGCTCAGAATATAACAGAAATGTTTCAGGTCTGAAAACATAAAGAAAAAGATAAACACAAACACACACACACACACACACACACACACACAAAAGCAGAATAGATAAAGTTGTGTGCCTGACATTTTGTTAAACACCTTTTGTAGGTTGTAAAGAAGGGTTAGTCTTTACCCTTCAAGAATTTTCCAGCTAGCCAGTGACATTAAATGACGTAGCATAACTAAGGCCACAAAGAAGCAATGACTGTCAAATATGAATCAGATCCTTTGGAACTTCAGAAATAATTGAAAAAGCACTTCCCAAAAGACTGGGGTGAAATCTTTAAGACTTGGCAAAACTAAGAATGCAGATAGTATACACACTAGAGACCATCTGTGTAAAGGAAGAGGTAGCTGATTTGGGAGAGAGTGAGTCAACGTATCTTGTTTAAACCCAGGCTTTTTGAGGAACGGAAGGGATCAGGCAGTAAGCTGGAGTGTGAAGGCTTACATCAGACCAAAGGGCTATTGAAGACATGGTATGGGGTTTGGATTTTACTCTGTAATGGACAAGTTATCCCGAGGCTTGAATCAGAGGATTAACAAGGTTGCTAGCATGTTCCAGGAAGGTTGCTTTGCCGATGTGTTCAGGATTAGTTGAACAGAAAAGTGACAACTGCCGGGAGGCCGAGTGTGGAAACTGTCAGAATAACTGAGGAGCAGGTTGAAAACAGGGCTCAGGGTGATGGCAGCAAGCACTGAAAGGAACATGAGGTAATGTAACACTGCAGGAAGGAGCAGCAGGGTGTGTACAAAACAGAGAAGGTGGAAGAAGAGAGAGAGCTGGAAAACACCACCAGCCCAGCTTCAGCCCAGAAACTGTGTTTCAGATCCAGTCAAACAACCACAGTCTGGAGAGCCCCTGAACTTCCACTGGCATCCCATCTATTCTGAGAAATCTCAGGTAAAAAAAAGACATAATGACTCTAGAAGAGCCAGTAACCTTGTAAATCCCAGTACAATTCTACCATTAATTCCAAAACCATGATTTGGCTCAGCTGATGAGCTGAGTGGACACTGGGTAACAGTAAAGAGAGTCAGTCCCATATTTAAATATACTAATATGTTATGCAAATGTTCTATGAATAATTTATCACTGGAATACAGGCACTCTCTCCTTGTAACTTGCAGGAATTGTATTGCCCATAGTACCTTCAACAACCACCTCAAATGTAAACTTCGACACTACATCTATCCACCTATCACTTCAATCATGGCAGGTAGGTACCACAACCAGAGGCTAATCCCATCACTTCTTTCAAGTTCTGCCAATGAGAGGGTGATACGCATCTCTTAGTTGGAACACAGACATCAAGGCAGGAAGTCCTGCTGCCTCTTAATCTCAAAGCAATAAAATGATGGAATGTTTAACCAATGTGGATAATCAAAAGGTGACACAGACAGCAAGGAGCGATGATAGCACTCTGAGAACTACACAGTGCACAGTAAAACACGGTACTACTTTGAATTTGCTTCCAAATGTACAGTTCCTCATGGTGTGGTGACCACTGACCATAAAATTATTTTCATTGCTACTTCCTAACTATAATTTTGCTACTGTTATGAATCATAATGTAAATATTTGATATGTACTATGCCTTTAGGTAATCCCTGTGAAAGAGTTGGTTGTTCCCCCAAAGAGGTCTCCACCCACAGATTGAGAACCAGTGGTTTAGAGTACAGAAAAGAGATTCTATGCCATAAGTTATAAGGTGAGACAAAAGTAAAACGTGCTCACACTGTTCTTAACTAGTCTCAATCAAAGAAATAAAACATTAAAATTTTCATGTTTCCAACATTTCAAATTACAGTCTAGTTTAAAAGAAAGAAAGAAGAAAACCAAATGGAAATTAGCCTTCGTGCTTTGTTTTTGTTGCTTTATTTACTTACACCCTCCCCTTTGACATTTTGACAAAAACATTTCAAAGCTGTGCAGCTTGACATCTATTTAGCTGCAAAGGAAAGGCAGGCTGTGGTGGCTCACACCTTTAATTCTGGCACTTAGTGAGCAGAGGCAGGCAGATCTCTGAGTTCAAGACCAACCTGGCTTACATAGCAAGTTCCATCCCATCTAAAGGTTACATGGTGAAACCCTTCCTAAGTAAGTAAGTAAGTAAGTAAATAATATTGTTAAAAGATTTAAAGCGAGATACGCTATAATCTATACTGCCATAAACTCATAGAAATATTCATCTTTTAAAGAGAAATTAGCCAGTTGACTTTTACTAGATATTTCTAATAATGTTAATAAACTCTGAAACCCAACATGGGTTTGGTTCCCCTAAGTTCTTTTGCTCCAGAGATGACTTCCCTACAACAGTCCTACGGACAGTGCTAGCCTAAGAGAATACAACAGTCATGCATGAACCCCAATAACCTTATAACTCCAGTCATCTGGGAAACAGCTTCTGCCTGGCTTGTTTAGAAGATCACTATTTATAACCACTCGTGAATGAGAAACAAGATATCTATTCTCTCGTTCCAGTGCTTCCTGAAGTCTCAGTGACAGCATGGAAAGCCCCTTGTCTCATCTCAGTAACTTCAGATTGAGCCGTTTGCAGTAGGCAATCCTTTTATACTGACATCATCTTTTATATATTAAAAAAACAAAAACAAAAAAATTAAAGACAAGGTACAGACTGTAGGATTTAGCTATGAATAGTTTCTTTCTGCTTCAATGTTCATACCATTCTGTAAGCATCACTGTGCGATCTGTTATCTATTCCACCAGTGTTCTATAAAGCCTCCTCGGGACATGAAGAAAGAACAGGAATGAGTTATCCTGTAGGTTGGCTTGAGAAGCCTGTGGTATGCTGGTATGCCAGTTGTAACTCTGGTTACGGCCCATATATTTTTCAAAATCTAACTAGGAGGTATAACATAGAACACAGCCTTGAGAAGTACCATAACCTTGTTGGAGTGATATTTTGCTGGTCACCGACATAATTCACTGTATTACATCATATAGTCACCAGAGAACTGTTGCAATAACAGGGGGCATGTGGACCATCATCCTGTTATTCCAGAAAGTGTAACTTCATGACAACATCTCGAAGTATCTCATGATGCTACTATAAAAGGCCAAAAAGAGCCAAAGCATCCTGCTTGGAAGAACAAGTCAGAGGTTTTAAACATATCAAGTGTTTCAGATGCATTCCATCAGTCCCTGTGCTCTGGAAAACAAGTCGAGGTACTCCGAAACTTGGGAGGACAGAATTTTCACATTCTACATTGCAAATTGGAACCTGATTTAAATAACAAACACTAAGGGTTTGGGTTCAAATATGAAAGAGACATGTTCTAAAACCCTGGGCCATAATAATAGGCTTTTTCTTTCTTTCCAGTTATCCCAGTTGACTATAAAAACACTTAAGCTGTTTATTCCTAAAAGGTGCTCTCACAATGTTCTAAGCCATCCTGCCAATTATGAAAGCTATGCCTTCCCAGGACTTTCTGAGACAGCAGATAGACTATTTCTAATGGTGCCATAGGTGGGACAGAGAAAACCCTCCATCTGCGGAAGGCCTCCACCTACCAAGCACAGGACACGTACATGCATGGTGTTGGGGAAGAGCTACTTCAACTACCTCAGCTTTGCTATGTATCTCTGACTAGAAGAATAACTTCTCTTAGAGGACCTCAGCTTGTTTCTCTGTATCCTCTCTTGATGCCCCAAGGGTAGCAACATTTTTAGAAAGCAAAAGTTTTATCACCAGATTTCACCTCTGTTTAAGTCAAAAATTAGATTGATCCTGCAGCTATGTAAAGACTTTAGATAATAACTATGTTGACAACCCAGCTAGGGATGTAGTTCCATGGAGAATAGTTGGGTAGCACTGACAAAACCCTGGGCTACCTTCCCAACACTGTAAACACATACACACAATCTCTCTCTCTCTCTCTCTCTCTCTCTCTCTCTCTCTCTCTCTCTCTCTCTCTCTCTCTCTCTCTTTCTCCCTCTTTCCCTCCCTCTGTCCTTCCCCTCCCCTCCCTCCTTCTCTTCCTTCCCTCCCTCCACTCCTCTCTTCTTCTTTCCCTCTCTCCCTTTTCTTTTCTTTCCTTTTGTTTTTTGGGCTACCCACAGATCCTAAGAAACTAAACAAGACACCAATGTGCTTTCCTTTTAAGTTAATGTGCTTCACTGTCCCAAGAAGAACTAACAGAGCTGAGAGTCAAGGGGATATCTTGATGGTTGCCTTCATCTGCATTCAGAACAGAGGAATCGAGGAGGCCTCCTCCTACACATGATCAAGGACAATAGTGTGTACTGGCTTCTCCTTCTGGAACATAGAGAATCACAGTTTGCTTGAAAATTGCCTACTGGGAGCTCTTAATTATCTGCCAGCTTTTACTGACTAAGAAACTCCATCTAACGATAGGAGATAGGGTGATCTGGCCCAATTTGTCTAAGGAAGTGAAAGGAGCTAAAGTTTTAAAAGGAAAAGAATTCAGTATTATGAAAAGTCCCTCACGGAGTGTTTACAGGACAATAACATGAGCTGAAGTCTTGTGGTGGGAGAGCTTAGAAAAGCCCGGAGCCTGGAAGGAGGCAGAAGACAAGGAAATGCCAGACAAAGTCTGCTGAAGAGAGAGACAAAGATGGTGTTTCCATTGCTGTCCACAAGGATGTGAGGCAAACTACATAAGCAGAAGAAAAGTAAATTATACATTAAAACTGAGTTCCAAAGGAAAGAAATCTATAGGAGACCAGACCAAGGAAAACCATGGGACAAGGTTAAGTAACTTGGGGAGGCTGTGGGTCCTGCATTCCACATCCCCTGTACACTCTGGCCCTGAGTCCCTCAGCTTCATTATATTTAAGTGTGTGTGTGTGTGTGAGTGTGTGTGTGTGTGTGTGTGTGTGTGTGTGTACATGTATACACATTCATGTGTGCAGGCCCAAGTGTATATAGTGGCCAGAGGACATCCTTAGGTGTTATTATTCCTTGGGCACCATCCACTTGATTTTATTTTACTTTTTATTTTATTTTTTATAGTCTTTTACTGGTCTGGAACTCACTTGTCAAGTAGGCTAATCTATCTGGTTATCATGATAAGACACAGGAAATAGCCTACGGCCACCTCTTCAATGCTGGAGTTACAAGGGCATACCCCCAACCCACTTTTTTTTAAAGGTTTGGGGATCCAACTTGAGTCCTTGTGCTTACACAACAAGTCCTTTTCTGACTGTGCCATCTCCTCAGCTCCTTTTCTTAAACGTTTAAATGAATATTTTAAGTAACAGAGTCAAGTTAAATTTCTGGAAATTTAAAGCTCATTGACCATATAATTATTCTAGAGGCAGGGGGACATCTTCCTTACATGAAATAGGATGTTAATATATTCTATAGGACATGATAAAGGGAGAAGACAGTTCCAAAGAGACTCTCGAACAAAGGAAAACATGTCAACAGATGTTAAACCGGGACCATATGCACCTTCCTTTTGTAAAGGGCACAAGCAGTCATTAGACACCAGAGATGAAAATACAGACATAATTTCATTGTTTACAGAAAACATTATTTGCACTTTACAAGGACTAAGGAACCTCACAAATAGTATAGTAATCAGTTGGTTTAAAACTCTAGTCAGAGAGGTAACTTTACATCAAGTAAAATCATGCTGGGGGCTCAAGGCATGCTGCTCTATCTATGAAACGGTGGGAGGAAGAGATCAGTAACAGGAGGTTCTTCTATGGACTCATTCACAGCACCCCACCCACAGCACCCTACCCACAGCATCCACCCACAGCACTCCATTCACAGCATCCACCCACAGCACCCCACCCACAGCACCCTACCCACAGCACTCCATTCACAGCATCCACCCACAGCAACCCACCCACAGCACCCTACCCACAGCATCCACCCACAGCACTCCATTCACAGCATCCACCCACAGCAACCCACCCACAGCACCCTACCCACAGCATCCACCCACAGCACCCCCACCCACAGCAACCCACCCACAGCAACCCACCCACAGCATCCCACCCACAGCAACCCACCCACAGCACCCCACCCACAGCACCCCACCCACAGCATCCACCCACAGCACCCCATCCACAGCATCCACCCACAGCATCCACCCACAGCATCCACCCACAGCACCCCCACCCACAGCAACCCACCCACAGCAACCCACCCACAGCATCCACCCACAGCACCCCACCCACAGCATCCACCCACAGCACCCCCACCCACAGCACCCCACCCACAGCAACCCACCCACAGCATCCACCCACAGCACTCCATTCACAGCATCCACACACAGCACCCCACCCACAGCATCCACCCACAGCACCCCACCCACAGCATCCACCCACAGCACCCCCACCCACAGCAACCCACCCACAGCATCCACCCACAGCACCCCCACCCACAGCAACCCACCCACAGCACCCCACCCACAGCAACCCACCCACAGCATCCCACCCACAGCAACCCACCCACAGCACCCCCACCCACAGCACCCCACCCACAGCATCCACCCACAGCACCCTACCCACAGCATCCACCCACAGCACCCCCACCCACAGCAACCCACCCACAGCAACCCACCCACAGCATCCCACCCACAGCAACCCACCCACAGCACCCCCACCCACAGCACCCCACCCACAGCATCCACCCACAGCACCCCACACACAGCATCCACCCACAGCACCCCCACCCACAGCAACCCACCCACAGCAACCCACCCACAGCATCCCACCCACAGCACCCCACCCACAGCACCCCCACCCACAGCACCCCACCCACAGCACCCCACCCACAGCACCCTACCCACAGCATCCACCCACAGCATCCACCCACAACACCCCACCCACAGCATCCACCCACAGCACCCCACCCACAGCATCCACCCACAGCACCCCCACCCACAGCAACCCACCCACAGCAACCCACCCACAGCACCCCCACCCACAGCAACCCACCCACAGCATCCACCCACAGCACCCCACCCACAGCATCCACCCACAGCAACCCACCCACAGCATCCACCCACAGCATCCACCCACAGCACCCCCACCCACAGCAACCCACCCACAGCAACCCACCCACAGCAACCCACCCACAGCAACCCACCCACAGCAACCCACCCACAGCATCCCACCCACAGCACCCCATCCACAGCATCCCATTCACAGCACCCCCACCCACACTGCCCACATTAAACAGGATAGTGAGAGACATATAAGCAATACAGTTTTAAAGATGGATTTACATCATTGGTGCAGTTTACCTGCTCAAACAGAGCACAATTTTGATTTACCTGCTTTAAAATCTCCTTCATTCCCTCTCTCTCCACCAACGAGATACCCAGATGGAGAGAACAGTGCACCCATGGTAAGGTAAATACAGACTTTAACAAGGACAAAATATCAATGAGTACAAACAAGAATTCCATCAATACTGCCCATTTTTAGTGCTGGTGGGCTTTAGGCAAGGCTTCTGTGCTGTGTTCTGTTTATAGCCAGGAGACAGGAAGTGCCATCACACGTGCCAAAGCTTCCAGTTTGGGAAGGGACCATCCATCACCTCAACTCTGTTTATGATTCCCTCTTCATTTGTCATCAACCTTGCCACCACTGTGAGCTCTCTCACTTCGTTTTGGGTTTATACTTCGCATACCCTGAGAAACTCAGTGGATGGATCTGAGCCCCAAATTCCACTTCATAGTCTTCAGTGCAGAGAGTGCCACAGAGGCGCCTACTACTTCCCAAATCTCAAGTCTTTTTTTTTTTTTTTTTTTTTAATTCTCATCTGTAGTCATACTGGCAAACTAGCTAGGGACATCGGGACATCCTTTATCAACAAGGTTTACAGACCAAGGCAAATGATCTCTCCTTGGGGATTATCATGTCTGCATCTGCAAAAGAAGGCGCTGGGTGGTGTGACGTCATATTTGTCTTCATTCTTAAAATCCTGGTTCTCAGAAGTCCAACCAGATCAGTAAATGAAGCAAGGTGCAAATCCCTTCATCTCATCAAATGTGGCTGACAGTGTTGAAATTTTATAATCTGACATGGGGACACTGTAAATACATCCTTCTAACCGACACCCCTGTTTTTTTAAGGGGCTGGATCTCATCTGTTAAGTGGTGGATGCTGACTGGAGCCCAAGTTTCAAGAACATGGGTATGTCAAACTGGAAAAAAGATGACAACCTGCCCCCTAATGACAGAGAGATTTCATTAAGGCAATCTCTGTCCTTGCCTATGCAGGCCAACTTAGCAGAGCCTAGCTGCAGCTATGTAAAAGGGTATATTGCTTGGCATTTTCTGTAATATATTTGTAAACAGCTTTCTCAGAAACCCAACAATCCCACTCAGGCCAAGGCTATCTACAGTAACACCATGGGGAAGCTTCAACCCTTTTAAAACTTGTTTGCCTCGTGATCGTGATCTCCAAACAAACAAAGTTTGCAGATCTTTCCAAATAAAAAGCTCAGACTCCCACCAAGCTCACTATTAATATCTTCTTGAGATTTACTTATTCCTGAGACTCAGGAAAGGAATTAAGATGAACCTAGATTTAGAATTTTTAAATACTTTCCAAGTCAAAAAATCTCAACAAACATATCTAACTTTAACGGCATAACATTGCAATAAAACCCTTTGATATCATAGTCAAGGCAAACTCCTGTAGAAGTTAAATTTGGGGATATGTATGAATCCAGAAAACAAAAAACATTCATCAGAGAAGAGATGAAGATGTTAAGTCATAAAGGATCCTGAAGGCAGCTACAGCTGCAGCTGCAGGTAAGGTGTCTAATATCATTTCTGCATCATTTATCAACCTGCTTCTTACTCTGATTATGTGGTACCCATTTCCCCCACTGTCACTTGAATGTGTAGGAAAGACACCAAGATGCTCCCATCACATTCTTCCATACTCCAGGGAACACAGGAACTAAGCAAATACTGATTAACATTCTCATGAAGACTCCCTTGGGATGCTAGGTGAAAAAAATAATGCATCTTGTATGTATCTGTGCCTTTTTACCAGCTGCTATGTCTAGAGGTTACTTCTCTCCAAAACTCATACCAAAATTTAATCTCCCAGGTGATGTTAGAGGTGCTTGGATATGAGTCCTTTAGAGATGCTGGGCAGTTTCTGCAGGGTTAAAAGCTCCCTCCAGAGGGAAGGCTCTTGCAATTCCAATGGTAAACAAAATGTCACTGGATGCATCTCAAAATCCTCTTCCCAGCTTCACAGAAGGAATTAGCAATTACAAAGGGAAGTGAGTCTAAGCAGTGGAGTGGCGTAGACAAAATTCCTGGCCTGTTGAACCACCTGTGAACTGTGCAGAGAGTGTCAAGGCTGCCACTTTTATGAGCTGATACCCAGGCTTGGGTGTTTAGTGATGCAGATACTTTTCTTGAGTCACCCCTGCTCCTGTAAGTAACCTAACACTCATGTCAGTGATCCGAACTAAAAACTCATTGGTTCACCAAGTTGGACTTTGGTGCAATTGCTATTTTGGTCTTTGTGGTTTCCCTTTTGGGGGTGCATAGGTGTGTAGGTGAGTGTGTCCACGTGTGCATGTATTCACACGTATGTGGTTTTTCCCCCCCAGGAAAAGTCTGTCATACAATGGGAGACAACTAAGGTTAGATGGAGTCAAGAGAATGTGAGACTCAGGATTATTTTAGTGGCTTTGTAAAAACATAAAGAGAGTTCTAGGTTAGCAAGCTCTGTGCTGCCTCAGGACCACATCAGGTCTCCACAAGAAAGAAAGCCCTCACCAGAAGCCAACCAGAAGCAATGTCATGCTCTTAGCCTTCCAAAACCAAGAACTAAACAAATCTATTTTCTTTTTAAACAACCCCAACTATGATATTCAGTTACAGCACCAGAAAATGCACTAAGGTATCTGCATATACTAGGAAGAACAGTTTTCAAACTGAGCCCTCACAGTGCCTGGTTTCCACAGAAACCTAGTAGTGGGAATCAAGAACAATGGAGCAAGGAATGAACCACTTGCTGGAGAGAAAGACACACATGGCTACAGAAGGCACCTTTGTGTATTATTGGTCCCTTGGCGTCCCCTTGAGTTCTGCTGAAGTGAGACGGGAAGGCTAGAAGCCCCACAAGGTTTTTCACTTAATGAATGTTTATTGTCTGTCTACCATGAGTCAAACACTGTTCTAACACTTGGCAGAGTCAGCAGACAGAAATAGACAAAGCTCTCAGCCCTCTGGCACTTACTGTCTGCCATCTTTGAGATACTCTAGGGAGCCAGGCTGCTCTAGGGCCCCAAAGTCAAAGAGGCAGACAGGAGTGAGGAAGGGAAGAAACAACAGTCACCAAGTACTCACCCCCAGCACTTCATTCAGTATAAGAGACTCAGGAGAGACATGACAGTGTTCTGTGGAAGGACTTCTTTGGGGGAAACATTGGACCTAGGAGAGTCTAACGAGAAGACCTGGGTGGATGCATGTGCGACCATAGTTCACCAGCATAGAGTAGAAGATGAGGAACAGCCATTAGGGACCTCAGAATAACATTCAGGGGGTGTAGAGAGATGAAGATAAGTAACGGCTAAGGCATAATTTGTTTGGGCAGATTTCACCATAGCACCTATAACTCACAAGCCAGTATCACCTAGAGAGATGTCTAAGAGAGGCTTATAATGCACACAATGTCTGTTTGCATCACTGCAGACATACTCTTTATACTGTTCATTGTTACATATTTCTACATATTCTTCAGAATACATATTTTAGTAGCTATATAATAATCCAAGTAGACAAAATATAGATTACATAACTGTTCCTCTATTACTTATTTAGTATACATGCATTTTCTTTTTAACTGTTACAGAGAAAGTTTCAGGGAAGTTTCTTAAGAATATAATGTTATTCTTAGTAATAATGCACTCAAATAATGTTTGTTAGTTGGTTAGTATGCTCTAGGTGACGGGCTAGGAGACACAGTGAACAAGCAAACACATGGGGTTCTGTTAGTGTAATGTAACTGCCTCATCACTGGGGAGGACACAGAGTACAAAGAAGAGCCTTGAACCAGACCGCTTTCCAGAGGTTGAATCTTTAATAATGACCAGACCTTAAGTATGTTGTTTAACACGTGACTGTCCCATGTATTCACCTGTAAAGCACTAATAGTCCCATGCAGATCATATAGTTGTCACATGGCTTGAATGGATTTATACTTACTGAAAGAATGTAAAACTTAGCTCACCAGACAGTCCACCAAGATTAGCCATTATCACTGACTTCATAGCTATTATGGAAGGTGCAGTGGAAATACAGGAAACAGGGAAACCAAGGCAGCATACTGGCAAGGGAAGACTATACAGAACCTACAGCTAGCTAAATCATGTAACATAAAGCCTGCAGTTCCACTACCAGCCTTTTGGGAATCTAGTGTAGGGCTATATAATTGTTGGGAATCAGTTGATGAATTCCATCAAGGGGATGCCAATCTCATCAACAGCAGTGTATTTACACACAGAATTCACATTTAGCTTAGAGAACGATAAATGTTGAGACGTGTTTTACTACATGGCCAGAACTGGTTTTGAACTCTCCACCCTCCTGTCTCTGCATCCTGAGTGCTAGAACCACAGGTGTAACCCTCAGGACGGATACACCATATACGGCCTTCTTGGAAATCTTTGTTTTCTCTGAGATTACTTTCATGATGGTTTGCATCGATAGAAGTATTTAAGATTTTATTTGTTCTATTGATGAAAATATCCTTGTCAATCTAGTTCCTGTTTACTTTGGTTTACTTGGGTACACAATTTTACTTGGCTGTTTTTTTTTCCACAGATAACTTTATATGTGCTTTTTTTCTATGTCTTATTGTTTCAATCCTTAAAAACCTATGACTCCTCTGAGCACCGAAGATGTCATCTATTTCATCCTAATGCTAATTTTTAAAATCCTTCTTGTTTAATTTATTTAACTTATTCCATCTGAAGGACTTATCCTGTATATAAATATGGATTATAGCTATCTTTGCTGTGAAGTGTCCTCTAACTATCTTCATATTGGTTATTAAATAAAACTTCCTTTCTCACGTTTTAAAGATAAGCAGTTGCATTAGATAGAAAGCTTCCAAGGACAGATGGAGACATAACAGAGCAGAAAAGGGAAAACTTGGCAGCTCCAGGTGAAGTCAGGAATGGGCGATCAGGGGGAAAAAATGCAGGATAAAAAAAAAATCAACGAGATCTACTCAGACAAACATAAGAGCTAAGCAACATTCCCCAAGGGACATGAAAGGAGAAACACACTGGGTCATAAAATGAAATGGGGTCTATAAAATTCACTCTGAACGCCAAAAGGAATAAATTCTGGGTGGACAATGTTTGGGAACCACTACTATAAACAAAACTCTGCATGGCTGTCTGCAGCTCTGTCTTCCCACCCTGCATGGCCTGTTACTTTCCCAGACCCCCACTTCACTGTCTGCCACACTGGAGGCATTTTCCTTCCCCACCCTTTCTTTCCATGGCTTTGATTATGCTGTACAGATGAAGGTCCGGCTAGAGTCTGTCTACACTTTTCAGAAGCAAAATGGGCTGAAAAAAAAATCAACTGAGAAGTCTTTTTTTATTATTATTATTTAGATATTGGTTACAACTTCAATTAGTAGAAAACGGTTTTCAGAGTAAGAGAAATGGCTCAGTAGTTAAGAGCACAGCCTGCTCTTCCAGAGGACCTGGATTTGATTCCCAGCACCAATATGACAGCTCACAACCACCTGTAACTCTAGTTCCCAGGGATCTAACTCTCTCTTCTGGCTTCTGAGGTTACTGTATTTGTATGGTGCACAGACATACATGCAGGCAAAAAGCCCACATACATAAAATAGTAAACTTAAATAAATAACATGGTATGTCTTCACTAGAGAAATTCGAGTCACAGGTAAAAACAAGGGCTGTTCATCAATGCAAAACACTGACAAGTTTTGGGACTATGTCACAGGTTGCATTTCCACAGTGTGTTGGATTGGAAGAACATTAAATCCTGATTATTGTCCTGGTTAAAACCATTATTGTCCTGGTTTCATTTCTGTTGCTTCCTTGAAGTGAGAAGGAATTTCTTTGACTTATTCCAGGTCAAATCCCTAAGTGCAGGGAGGAGTCAAGGCAGCAGTATCCACAGTCAAGCACAGAGATGAACAAATGAATTCAGACTGCTGTCCAGTCAATCTTCTCTATTCTTATACTGTCTAAAACCCCAGTCCAGAAAACAGTGCCACCTATAGTGGGCCAGGCCTTCCCTTAACAATCAATACTGTCCAAACAGTCCTCCGACTGCTAATTGGATCTAGATAATCACTCACTGAAATGACCTTCTCCCGTGATACTAGACTGTGTCACTCTCACAATTAAAATTTGGCATCCTCTTCCCGGCACCCATCTATTTAGTGACTAAGCACAAAGATTGACGAAAACGTCCAGCAGGCTGAAAGAGGATCTGGAGACACAGCCAACTGGTGACAGTGAAGGAGTTCCCGAATGGATCCTAATAGGGTCACTCCTGAGATACAGGTGTCTGTATGAAACACCACCAAACATCCATTCCTTGTTTATTTCACATTCTCTACAACCACCAATCAGCAGAAGAGCTGTCCCCTGCCTCATGACAGAAGTGCCCATCCTAATCAGGTTCTCCCTTCCTGCCCCATTTTGTTTCCTGCTGTTCCCACCATGTTCTGTTTAACCCTAATCATCCTCAACACCTAGCCACACACATATGGTGCCAGACACGCTCTTTCCTCTTCTTCATCAACCTAACCCTCTACATCAGCATCCTCAATAAGGTTTTTTTTGACTCTCAGGTCAAAGCTCGTACCTGCCATACACTCTAGAACATCGCAGAGTTGTCTGTAATTTCCAGAGTCGACAGGCTAACTGTCTGAGGAGATGTCAATTGTCTCCAATGATCTTGACCCCAAGAGTATAAGTGACAGTCTCTGGGACTAGGCACTTGCTGGAGCTCATCCATAGAGGTAGAAAAAAATGCATTGTACATGGTAGCGGTCTCATAATTGGATAAATGAGTGTTTTGAATGCTTTTTTTCATTGGAAAACCTTCTGAATGGCAAACTGCAGATGCTATAATTTATGAAGGCCTTTACATTGTCTTTCACAGCCCTGAGTCAGCAGCTAATCTGTATTAGTGGTTCACTTTTACTGAGTTTTCCTAAATCATTTGCCTTACTTTTATAAAAACTTCTCTTCTTTTGAACAAACATTGGTCAGTTTATTTAACATTTAATTCAGTTTTGCAATTTTAGGTCAGTAACAAAAAGAAGTGGCTCTTGATTAAAAAAGAAAAAAAAAAAACCTCAGATTTTAAAGGCAGCCTATGTGAACTTGGGAGTGCCGGTTAACTAGGAGTGATAGCCTGGGCATCAGTCTGCATATTTTTAATGGAGTGGTAGGCTTTGGTTAGCTTGGAAAGTTAGCTATCTGGCCGTAGTTTTAAATCTTCTGCTGTCCACTGCTTGAAATCACACCACAGAACCTTCCAGAGTTGAATGTGAAATATCCAAAGGCCGCGTGATTTGTGCCTGTCTGATGAAATGAGCCAAGATGTCTGCTTCCATTCAGCTTAGAAGCTTGATATATCAAGTTCAGGGCTTCATAGATCTTTCCTGAACCTGGAACATTCCACTAAATCAAGTCAATATGCATCAAGACTGACTTCCGGAAGATGATCCCGCCTAATCCTCAACATTGGCGGGAAAGTGTGTTTCTAATTAGCTGTCCAGCAATGCAGCTCAGACTACACTGACTGACTTCTGCCATCCTGGTGTATACTCAAATACTCAGGCACCACAATGAAACAATCACCAGATGTGAAGATTTTGCACAGGATAACAATCAGAAACACGGAAGGGAAGTCAATTAAAACTACTATCATTAATCAGGACTAGAGAATTTTCCAAATCCTTTGGCAACATTCCTAAATAAATAAAGAAAATGTCAGAGAAACTACTTGGGTGTATGAGAGAAAATTCCAGAAACCTCCCCTAATATTACTTCTGTTTCATTCTCCTTCCCTTTTATGGCTAAATTCTGAAGTTACAACAACTATATAATGATGTTTTTAGGGTTAAAATGTGCATTCAATTCATTGAATTTTTTTTTAAAAAAACCTTACCAAGTTAGTTTTAACTTAAAGTTAAAATGTATAACTTAGAATTTTATTTAAGTCGAATTATAGAAGTTCTGACCCAAATAATAAGAAAAAAAGTCAAAACTCATACTCCTGTCTACTTTCAGAGTCTGTTGTGGCAGAGGTAATTCCTGAACTGAATTAGTAGGTGAGAAAACAAAGCAGGAAAAAAGGCCCAGGTTACACATTTTCCTCTACAAAGGCTCAATGCAAAGCATGAAACTGAGGAAGTCACTTTGCCCTTCTATTTTTTCTTGAGGCAGGCTCCCAAGCATCCAAGGCTGGCTTTGAACCTCACTGTATAGCCAAGGATAACCTTCAGTTGATTCTGATTCTCCAGAGTCCACCTTCTAAGTGTTACAATTTATAGGTAACTTGCTTTATGTGGTACTGGGGATTGAATGGAGCCTTCTGGGCCCAAGCTCTTTTACTGGTTCAATTTCACATCCTAACACTTCCCTGCATGGGGCGAATATACTTAAACAGACTTCTCACGTGACTCCTGTTTTCTGGTCCATTACTTTCATCAAGAAGGATATCCCAGCTGCTAAGAAATACGAATAGCCAACATCTCCAACTATAATAAAATCACCCTTACTGTGGAGGTTTTTTTTTAACTGTACAATTTAAAAGTAGGTTAGAAAATTCCTGTTGCAGAAGCCAAGAGGTGTCAGCCCTAGCCTTAGGTTGAGCTGAGTTGCCTTGAGCTGTCTCAATGGGCTCTCTGGAATTTAGGTTCTGATTGATAAAATGATAGACAGATGTGGGAGATGGGGGTTGGGCAAAACTGGGACTGGGAAAAGGACTTTTTTTTTTCTAGAAACTAGCCAGCAAGCTTGCAAGTACATTGGTGTAGACCAGTAGTTCTCAACCTTCCTAGTGTTCTCAGTTCTCTCCATTTTAACCTGTCCCACAAATGTCAGACCATGAGTCTGAACATCTTAGGATTCCTGCACTCTTGGTCAAGAGTCTTGTATATACCAGTGATTCTTAACCTGTGAGCCATGATACCTTTGGGGGTCATGTGTCAGATATTTGCATTATGATTCATAACAGTGGTGCAATTATAGTTATAAAGTAGCAACAAAAATAATTTTATGGTTGGGGTTCACCACAACATGAGGTCATTAACTAAGTGAGGTATTAACGGGTCACACTAGAAAGGTTGAGAATTACTGGTCTACACCAATGTACTTGCAAGCTTGCTGTCTAGTTTCTAGAAAAAAAAAAATCTCCTCTTCCCAGTCCCAGTTTTGCTCAAGCCCCACCTCCCACATTCTATGACCCTTTCCTTAAGAAGGCCCTTCTGCTCAGTGAGGGCTTTTATGTACCTCTGAGTACACTCACAAGTCTGTACAAAAAGAACTAAATTGAAATTGTATGCATAACTCAAGGATGCCTACAGCTCATCAGCACAGAGTAACTCACAAGAGACATCTTAAGGAACATCAATGTAGGGGGCCAAAGAAATGTCAATGGTTTGAAAAGCATGTCAGTGGTATCAACTTTGCAGCCCTGCCACAGAGGCTAGGAGACCCAAAGATAAAGACTCTTGAGGTTTATATGAGGACCAGGAAGGAGTACTGTTGACCACATAGATGCTTATGTTATTTTTTATCCCAACCAATATCAACCTAAGAAGACTAGCAATGCAGTAAGTGAAGTGGCAGTTTCAGTCAGCATCCTTGTGGCCTTTAAGGTAGCTTCTGGTACTTTCTCCATGTGTGTAGCATGCAGTTTTCCTGCAGTTTTCATTCCCAAGTCTCAGATCTGTGTTTACACACCTATGACTACACCCAGATTACCTTAAGAGCATCTGTATTCTCTGCATCCTTTTCATGTCCTGACACAGTTATATCCCAACGTAAAATCTCTTGACACTTCCTGTTCTTTAGGTCCATATTAGGTCCAACTCTCCATATTAGCCATGGGCCAAATGACAGCAGCTCCTGATGGAAGGTGGCAGATCTCTTCTGAACCCCTCATACAATATTCATTACTGACTGACAATGTTTATTCCCATTTAAAAAAAAAAAGAGTAACAGAAATGGCAATGAAATTGGATTAATTCCATTCTTGAATACAATGCTTTTCTTACCACTGGAAGGGGTATAGCTATGATGTGGAGAAACCCAGAGCCTATTCATAATCTTCATGAGTGGTTTGTGATTTGTCTTCCAGATGCCAGCAACTAGTCAATCAACAACCAAGCAAATAAAAGACAAATGAACCTAGCTGGTCAAATGTGTATATGTTACCACCACAGTCTACTTTACAACAGCTTAAACTTGAGGGAAGGGTAAGGACAAAATTCCTGCTTTCACTATTAGCATAAAATTGTTCAGAGTTCTCCTGATTAAAATGTAAATTTCTGGGTTTCATAACCCAAACGTTCTCCTGTGAGCCAGACAAAAGGCAGAAGTCATTTATAAGTGCCTGTCACTGTGTTGCAAATGATAACTCGCTGATTAAGTTCTGGAGGGGCTGTGTTTCCCAGGCCCCTGGAAAATTAACAAGGAATAATAGCAAGCATGCTCGCTCTCAGCAAATCACCCCATGCTCACCTGAAAGAAGCCATTCAAGGGCCACCACAGGGATGAATAAAAAGCTGAATGAGTGCTGTCTAGAATAACCCAGGGAGCTCTTAGTCACAACCAAATGATTCACAATTTCTTAGACAAATTGTCAATAAAAGCTATCATGTGACTGTTTAGTCTAAAATGAGGGTTATATAATATGGTCAATATAAACTTCTTGAAGGTTTCTCCTTTCTTGGTTAATAAAAAGCATTGACTGCTTGCACTCAATAGACTTAGGGCATAAAAATGATGGAAACATTCATGTATCTATTAAATGCTTTGCCGCCACAATCAATGCTACGCTTTCATCAATGTGACAATGTTCCATATGTATTCACAGCATGGAAGGGGAGCAGTTAGCCAGAGTAACAGGAACTGAGTGGCTCTTTGACCTCTTTGTAAGGGAGAGGTGTAAAGCTTCAAATTCCTGTTTTCCAGCCACCATATTCATGGCTTCCTTCTGCAGTCCTGTGAATGACACCTTTTTACCCCTAGTTATAGAAGATAACTGGGATTCTGAGATATTTAACACTCTTCTCAACGCACACCATTAACACACAGTAGAGTTGAGGTTCAAAAACCACCATGTTGTCTCCAAAGCTGCACATTGTACCAGTGGTTCTGGGAAAGCAAAGAAGGGATGCAAAGGAATCTGCCTCCATAGAGATGAAAACCAGGGGAGCATCAGCTACAGGGTAGATGCTACCCTCTCCTCTCAATAAAATGTATAACCTTTTACAGCTCTTGTTGAGTCTGCATGGACACTCAACATATGGTGCTGGACAGCCTCTGATAAAGCCAGTCCATGAAATAAAATCCAGTGTAAAGCCTTGACTTGAGGACCACACTGACCAATAAATAATAATGAAGCAGAAATGATGGCTACTAACCATAAAGGTCAAATACCTAACCGCCAGGATTCTCATTTACAATATCTATTCAATCTCAACAGAGTTGAAAAAGTCCACTTGTACAGCAAATCAACCAGCCTATTCTTAATCCCTACATGGCCCCATTTATTATACCAATCATTATTACGGGAACAAAACAGAGAGGATGTGAGGCCTCATCTGTAAAAGCTTAGAAGCTTCTAGAGAAAACCAAATTTACACAAGCCTTCAAACTCTTGGGAGGGCCACCCAAGGACGCTGACACAATCAATCAAAATATTCCCTTGGATACAACATTGCCCTAACCACATGAATGACCCACTCAAAGTCATTCCAAGGCACTTGGGTTCCATCAAGTTCTTCTATTCTTCTCCCAACAATTAAAAGGGTAAGCCTCCTCAAGACCCTCATAAATTTACTCTCCGCAGCTACAGAAATGGAAATTGCCCACGACAGTTGTTTTTTGCGGCTGGATTCTCTCTCCAGGTTGAGTGCTCAATGTGACAGGCCTCGGGTTTCTAGGCAATCAAGAGAATTACTTATTTCTCTGGATGAAGAGAAGCAGCTGGGAGAATGCCTAATAAATCTGCTGAGGGCATATGATGTCCTTGGTCAACTTGACTCTTCTTCTCTTACCTCAGAACCAAATTTATTTGGGGAAGATTTCTTTTCTGATATTACCAGATTGCCACACAGCAAGACAGAGTGACCCAAATGAGCTTTGACACCAAGATTCCAGGTAGGTCATTCAGAGGTTACTAAATAAAAACATACTCACTGGAGTTCCTGGTGTGTGTGTGTGTGTGTGTGTGTGTGTGTGTGTGTGTGTGTGTGTGTACTTGCTCATGCATATGTGTACATGAGGAGGCCAGAGGTTAACCTCAGGTATGTTCCTCAATTGCTTTCTACCTTAATTTCTGAAACAGTATCTCTCATCCAACCTGGAGCTGGCCACCTCAGTTAGATTGGTCAGGAACCTTAAGGATCCACCAGTCTCCAGAGTCCCTAGCACTGGAATTACAGAGGCCCATTATCACATCCAGTCTTTCAGTTGGTACTGGACATGTAGCCCAGGTTCTGTGTGCACAGCAAGCATTTTACCAAGTAAGCTACCTTCCAGCGTTCTTAGCTTTTTATCTTACAAAAGTTTGGCTGAAGAAATTAAATGACAACAAATTAGAAACAGAAGAGGGGCTTGAGAGATGGTTCAGTGCTTAAGAACATATAATCTTCCAGAAGATACTAGTTCAGTTCCCAGAACCCACATAGAGCAGCTGAAATCTGCCTGTAACTTCAGCTGCAGGGAATCTGATGCCCTCTTCTGGTTTAGGCAGGTCCCACAGCCACATTCATTACATACACACAAGGGACACATAAATTAACTAAATAAATCAAGAGAGAGAGAGAGAGAGAGAGAGAGAGAGAGAGAGAGAGAGAGAGAGAGAGAGAGAGAAAGAAAGAAGAAGGAGGAGGAAGAGGAGGAAGAGGAGGAGGAAGAGGAGGAAGAGGAGGAGGATGGAAATTCTTCCCTGGAGTTAGAACCAGTGATGTTCTCTAAAGCATTAGGCAATGACTGGCAGCTTTCTCTACACTCAAACTTTCTGTCTAGCTAAATGACTGGAAAGCCAGGTCTTGTCTACCCAGCAAGCATCCAAATTTCAGAGGGGCTGGTGCCATTCACTAGATCTGCCTGAAGGACTCACAATTCTCACTATTTGTGACAAAGCATCCAGGAAGTGTCAGATATAGTGGCAAGCAAAATGCTTATCTCTGACATTACAAGCAGGATCTAGGCAGGGCTGAAAAGAGACAAGGACATGCAGCTGTCATGACCACAGCCACCGCTCGCCAGCAGATGCTTTGTCCTCTTTCAGAAGCAAGCTTAGGGACATTAAGCCCCTGCATTCCCATCTCGTTGCCCTCTGTCTGACCATGAGACAACTGACATTTGCACTTCACCACACCCAAGTCTCAAAGATAACAAGTTTCCTCTTTCTTTACAATGTGCTGGGCTAACCATGTGTCTTCCCTATTGAAGAATAGAGAAGAGGTCCACCCTGTGTTCTTACCATTTTGAAGGGGAGTTATTTTCTGACATCAGAGCTGCCTAACTCTATAACCCACAGTAGTTGGCTGGCATTAGAGGAGAGGTGGGGAGGGAAGGACTCATCATTTGTAGTGTTTAAAACTTACTGCCCCCAAACCTGAGTCTCTGCTTTAGAATTCAGGAGGTACAAGGATTCTGAGTAATACACATGAATCACTGGAAAGAGATTTTACATCTCTCCAAAACAAAACAAAACAAAAAACAAAGAAAAGAAAAAGAAGTGGGGCATTTGGGTGAGCACAGTGTCTGTGAATCAGACATGCTTTCTCTCTTCAAGTCCGTTCAATGATCAGTGGGGAGCCCCTCCAGGCAGTAGCTGGAGAGAAGTGAATCCTGTCTGGCTTTACAGAGAACACCTGAGGAGTCCCATCTCAAATCTTCCTCTGGGCTAATCACCTAGAACTTATTGTCCTTCCTGTCCAGGGCCACAGCAGGTCCCATGGGTAGGTGGTAAGCCACCTTCTGTGGTTGGGAATGAGGGTCTACCTTCCTGCAGGGTGAGAGGATGCTACCTCTAGGTGAGGGCTTGTATGTAGAATCGGGAATCCCTGACAATTGCCTTCAAAATTCTCCACTTCAGTCTGTATGATGTTTATGCGACACTGCATGCTTGTTCTCATGTCAAACAAAGGCTTATGTAATAACTGAGATATATTCTGTTTTATATATATAGTCTTCATTGAGTGATGTCACCTCAGCTTCTCTTGGGTACCCAATGGTTCTTATCCTCACCTTAATTGGGTAATAATTCAGGAAAATATACTTGCATTTCATCTCTCATGCTCTACCAATCCTTCCTCAGAGCAGCAGCACCCTCAGGAAGTTACCTTCAAATGCTCCAGATATGAAAACCTCTCAAAGCTCATCAGTCCCATTTGTCAGCATGCGTGAGAGCCCAGTGCCAGGGTTCTCAACTTAGGCTACACAGCAACTTCAGCATAGAGAGGAAGGTATGAAACACCATTGTGGGTACAGGAGAACACAGTCCTGGATTCTGAGACCTTTGCTTCAAACCTGGCCTTGTGAATATGTTTGCTCCATGGTTTGGAACAGTTATTTAACCTCGTCTGTAGGATGCCTGCAAACACCTGACTTCTCAGCTATTGGGCACTGGGCATTGGGCATACAGATGGCACTCCACAGTGCTGTTACAAATCCAAGGTTTGTCTTCCTCCTTCGTAAATGTATATGCCACTCATCAAACTTCAGGGTCTTCCTAGGAGTTTATGTCTAAGGTTAAAGAGGCAAAACAGCTGAACAAAAGCTTTTAGCTGGGTATGGTGGCACACACCTGCCTGTATATATGAGTATAATGCAAAGGATTCTGGGCTGCTTCAAGCATCTTGTAAGACACAGGAAAGACTTGAAACAGCAGATTCTTCACCTGAATGTGAACAAAGCAGAGACTTGCAGACTCAAAAGTCAATCTCATACCATAAGCAAAATGTAAATTAAACCACTAACTCACCCAGTACCCAAGTTCAAAATGCCTCTTGAAGAGTGTGCTGGGGACACTACCAGTTCAACTACCAGTTCAACTACCAGTTCAACTACCCAGTATAGTTGGACGAATAAGAGCCAGTGCTGAATAAGAGCATAGTTTATAGTTTAATAACACTTCCTACACGTTATCCTGGGACCTGCACAGATGATATTATGTGGTTATGTTACTACTCATTGTCCAATTAATGGGATCTAGAATTACTGAACAGACATGAATCTCAAGAGAGTCTGAAGGATTAGCTAGACCAGTGGTTCTCAACCTTCCTAATGCCAGAACCCTGTGGCACAGTTCTTCATGTTGTGGTGATCTTTAAGCATAAAATTATTTTGTTACTAGGTCATAACTTTTATTTTGCAACCGTTATGAATCATAATGTACATATCTGCTATGTGGAATATCTGATATGTGATCCTGCAATGGGGTTGTGACCCACATGTTGAGAACCTTTGAGCTAGCTAGCAACTGAGTCTGGTTAAATAAGTTACATTATATTCTGGGATGAACTGTGATACAGTATTTAAAAACAAGGCAGATTTATTTCCATGGGTATTAATTAGTAGGCAAATAAAGCATAGCACAGGACAATAATTAATATATTAGGAAAGCTCCAGGTTGTGTTTATATATCTGCCAATACATACCCATTCTAGAAGACATATAAATGGACCCATTTATATGGGACTGAAATAGAAATAAAACTTACATTTGTCAAATGGTTCTCATCCCACATTTTTGTTCATTTTATATGTCATTTATTCAAAAGATTATTTTTCAATGACATACAAATCAACTTCTTTAAAAAAAAAAAATCTGTCATCAGAGATAGTTAACTGTAACTTCTGTATGAACAAAGGCCAGCCAAAAAAAAAAAAATGTGGTATAAACAAAGGCCAGCCCCCCCCCCCAAAAAATGGGAAAGTTTAAGACAATTTAATAGAAAAGCTTTTGAAAAGGATTTTGGTACACACCGTAATCCCTGTGCTCAGAAGGCTCAGGCAGGAAGATGGCAAGTTAAGCATTAGTGGGTCTACTCAGAATGTACTTTGTCATCATCTCATTAACATCATGCCACCATCACCATAACCACCAACAACAACAACATTACCACCATTGTAGTCGTTGTAGTCATCATCATTATCTAGACAAAGGTCTGGGAAGCCTCAGTGAGACTCCTGGGGTTAGAGAGTGCCTCTTGATAGCATCTGTGGCCTTGGATGAGGACATAAAAGACACCAGGGAGCCTTCAAGAGGCATCTAGAGCAGCAAAGAATCAATCACTTCCCCACCCCACCCCCCCACCCCCCCTCCCGTCCTCCAGGAATCTGAAGCTACTGACATCTTGGGGAACCCAGAGCAGGATGAGCTCTCAGCACAGGGCTGGAAACAGGGCTTTCTAACTCTTGAAGAATTCTCATGTGTCTGTGTCTGGCCTTTTCTTTATTTTTATGCAAAGAAAAAAAATCAAGGCAATATTAATCCAGAGAAATAAAGACAGCCCTGGGAATTGGCAGGAGATAAATGAACTCAAAGATGCACCAGGAAAAGCTACCCTTTCAGTTACTCTGAAAATGCTTTCCTCAACTTTAAAATTGGCTTTTGTCATTTTCAACCCTACCAAGGGGATTTAGACAACTGTGACTCAAGTCTTTAGTCGTCAACCATCCGTGTGTTGTTACTCATCACAGGGTCCCAACACAATCTGTGGAGTGCAGATTCACATTTCAATTCTAAGAAAATAAAACCCTCAGCCCTCTCCAGCCTATTGGCCCAACCCAACTCTATCCTTTCATCCTGCTCCAAACAAGCTGTGCTTCCTTCGGGCCACCATGGAGTCATTCTGTTCTGGGCCAAACTCTTCTGAGAACTTGGAGTTGAAAATCTAAGTAAGAAAAATATAGAGTCATTTGTAAGCCTGTCCAATGTTTCCAGGCCTTGATTTTTCTGATCAAACCTGTCAGGCTGATGACACATTGCCATACGATATATCACTGGAGTTGTACAAAACCACCCTTTGATTCACATTGAGAAAAAGAGCCAAAATTTAAAAGTACAAAGGGGAATGCAATGTGCATACTTGGAAATCACAGAAGGTATGTGCAGAATAAAACATACTTGAGATAGCCTACTCCATGCACACACTAGGCTACTGCCTAGGAGCAGGCTTTGCACCAGCAAGGCAATGAATAGGCTTCGAAGGCTGCCAGGAAAGCCTGTGTCTCCACTCCCTCAACTCTTCAGGGATGAAGAAACGAAGACTTACAAAATGAGTTTTGTCCAAGTTAAGAGGGCCAAAACCAAAACCAGAATGCAGATCTCCTAAAAGATTCACAATCAATATCAGCCATACAGGATGCTATAATTAAGTACTGAGCTTGGAAAATGGAAATGCTAGCTCAAAAAAAAAAAATATCAACCACATCAAACTAATTCAAAACTGGGCAAAGGACCTGAACAGGCATGCCTTCAAAGGAGACTCACAGATGTCCATTGAGCACATGAGAAGACATTCAATCTCACCCGTCATCAGAGACAAGCAAATCAAAGCCATGAGATATCACATTCTAATTAACAAGAGAAAAAGGAAATAATGGTTGTCCAAGGATTCAGGGAAACTTCAGGCTGGAGCATTGCAGAGGGGTTCATAGAAAAAGCACGGCCTCCAAGGAGACCAGGTTGGTAATTTCTGCATCAGGTAAGTTCAGAGAACCCTATGGATCAGCAATTCCTTTCCATCTACAGGTGGAACACCTCTTACCTGTGTGCTTAAGATGAGTGCAAGACTTTTGGGGGGTTTTTTTGTTTGTTTGCTTTTTTTTGTTTTGTTTTTTTGTTTTTTGGGGCTTTTTGTTTTTTTGGGCTTTTTGGTTGTTGTTGTTGTTGTTTTTCATTGGCTTTGTTTTTTTTCCCATTATTGTTTTAGAATGGTTACATCATCTTTATTCATTTGTGGCCCATCCCTAATGACAAAATCTCAAGTGTTCCCAAATCAACTCTTTTTGAATTGCACATCAATGTTCAAAAGAGCTCAGATTTAGGAGCATTTCAGACTTTGGATTTTTGAGATTGGGGATGCTGAAAACGTGTATATATTACCCTGAAATTCAAACTTGTACATGTTATCCAAAAATTCAAAAGAAGGAGTATGACATACACACACCACTGCTCACAGTACTGCTATCTGCAGTAGTCAAAAGGGGAAAAGGCCCAAATACTTATCAATGGATGACTGCATGAACAGAGGTAATATACTTAGAAAACGGACTGTTTAGCATTAAAGGAGAAAAAGAATGGAATAGCACACATATGTAATCCCAGTCCTCAGGAGGTAAGAGAATCATGAGGTTGAAGCTAGCCTGGGCTACAGAATAAGACCCTCTCTGCAAAAACTGAAAAACAGAGAGAACAAGCAATATGATTTATGAGTTTGGGTTCTTATGAAGATACACAATAACTAACAGTAGCTTTCAGTTGGTGGAATTACAAGTCAGTTCTCCACTAAAGCGAAAAAGCACAAAAGACACAATTGTGTAAATCCCAAAGCCCTTGGCAAGATGACCAAAACCCAAAGGAACAGCTCCGTGACTTATGAGCAGGTGAGAGCAAGTTCTTATCCTTGCTCTCCAGAGCTGTGTCAGCCCAAAAATGAGCCTACAGAACATGAGCTGTGTCATTGTCCAGCTAGACTACAAGGATTTGGACCACAGAATGGCTTTTCATTTTCAACAGGTTTGGGTTAAATTTTCAGTGTTGGACCTTTACAAAAAAATCTCTTTTCTTTTCCTTCAAGCTTAGCAAAATATATAAAGAGAGTTAATTTAAAAATAACAAATGTATGCCTGCCCAAGGTGCTAGGCTTATTTGAGCATGCAACGATGCTATCTTTCAAATAAACACACTTGACATTCTCTTCTTCTGCTTGTCACTATGCAGGCATCCCACGCCTGAGTGTCTACAGTAGCAACTGTGAGTGCTGAAAAGGGTTTCTCTCATACATTCACTTCTGAGATGTAAAAATTATGTCTCCTGCACAATGTTCCTCTCACTATTCCTTCTTGAGGTTCTCAAAGATGTCCCGTGATAAAAAACCAAGAAAGTTGAGTAGGGATGTCCTATGAGACATTACAACCCATCTTGATATTGGACAATCTATCTTGATATGGGACAACCCATCTTGACCTTGGTACCATCATCTCACATAAGTTTCTGAGCATGAATCAAGCCTCCAGGAGTCTAGTTATGGTTGATTGGATTACACATATCCAAGGATGGCTGGACCTGTAAGCTCCACCACTGCTCCTAAAATCATGCAAAAAAAATGATCATTGCAATGCCTTGTTAACAAAAATACATATTCTCAAAAGAAGCCCAGACACCCTAATGCATGGTGCATGGAGTGCAAGCTAAGTGTCTCTATCTTGAGACCACCCTGATATTTTAGAGTCTAACCAGACTGGAAACTATGATTTGGATATAAAGAAGGCAGGAATTGGAAGGAAAGTCTGGACATGCTCCCATACAGGTCAATCCTCTTCTCTTTCCAATAGCTTCCTAAGTATACATTCCATCAGTGATCAATAAGCATTCCCATTCACACAGATCAGAAAGGACAAACAGCACACCCAGTGAAGATGCACAAAGATCGGCTGTAGCGGCTCCCGGTGCCTCTGACTTAGACCCAGGCTCACTTGCCCAGAGTATCTGAGCTTGACTCAACCTTGACTTCTTTTAGGGTCTTGCTATTTGTGAGTGAAGAGGGAAGGAGCCATTCATCAGCTACCACCAGATCATTTTGTCTTAAAGGAAGGAAAGCTGGGGATGAAGGGCCCTGCCATTGTTGCTGTATTACCCAAATGCTTCCAACTCAACCACCAGTACAGCAGATCTGATTCCAAACACTAGCTGAACCGAAGCCCAAGGTCCTGTATCCCAGTTGATTTCCAGAATCAACTGCTAGGAAAAATTGGACACTGCTGGTCCCTAGTGCAGGATGCTTTTAAGAGTTAATTTCCTAAATGAGCTCCATTGGAATTCTAAAACTTAAGCCACTGCCAGGTTAAAAGAAGAAATACTTCTGGCAGAAAATGGTCTATAATATGATGGAGTTTGACAGTAGGGAAATAATAATTGCCGTATGGGCGGCGGAGTCATGGGTCTTTTACCAAATAAGGCCATGATTTCTGCCATGAGAATATTGCAATGAAGGGATATTTTCAGCCTAGAGAGTTTGGCTTATCTTTGAAAAATGGTATATCATACAAAGTGCAATTGGTTTAATGAGAAATCCATGTATTTACCAAGTACACAACTTTGGAGTGATTTTTTTTCTTTTTAGCTCAGTGTCATGGTGCTGTGGGTAGACTATGGGATTTTCAGATGTTTCTAATTACCCTCTGTATACACCCAATAAAACGGCTGGCTCAAGATGTTATTAATGCCACAAGAAGATCCAGAGGGCTTGTAAATCATGCTTTCCTCAGAAAGGGACAGTTAGTGCAGTGGCAGGGGGGCAAGTTTTAATCTTGCTAAATAAGATTTTAGTTGAGAATGTTCTAGTGTGTTTCCTAATTTGTCAGGGAAAGGGGAATGGTCTACTCTCCTCACTCTGAGAGATTTACCACTTTTTCCCTCTCACCTCTCAGAGAGAAAAACCCTGATGAAAATTAAGCCAGGCTTTTTGCACCCGAAAAATCACAGAATGTCCCTACAATGCAAAACCAATTCTTCTTGAGTCTCACTGGCATCTCGAGTTTGGTTTCAGTGTGAAGAAACCTTTCATGGCTTCATAAGCTGGTTTTGTTACATCCCTTCACCATCTCTCAGGAGAAGGCACAGGTGACCATGGCAGTTTGCCAGCAATTATTGCCTGAGACTAAATTCAAGATAATAAAGTTGAGAATCAATCTATTCCTTCAGTTAAATAGCAAATCAATTTTAACAAGTGTGCTAATGAAATATCACACTAAATTGGCACTTCCATTTTCTTAATTTGTGAGACAACGTTGAGGAACTAAATCTCAAACTTCCTAATTATTCTTCTTTGTCTGGTGGTTATGTTATTTCCCTGGACTGCTTAGCATGAAGATGATTGTATGGCTGCCCTCAAAAACATCCTGAGGATCTTCCCAAATTTCAACATGTATACTATCACATCATGTACAATGTTATTTCCAGAATGTTTTTCCAATAATACACAAATTCATTCTCCTCTTTGGAAAAAAAATATGTACCTTGATTGTTAAAAACTGGTACAAATAACTGACACAGCCAATAGATGCAAAAGTTAGGCTGGTTCTATGCCAATATATGCTGTAGGTATATGATGCATCATATAAATATTACAGTAGCTATGTTATGCTCAACATCCTTAAAGTTACTGTAGCCTCCAAGCCTGGAAGTTATAAGGCGGCAGTGGAGTGAAGGGCACAGAGTAGGAGCAAGCATAATAATCAGTCCTTGCTGGAGATGCTCCCATCTCTTCAGGATGATGACTTTTCCTCCTGACCACAGTTCTGGCTTCCAGAACATATTATACTGTTAAACTTCATCCACCTTTGCCAACAGGCTTGGCAACGCCCAAGAACTTCCTGTATAAGCAAGTGAAACCCACAAAGATACACATGGACCAAGCAGAGAGGCATGTCATGGAGACCACAGGATAACGATACAGGACAGCACTCTGTGCAAACCCAGACCTGCCCCAACAAGACTAAATATAAGCAAAGACGGATAGACCCGGGGGCAGAATGGAAGAAGCAACAAAAAGATCAAAAAGATCCATCCTTCACTCTCCTTTGATCCTGTTGTGCTGGTAGGGTCAATACATGAAGGGACCACTACCACAAGAAGCATGCCTGATCTGGGCCCCAGGAGCCATGAGCACACAAGTACATTCACTACCTCACCCAGCCCCTACTCTACAGCACTGGATAGGAGGAGGAGAAGGAGGAAGAGGAAGAAGAGGAAGAGAAGGAGGAGGAAGAGGAGACAGAGAAGGAAGGAGGAGGAAGAAGAGGAGGAGGAAAAGGAAGAGGAAAGAGGAAGAGAAGGAGGAGGGAAAGGAGGAACTTCTTAAAAAAAGCATATAGTTCTTTTCATCAATCTAAGAAGCCACATCTGCCTCCAGTCTGCTTCCTTCCTTGATCCTGAGCATCTTCCCAAATCGCAACATGTATACTATCACTTTAAAAGCCTGGAACTTGAAAATCAGAGAGAGAAAAATACCAGGGTCCTCAGGCCAGTTCACAGGTCACCTGAACTAGACCCTACATGTTAAATGAATGGCAAGAAGTGTAACAGGAAAAAAAATAACAGCATAACACTGTTTAAAACCAAACTTAAAGGTCTGCCTAAAAATACTCAGTATTTCTACAGGAGAAATGGGCAGGAATTCCATATGAAGGGGCAGCTGCACTAAGAGTATAGAAGTTGAGCTATAGCTTTACCCAGACTGGCAAGTAGTGTACTCTTGGCTTTAAAAATGTGTCCCATGGACTAAGGTGGTTAATATTGGTCTGTCTCTCTAGGGAAAAGTAGTGGTTTTGTTGGAACAGGGAGGATTAGCTAGGATTTATTGCATAGCCATAACCTATTGGTAGAAATCTGTATAATTAATATCAAGATGAAGGTATAATTTCTTAAATGGTACAAAATTTACTTTGATTTCAAATTTAACGTATTCATTGGTATGAGCTTCTTATTGATATAAAAGTGAGATGAATATTGATACACATTTATATAACACATTTAGGAATACAAGGCTTAGACCCAGTCCTTCTTTAACTTTTTTAACTGATTTGAGACGGTTAGCCTATGAGTTAAGGGCCTATAGCAAATTCATGGCTTTGGGTTTATTGTTAGGGTGTTTTCCATATTTTACTTAGAAATAGCTGAGAGGAGTCAATAGACAACAGTCCAGGTTACCTTACATGGATAGTTGGTTTTCAAAACGTCAGAAGTCCATAGAATTGACTCTACAAATATTTATATATTAATGTTCATTTTGATTAGAGACCTGTCTGCTCCTGACAGCTTCCTGTCGTGGGTTCTAAGAAGAAATTGAGCATTCTTGGAGTTACTCCAGTTGTGCGGTGACAGCCACTAGGCAAGAATTGCCTCTTTCCATCTACAGACAAATTACTGTCCAGAAAAGGACACACTTGCAGAATAGTCGACTGATTATATCTGCCTAGACAGAGTAATCAGCCCTGAATAATTCTGCATCACTAAGGTCTGTCAGATAATTCTGGGCCAGAAGGCTGAAGATTTGATGCTCCAACGTTCAGTAGTATAGGGGCTTTCCAGGTGTTCAGCGGTCTCTATAAATTGGCTAAGTTTTAGAAGCTATGCTTAGTGCTTCCCATAATTTCAGTTAACTCAGTCATTCTGGATTTCTGACGGGGTTGAAGAACTATAGTCTCATAGCCAATCCTGGCTGTTTACTTTGAGAGAAAAGATCTGAGTGGATGGTTTTCAGCTGACATTCATTCTAAAGCCAAGAAAAAAGCCAGGTTCAAAACTAAGTGCTTTAGTTAGGACAGATGACAGAGGTTCTGGTTAGTCAACAAAATGATGGACTGGGTATTAGGACTATCTTGTACCTCACTGGTACAATTAGGATTAACTATGATCTATTTGCATTTTGAGAGAAAAGTTTTATTTTAACAGGAAGGGTGAAGCTAGGTGATGAGAGAGAGAAAGAGAAAGAGAGGGGGGCATGGAGGCAGATGTTCACATGTCTCCACCAGTCAAAGATAGTTTATATATCTAGGTTGGGTATTGGGTTACACTTCTGATTGAGCATTACCAAACTTATAAAGCCTTTGATTAACATTTTTAAAAAAATGTATAAAAGCAAAAAGGAAAAGGGGGCATGGGATAGAGGTTTTCTAGGGAGGGGAAATGGGGAAAGGGAATGGCATCTGGAATGTAAATAAAATATAAAAAGTAAATTAAGAAGAAGAAAAAATTTGTCCCATGTAAAGTGTTATGGGGAGTATACCTCCCCTTTCCACCAGTTCATAGGATTGAACCTATGGACCTCATGTAGTACAGGCAAGTTCTGTCCCACTGAGGCATCCTTCCAGGCCAGACAAAGCTTTTTCTCAGCTCTCTAGCTGTAGAGAGACTATTCAACTGGTCATTTTCCTTCTGTGTTGTTCCCTGCCTTAGCATAATGAACTAGTTTAGGTTCTCTGCATGTTCCCACAGCACAGGCCCTGACGTATGAACCCCAGTGAGCATCACCAGAATGAGGTGCTGCACTAGCTCCAGGGATAACGAGTTGAAGCACACAGCCACTTTGTTTCCAAGTGTCTTCAAGTACAGTGAATAAACATGCATGCCAACAAAGAGGAGAACCATGTGACACTGAAACTGTCCCAACCCGTGTCTGAACAGAAACAGGTGACGGGCTAGGCAGAATGGATGAGGAGGAAGCCATGCCTGAGGAGAGGGAGTACTGGCAGGAGAGGCACAGAGGACCTGAGAATGGGGACATTTGGCATCCCAACAGCTCAGTCTGGCAGAAGTAGAGCACCAAGCATGGATGACGGGACATAGTCAAAATAATAGTGAAGGAACCAGACCGCAGAAAATCCTGGAGGCCCCAAAAGCTCTGCAAAGTAACGTGATTGCACAGAACACACCACCTGGCCAAACTGACCAAGTAAGAAAGGATGCACATTGTAACACCACGTTTATTTATTCTACACTTTCATAACACAATGCCTCAAAGACCCCACTCCGCTCTCTGGCAGGCCAGGTATGGCTTAAGAAGGACCCAGGAATCACAAGAGCTTTTCTTGCAGATAAAAGTCAACAGTTGAGACCTCCTCCTACTTCTAAAGGTTGCTTTTAAAGCCTGTTCTGGCTACAAATGCACCTTGTGATGCTATAGGAACACCCGTCACCTTCCCAGCCCTGAGCATCTTCCTCTCCAACTAAAGATGACCTTGTCCTCTCTAGATGTTACCACTTAAAGTTAACTTGCTGCCCCTGTGTATTTTAACTAACACGTTCTTCCATGAATTCCTTGTTCAATCAGGACTTATCTTTGACCTTCTATACACATACACCCCCCCCACCCACACACACACATACACACATATTCACAAAGGAATCACACACACACACACACATATTAAAAGTCAGCTTACCTCAAAATGACAAGTGACCTATCCTATATAGAGGAGAGTTGGAGCAAAAGATGACACAGTTCTGCGAAGCTCTTTGTATGGGAGTCCCCTTTACTTTTGGTGTAAATCACCAAGTTTCCTTCTGTCATAATTGCAGGGCCATTTCTTTACTTTTTTTTTCCCACAAGAGGACAAAACTTGCTTGCTTCTCTTCTCTGGATAGAAGGCTGCTCTTCAGACACTAATCTGATTCCTAACACAGGTGCATAAAACTGAACCCTAGTTGATAGACCAAGTTTGACTAAAGGCCACTAATGGAGCCCTTCCAGACATTCTCTATGGCTGAGAGAAATAAAAAACAGGCCCACACTCAGCCCTAATTGGGATATCTTTATCAAACCCCCTCCCTCAAGACTCGGAGTCTTTGTGAAAGACTGTCCGAGCCAGAGATGGTGGATGATCCAAGGACACATTCAGTCGCAAGATAGATGCACATTATAACTCAGAGACTGTGACAGCACACAGAAGACCTGCACAGATTCAAACCAGATTAAACCTCAGCACTGAAAGGGGAAGTTGACACACAGGTCCACTTGCTAATCAAGGAGCTATTTGCAATTTATACCTGCTGGGAAATGAAAAATCAGTTTTCTTCAATAGAGTGTCACTAGTATATCAACCATGCTCCAGGGAGGACTTACGGCCCAGAAGTAGCTGGCCAACCCAAATTAATGTCATTTTGTATGTGGTGTGGTGTGTGTGTGTGTGTGTGTGTGTGTGTGTGTGTGTGTGTGTTTCCTTTAGTTTTTGTTTTGTTTTTTATTTTTCTGTTTTTCTTTTTTCTTTTAGTTTCTAGTTTTTTTAATTGTTGTTGCTGCTGCTTTTCCTATTTTGTTTTGTTTTGTTTGAGGGAGATAAAGAACACAGAGTTGGGTGGATAGGAAGACAGAAGGGATTTAGGAGGAGTTGAGGGAAAGAATATAATCAAAACATATTATATAAGAGAAACTGTTAAATATTTTTTTATTTAAGCACGCTCATAGAGATAGTATATATTTGTGATGTTTCCTCACAGAGCTCAGTGGAGTTCTCTGCTCAAATATTAACATACATAAAATAGTAACATACGCCCCCAGCCGTTCTCATTCTCTGTCCTTCATTCTACTGCCTAGCATTTGTATTTCTTATAGTAGATTATTTTTATGTGACTGCATACATGAGGGTGGGGGAAATACAGAAAGAGGCAGACAAAAAAAGAGCTCAAGTCTAGATGGTGGTTTGAATGAGATCGACTGCCCAATAGGCTCATGTATTTGAATACTTGGTCCCAAGTTAGTGGAACTGTTTAGGCAGGATTGGGGGTGTAACCTTGTTGGAGGAAGTGTGTCATTGGAGATGGGCTTTGAGGGTTCAAAAACCCATGCCATTTCCAGTTAGCTTTCTCTGCTCCATCCTTGAATGTAAAGATATGAGCTCTCCTGTTGTTAGCATTCTGCTCTAATGCAGTGCTGCCTGTCTGATGCCATGTTCCCCTCCCCAACATGATGGTCATGGACTCATCACCGGAAACTGTAGGCCCAATAAACTCTTCTACAGGCTGCCTTAGTCACACTATCTTTTCACAGCAGTAAAAATTTAACTAACACAATACACACACATGCATGTGCACACGCATACACATGTGCACATATAGTATTTCTTATGGCAAAATACAAGTAGCATAAGCTGAAAGTATCTTAACCATTCAGATTCATACAGCAACACATCTAAGTATGTTCACATCGCGTGCATCCTTTCTCTAGAATGCCCTTATCTTACCAAACTACAACTCAACCCTCATTTTAAAAAGAAGCTTTCCATTCTGTTCTCCCTACAGCTCCTGTCAATAATCACTGGTCTACTTCCAGCCTCCATGAACCTGACTACTCTATGCACCTCAGGGAAACTGAATCACAAGCAACATGTCCTTTAGTTACCAGATTACTTCACTTAGCACAATGACCTCAAGGTTCATCCATGCAGCAGGCACATTATGTCACATGGCATGGGAGAGGAGGAAGGACTTTGCCTCTTTTGTTCATTGCTGTATCTCTAATGCCTAAACTCATCCCTGATACCTAATATGTATTCAACACATATGTTAAATGAATTAAGGTTTTGAATATCAGCTCTTTAAAGGTACTCTATAATTTAAAATAAAGAAGGAAATATCCTTCATTATGGTGTTTATAATTGGAAAATAAGATATTTATAGATAGACAGACAGACAGACAGACAGACAGATGATTTTTGAGCCAGAGTCTCCCTGTGTAGCCCTGACTGGCCTAGAATTCTCAATGTAGATTATTAGGCTGGCTTTGAACTCACAGAGCTCCACCTGACTCTGACTCTGCCACTGAAGTGCTAGAATTAAAGGTTTAATGTCACCATGCTCTACCAATAATAAATATATTTTGGAGTGGTTTTCTTTGATACATTTCTAGGCATTCTACATTGCCCAGATGAAAGACAATCACTTTCTGTTACTGTTGTAATGACTTGACTCTAAAACCCAGAAGGTATCCTCCATAAAATTTATTGGGAAGAAGATACAGTCTCCAGTTCATCAGAAGGACCCCTGAGGTATTTTTCTGGATGAGCCTCAGGAGGCCAACACAATTCAGCTGGCAGAGAATGAACGGCTCTGTATTTGAACAAAGTTCTTTTTTTTTCAAAGTCTGTTTCTTCACCCTGATCTATTATGTCCATTTATTTAACACTCAACTGAGAGGCATCTTCTTCCACAGAAAGCTGAGTTCTAAGAGAGGTGGAGAGGTTTCCAACACAGAGCATGAGGTGAATAGAAGAACCATAAGGAGGCCATTCACTTAAAAAGTAGCCCTCCAAAAACACTGGCTCTCCACCTGGAAACAGTAAGCATGTCTCTTTTTCTTGTTCGAACTGATTAATAGGTATCAACACCACCTTTCTGAAAAGCTTCATTAGTGTGTAGTAAAAGTGAAGTCCAAATGTCTAAGCCTAAAGTTGAAGGCACTCCACAGTCTCAAGCCAACCACTCTCCCATCAGACTCCTCCTTTATTATTACGTCAAACTATTTCCAGTTCCACAAAACCACTTGTGTTTCTGTCTTCATATCAAATCTAAACTTCTTCCTCCCCACGCCAAGTCCCCTTTCCCCTCATTCACTTATATAAGAAGACTTTACAATGTTTAGAGCTTCGTTGCCTCTCTCAGTCAACAATCAGGCAATGTCCACTGACTCCCTGTGACAACACACTGAGGAGGGGAGACAGCACGGTGGGTTCTACAGAGAGGCATAGAGGGACATGCCTCCTCTCTCCAAACATCCTCTGCCAGCTGGAAGCAATCCTTCATCTCTTGTCCAGACTCCTGCTCAGATGCTCTACCTTGGTCTGGGGTTGTATAGGCATCTTCTTCATCTCCTCCCTAGAGTAGTAGCTTTATGGTTTCTTCATCATGTAAAATCTAATACCCCACTGTATGCATAATTACATGGTCAGAGGAAGCAACTCAAGATAACTCATTGTGTAAAACCTAGTCCCCTGCTTTATGCATAAGTATTTAATACATGGTCAGAGGAAGCAACGTGAGATAGCTGGTGGGACTTCTATGCTGTAGCATGCAAAGCTACTTAAAGTCACCTTCAATCAAGCTAAAAATGTCCCTAGTTCTTACATCTGAAGATTATGGCTGCTACCACTGAGTTCTCTTAAGTGAAGTAACAGACAGGAACACGCTTTCTAAATGATCAGATATGTTTCTGTAATTACTTAATGGATGTTCACGGGACAAGGGTTCTTTCTAAATATTCAGAGAAACAGCACAGTATAAACGGGTGACAGAGTGGTTCCTGCTGATTTTCTATCTCGTCATAAGTCAAATGGCAGTTCAGCAGTCTTTGTGATATTCTACCTGGGATACCAGTAAGTCTTCAGCTGCTGTTTCATCAGACTCACAACTCTCACAAACACCTGATTTTCATCACACACACACACACACACACACACACACACACACACACACACACGGTTAAGAAGCCATCGACACAGCAGCATAGGGTGGAAAAAGCCGGCCCACCCAACTTTAGATAAGTTTTCATTTTCAAAAGAAAGAAATGGAGGAAAGAGGGAAACGGAGATTAAATTGCTGTCACTGGAAACAAATCGGTATAATTAGAAATGTGCCTTATAGGCAATGTACTCAGTGTAAATCTTCTGTTCTCCACCCATCTGGTACAATGCTCACCGTGAGTTTGTGCTAGAGAAGTGTCCCAGCTTCCGATAGTCATCCTCACAGAGGCCTTGCTCTGTTCCTTAACATTTGTTTACGTATTTATTTATTTATTTATTTATCTTGTGTTGCTGGGGCCTTGTGCATTCTAAGCAGGCATTCAGCCACTGAACTATAGCCCCAGCCCAGAGGCCTCACTTTTAAAGTCTCATTAAATAGAAATTCTACTTCCTGATTCTCCTATTGCATACTCATGGGCAGAGGTTATTAGGTTTAATCATCACCAGAGAAGTAGAGAAGTAAGTACCTGCTGGCTCCCGCATCTGCCAGCCCAACACGTAGTGTATACAGCACAGAAGGCCAGCCTGGAAAGGCAGGGCCTGCTCCAGAGCAATCCTCTACAATGTCCATTGGTGACTGCCTGGAGAGGATGGGGTAGCCTGGGACCAGAGAGTGTCCGGGACCAGAGTATGGCTATACTGCAGTCAAGATTCTGGCCTTTAAGTACTAGGCTCAGTTAATTCAATATTCTCCCTCTCCCTCCTTAATTCATACACACTCTCACTCCCCCTCCCTCTCTGACCTCTCACCTCTCTCCCTAACCCTCCGGTCCCTTGAAGTCAGACTCCAGGGAAGCAAGTATGCAGATGACATAAAAAACAATACTTCCACTTTTAGCAAAGCAGCTGGCTTGTGAGTCTAAGCCCAGCTCACTCAACTGTCTGTGCCTGTTTCCTTCTTGCAAAAGCTGGGTGACGTAAGATTTGTTCCACTCCATTCAGAGAAATGTAAATACACCAAGAAAACGTTACAAAACTTGTCTACTGTGACTCGTTTCATGAAACGCATCCTGTGAACTTCATGTGATTTTCTTTGAATTGTTTTGGCTCCTTGGGGCACAGACCCACAAACTTGTACTTAGGATAAACTCTGCATACTAACTGCCACTGGGGCACAGCATCTGCTCTCCTACACACTGTCTCTGGCTTCAACCCTACACAGCAGCAGACAGAAGCGCTATGACAGAGGCTACAGGGCCCATGGAAACTGAAATTCCTCAGAAAAGCATGCTGGGACAACCCCTTCAGTTCTTTCAAATATAGCAAGCCAAAGGCAGTTAGCAATCTATGAGCATTTGAATTGTCTTCAAATTATACTATTTTTCCATACATATGTCTTATTTGTCAAAAGATGTATGACCTTATACAAAAAGTACACAGTGAGAGAAAATGAATTAGAAAACCACTCTTTACAAATAATAAAATTATATTACACCAGCAAAGTCCGTAAGAGACCAAAACATGTAAATAATATTTTTCAGGGTTTTGTTGTGATTTTAAAGAATCACACTTTATAAGTTTGCTAAGTCATCTCTTTTCAATAAAGATAAATTGCAAAACATGTTCTTCGAGTTGTCTAATATTTGAGCTGAAATAGAACAATAAAATAACACTGGAGGGAAATGAAAGATTTCTCATAGTTTCCACGAAGAAAGTACTCATTGTAGATAGAGTTTTTAAATTATTAAATTGTTCTTAAAGTTTTGAAAAGTTAAATGCCAATGTCAGTCCTTTTTGTGGAGAGCTGAGAGCTGATTCTGAACTGCTTTTGCAAGTTACTATGTGAGTGCAGTATACTACATTCTCAATGGGCTGCGTGTGATCTGCCCCTAAACAACTGGGCAGCTGCCAAGGAGAGTGTGCAGCATGCGTTAACAAGCAGACTTCCTGTTTCTCAATGCCTTCAAATATTTAGTTTCAAAATGAATATAGTGCAAGCCAGAAAACATGACTACCCATTCAACTACCTTGTCACTGCTACTGTAAACATTCACCCTAAAAGCCAGGGGGCTCGGACAACACTGATGACCATGGAGGGGGAGCAGGGAGGAAGGAATCAAGCCACAAAAAGTGAAATGAGAAAAGATTACCAAAGTCCTGTATCTCCTATTGGGAATTACCCTCTCCCTTCCTCTTCTTGTTAAAAAGAAAAGAAAGAAAAAGAAGAGAAAAGCAAGACCAGAAAATAATATTATTTACTGCCGATTTTAAAAGCCGTAAGACGACAGAGAATTTAAGTCAGTATTAGAGTATTTACCTAGCATACACAAGATTCCACATTGAATCCCCACTATGACTGATAAGTAAATAAATAAATAAAAATAAATAAATAAACAAACAAACAAATAGAACATCTCACAATGGAATATTTTAATGGTAAGTTTTAGGAGTCACTACATATAATTCTATTTACTTTAGGGATGAGAAAAACTGAGTCCCCAAAATCCTAAATGGCATGTCCTATGGACTCCCTGGACAGCAACAGAATGAAGTCTCCAGTCCAGTTGTCTGCTCCTCACTTCAGCACACTTCCCTGGGCTGCTAAGCACTCTGTGCCACTTGGCATTTCATAGCTCAATCCTCCTTAAAACGTTCCCAAGTACACCTGTCTCAGCCAGGAAAATGACAATACCTGGTTCAATCATACTCATAGGCACATACTTTTTCCCCCAAGTCCAAATGATCAATAACACTGCTTCAGCCTCATTTAGAGTTCCCACACTGTGGCAGACTAACCAAAGCACCAGAAAGGGCTTCAGGCTGCCCTTCGTATTCTGTCTTGACAAAAATCAGTTTGAAATAGCATCCCTTTCCTGCACCCCTCAGACACACACTCCCAAGACTAAACAGCAATATTCCATAAAAAGACCAGATCTAGCCAGTGTTATTATCTGTCTGACATTTCAGTTATTCTTGTGAGTAACTCAGAAAGTAACACGGGTGTCTGGATTATTTGAGTACACATGGCAAGCCATAATTGGTCAAAAAAATAATAAAAGGCCTTTTTCTGAGTGACAAAAATACTGTATTGCATGATGGCATGGCACCATGACAGCTTTCAGTAGACCGCAATGCTTTCTCCACTTACAAAAATGCAGAAAAGAAACAGAATTTTAAAAGAGGAAAAACCCCATTTATGCAGTTAGTAACTACTAGTTTTCATTTAAAGTTTTTGTGGGCTGACAGCAATCCACTAGTCTCTCTCCTGCACATTCATCGTATACATCAATCTACAATTCTGCCTCATGATACAGAGCAGACCTGTGGCAGAAGAAACAAGTCCGCGTACTTCCTAAACCAAAGACCAGATTTTGACGGTTTTTGGAGAAAAAAAATTAGGAGCTTCATTATTTATGAAGGAAAACCTTTGAATTTCATTACAGCTTTCCAGGTTATAGAAATGGTCAATTCTAATGCCAATCCAATTGATTGATAAGGTGATAAAAATCTGAAACCAAACAGTGCAAGATAGACATCTGGGTCTCACCTAGACACTCACTCTCTTCTGATCTCTTCTGTACCCTCCCATCACCACACAGCCAGGGAGATGCTAAGTCATAAGGGAGAATAGTCTAGTTGCCATTTCCCCAAGAAGCCAAAAGTCAGGCTGAAAAAATATTTCAAAAAAGCAACTTAAAAGACCTCGTAAAAAGAGCACGTTCCCCTTCAGAGATACAAAGCTGTTCAAACAGAGAGACATTTGAATGGACGGGAAACCGAGTGTTTTAGTTTCATAAAAACTAGTGGAGGTAGGGACAGTTAGGGACCACGGAGGAACTCACCCACTCGGAAGTTCGTGGCTGTCAGGGTGTCGGCTGCATGGCCGTTCTCACTAATGAGAGTGGTGGTATTCCCCTTCTGGCAGCTGTTCTGACAGTTGCCCTTGGTGCAGGTCACTTTACAGATGCTCGGAGTAAAGACCACCTTGATGCGACCAGTGTGGTTACTCACTAGGAGCAGAGGCAGACAGAAAAAGAACAACAAACATATCAGCTTAGTATCCATGAACTTGCCTTGGAAAAAAATTTCAACCAAAAAAAAAAAAAAAAAAGGAAAAAGAAAAGAAAAAGGAAAGAGAGGGAAGGAGAGCCCACAGCCGGACAGGTTTCAGGCAGAGGGAAGCCTGCTCTGCTCGCTGCTCTCTCTCTATCCAGTGGTGTCTCTGAAACAGGAGTAGGAAGCTTAACAAACAGAACTCCGGGATGCACTCCAAAACCACATTTGAAGTCGAGTCACTGGAGTGGGATTACTAACCACAATGCTGCACTTTATTCACGGGGAGACAAAGAGCAACATCCAGGGCAAGGCAGATTAAAGAGCCAACCCCGACAGGCAGATGTAATGCAAAGGGGGTTGGCCCCGCACCTAGTGGTGAATGAGCTCCTGTGTCCTCAACATGCATACTTCCCCGTTCCTCCACTTATTAAGTCACTATTTGCAGCCTGACCCCTGGAAATGTTTCAGGCATGCGGCATGTCTGAAAACATCTGTCTCAAATCTCCTGGCACTCTCGATGAAGTGATCACATCCTATGTATGACGCAGCTGCAGGAGCCCATTTCTTTCTCACACGTCAGGGGCATCATTGGTGCATACGAGTTCCTAAAACAGGATAAAACATATTCTGTTTTTCCTCTGCACGGGGCTTATCAAAGAGAAAGTTAGGACCAGTTGTGGGGATTGCAGCTCACCTCTGTTAAATCAGCCTGAACTCTCACCACCCTGTGCACAGACCACCTGAAGAGACTTCTGTCATTAACAAGTTACTTTCTTAAAAGCCCAGTGTTATAATCAGACAGGCCAGCTGAGGTAGCACCGTATCACACAACTGGGCACTGAGCCAAAAATACACGGTGGCTTTGAATCCTGGCTCAGTTCTCATGGGACTTTTTACACTCAGTTTCAACATTGCTCTAAAACATGAAAGAACTGGAACTGATATTTTCTAGCCAGTCATAACTTTCAAAGTCTCCATGTGGGACCAGCCAACTCTAACCCACAGGCCAAACCTGACCGACCCACCGCCTGGTTTCTATCAATAAAGTTTTATTGGAACACAGTCATGGTCATTATTGGTGGCTGCTTTTGATAACACAGCACAATTAGTCTGAGACAACATGAGCCCTGCACATCTGGTCTTCACAGCTCCATCTCTACACTGCAGAAGATCGTCACCCCATTTTGACTTCTCTGTCTGTGATATACCTTCATTCAGGTCCCTCCTCTTTCCCAGCCCCAAAGCATTAAGTAGGGATGTTGGCAGAAACTGATGACAGTGTCAGTGCCAATTTTAAGTCTTCTGAGAAACAGTGTCTTTGCCTTGCCAGTCTTTATGGAACTTCTAAAGACGACCAGCGCCTAGTGAAGCCTATTCAATCTCACACCTCCCTCCCACCCCTGACTTCTTTAGCCTGACAAGAACTCTATTTTCATAAAATCATCCAGGATGCCTCTAGAGACTCACAATAAATTAAACTGTGGCTCAAACCTCAACTTAGAAACCAAATTTTAACCAGAGAAGCCATTACAATTTCAAAGTTGGAGTGGGGCCTCGCAGGCTTTTCTACACAGTCATCACTCATACACTGATAGGATTACAGGCACTGAATAGCCCTCCAGGTTTTATCTGACTGAGCCTTACAACAGGCCACTCATGACCAACCCTGTCGTAGGCACAGAGTGATTTCTAAATGAAAATGTGGTCTTGAAGCAACTTATTAGTCCAAATGCAGGTCTCCCTGTCTCACAATCCAATGCTTCTTCCACATGACAACCCTTCAAAGGCTCCAAGCAAACTGACAGGCCATCAAAAAGATGAAGCTAAAGGAGTTTAAAGCCATCAGCTGGGTTGGCCTGATTCCTGTAATTTCTCAGAAGGAAAAAAAAAGCCCCATGGTTCTTTTCAAATGGTTTTCCTTCCCTAGAGGTTCTAACACTAGAAGTCAAGGTGAATCATTTAAGCCAGGTATGAAGATGAACACTTGTAATCTCAGAACTTGGGAAACAAGCTGAAAGACTGTTGTGAGTTCGAGGCCAGCCTGTTTTACCCAGTGAATACCAGGCTAGCTAGGACTACATAGCCAAACCCTATCTTAAGAAAAGGGAAAGAAAAGGAACTAAAGAAAGGAAGAAGAGAGGAAAAGAAGAAGGAAGGAAGGAAATAGTTTAATAAATAGATATTTTACTTGCAAACGGGGCTTACAGCATCCTTCAAAAATGGCATTGTATAAGCAATGGCTGTCAGAACTTGCAGCAGAAGAATGCAGGCCAAAGGACACTATCAGAACCATCTGGCTCTGCTGACATAGCCCAAATGCACCTGTACCAAGCTGTTTAGAGGGCTGGAAAGATGGCTCAGCGCTTGCTGCCCTATCCTGAGGACTGCAGTTTGGAGCCAACTACCCATTGTTGGGCAGCCCACAAACACCCCTGACTCTAGCTCCAGGGCATCTGATACCCGCTTCTATCCTTCACTACAGCCCCTCCCCTTCCCTCACACCCAGATACAGACACGGACGAGTTTTTAAAAGCAGCATGCAAGTGGTAAGTGTGGCTGTGTGGTAGAACTTTATTTGAAGAAACAATTTTCTGCCCTCAACTTTGAATACTTCACATGAATACTTTCCAATTATCTGGGCATCTACCCTAGAAATGTAAAATCATGCAATGGAATACTGTCAGAGGCTGAACAGAATTCTTCCCATTTATTTTTTAAACAGTAACACAAACAAATCAGCTACGGCTCAACCTTGTCAGACTCTGCTTAAAAGTATCTTGAGGACACTTTGTGCATAAGTACAAGCCCACGTTGGGGAGAGGGATGTATATATGGACAGGCAACATCTCTCTTCAGAAGAATATAAACTTGGATTTCTTCTGGCTCATGGTACAATAATGAAATGGAAAGCCCTGTGCCAACTATTCTGTCCTCTCCAGCATTCACTTGTAGCAACAGCAACTGCTATACAGATACCCATTCCCTTAAATTATGTTTGCTTATATGAACTGAGACATCCAAAGAAAGCAAGCAGTCAACCATGAGTCCTGCCTCACCTTGGAGCTACAGTAGTCACCTGAGCAGTACTTGAGATTCTCCCAGACTAGTGTGTGTGTGTGTGTGTGTGTGTGTGTGTGTGTGTAGACCCGCAATCATCAGAATTTTCAAAATGCAAAGACAGCATCATACGACTTAATCTCTATTTTTACAATGTTCATATTGTCTGAGAAGCAGAAGATACATGCTTTTTCATACTTCTTATGTTTTACAAGCTTTTTTGCTAGAGTCTAATTCCAAAATAGACATTGATATTCTTGGTGGGTCCTTTTGTTTTATCACAATACATTTAATTCTTCATAATGATTCCTCTGAAGTTTCCACACCAAACTGTCCAAAATCAGTATCAGAAAGAAAAAAAAAAGTTGACACGAACCAGTTCTTCAGATTCCTGTCGGGGTCTAAAATGAGCATTGAGGTCTCTAAACCATTTCTGCCTTCCTAAGGAAGGGCTTTACATTTCAAGTACACAAAACTGTGGCCTACCAATGAGAGCTTCAACTTCCTCAGATGCAAGGAGTCAACGCCTATACTAGTCACCATCCAAGAGTCTACTCTGATGTGAGCAGTCCTCCAAAGGCCACTGGGCTATAGGAGACAGTTTCATGACTCACCTATTACTGAGGGACTCTTGTGTCTTGTATATGGTTGCCAGCAAAAGTTAAATAAGTGAAGTGACTCAGAACTGTCATAACACAAGGAGCCCCTCAGAGGACTGGGACTCACAGGTTGCTGGAGGTCATTTCTGTCTAAAGCCCTGCTTCATAGTCAGAAAATAAGGCTAATTAACAGTGGTTGAAGATACTGGTGGAAAGCATCTCCTAGCTGATGAGAACTACTAAATCTGAGAAGCAAAAAAGGGACCAGTCGGGAGTCAGCAGGGAGCTCCCTGAAGAGCTCTTACCCTTGTTCTCTCTGAGAGAAAACAAGTGTAATTTTAAAAGATCCTTGTAGGTAAATCAGCTCCAGAAATCTTAAGCAAGCACTTTAAAACCTTGAATTTTAGAGGCCTTGGCTAAAAGCTGAGATTGCCTGGAGCCATGTAGCACCTCTGCTGGGCCTCCTAGTCAGTCAGTCAAAGACACTCAAGAGTCAACATCCTGTCTACAACTTCTGCCAGACCCTGCGTGAACTTATACCTCCAAGAAGAGGCACTGATGCCTGGCTCAGAGCAAACCACAGACGTTCAGAATGAATGGCAAGTGCCATGGTAGTAAAGCTGATACCCTCCCGAGATTTATATTTTTTAAAGGGGGGAGCTTTCATTTACGCTGCACAATTGCTACCCAAAGAAAAAAATTCAAAACTATGGAAATTGTTTCTGACAAATGGACTTCAGCCTAGAAAAGAGTTCACTTGCCATGGTTCAATCATCGGACCAAGATGCGACCAAAAACCGAGGCAGCCAGAGAAATAAATATCACAAGTTTAAGCCTCACTTCAGATGTCGTGAACAAGTACGATCCCCTTAGCATGCACCCAGAATGCAGCTCCAGCGTGTCAGCACTCATCCAACTTAAACTACAGGAACCAGAGAGCACAGGCAACGTCCGTCCGAGGCAGCCTCTCAGATGAAATGCCATCATCCTGCCATTAACTGAAGCCCATCTGAAGAGATCACGGAATGAGTCAACATAGGTAAGGCATCCTCCCCACTCAGCAAGAGAGAGGCTGAGCCAACAGGCCATGCACCCACTTGCAGTCCAACTCTTGCCTCAAGGCCAAGAATTCTTTGAAGGAGAACTATTTAGAGGGTCCGATGCTGTTTAGCCCAACAGGGCTTTACCATTCAGCTCCAGATTTAACTCCTTCTAGATTATTAAAAGAATGTTCAGGGAGTGTTCTGTGCTTTTCAAACAAAGTGGAAAGAAGCAACATCAAATCTATAACCTCATGGGGTAATGCCCAGGACTGGACAATCTTCCCAGAAAGAATATCCTATGAGATTTCTACTCTGAGTTTGTGCAGGTCCTACTTGCCACACAGGTGACTCAACTCCAATGACCGCTGACCTTCCTCTCCCTTCCCAGTTCTCTCTTAATAGTCATTAGAGGGAATAGCATGCTCGTTATGTTTTTCTCTAGAGTGCACACACATAAATAGAAATTTCCTTCTACTTATACTCAGTTATGAAAATTGCCTTATGGAAGAACAGAGAGAAGTAGAAAATTGTATTCAGCAAAATAATAAATTTCTGAGTCTGGCCTGAGGATACTGCGTATCAAAAAGCAGAAATGAGGCATTTGAGGAGTAGCTCAGCGGACAGAGTGCTTTCTAAGGAAACATGAGAGTCTGGGAGCCCACACTAAAAAGAGAAAAGGCTGTGAGCAAGGCTGTGCACCTTTGATCTTGTCATCTCAAAGCTGGAAGGATGAAGACAGGCGCATCTCTTGGGCTCACTGGCTGGCCAGCCTAACCAAATGGCCTAGCTCTAGGCTCCAGTGAGAGATCCTATCTCAAAAAATAAGTTTGATGGTTCCTGATGGTGACCTCAGTCCTCTACAAGTGCACACACACACACACACACACGCACACGCACACTCACATACACGAATGCACACATGCATGTACACTTGTCCACACATGAGCATTTCTGCACACACACATACACACTCACACACACACACATTCACACACACACTCATATTCACACACACATACACTCACACTCACACACATACACGTCCAGGTACACCTGCCCACACATGAGCATTTGTGCACGTGCACGCACACACACACACACAGCAGAAGTCAAATGTTTTAAAACATAAATGTACCTATTTGAGATGTGCAGCCTCTACCAACCCCATGTTCTCATTATGCCTCACTTACCTAACTCTCACAGAGAAGAGAGAATCTAAGGACACATACTCACTAGGTGACCTCTGGCTAAGTTTCCCTGCCTTTCTTCGGATGAAGAATGTTAGCCCACCCAAGGTCAATCCCTCCCCTGGACACAAGATGCTGTCCACTCTGGCCTTCACAGAGATTCCACACCCACACCCGTTCATCCTCATTAGCAAGCAATCATGCTGTATTGTTCTCATGTAATTCTAGTCTCTTCTTCTCCACTCTATTCTTCTCTAACCTCCTTAATACAAAACTACCAGGTCCAAAGGGTGCCCCATTCCTCCCCAGACCAATACTGAGTCTAGGTCCAGCTCAACCTGGACTACAGGATTTCTGACCATTACATAAAAGGCAGTATTGCTCAGGAACTTGTGAAACTGGTTCCATCTGCCAAAGAGAGAATCCTCTTACCTCTGGCAGAGGGGACAAATGGCTACTGTGGTGTCCATCAGCATGTCAAAGCCCATCCTGGCCTCCCGGCTCCTTCAGCATCACAGGTACCTATTCTAAGTTCATGTTAGCATCCTAGCTCTCCACCCACTCCCCAGGTCCTCATCCTTATAACAGGGCTATTCTCCCTTAGCTCACTCCCTAACTCTGACTCTTTCTTATCCCCCAGCCCCTGCTCCATTCCCTATCTCTCTAGCTATCTCTATTCCTCCACTGTTCTCCCCTGCTCTCCAGGCCTGGCCATGTCCCGTGCGCTTGCCATGTTCAGTGTGCTTTTTCTCTATGGTCTCTCTTATTTATATTAACCACATCACCTAGTGCTCATGTTAATCAGTTTTCACTGTGCCCCCTCACATCCAAAAGCTATCTCCTGACTCTCTTACCATTTCATCTTCAGTTTGTCAAAACCAACTAGGCTTTGCTGTTAACACTTCATTATACCTGCCTTTAGGGAGGCTACCAGAGGGCTGCACACTGTCAAATGCAACAACAAATTCTCTTGTCTCTCTTGTTCCAGCGTCTACTATATATGACACACTACAAAACACACACATACACGCATACACACCTTGTGATGCATATTCCTCATTCGACTTCTAAGTTATCTTAATTGCTTATGGTTCACTCTTTCCTCATCTCTCATCCTCATGATTCAGCCCACGGGTAAGTCCCAGAGCTCAGCATTTGTAGCTTTCTTTCCTTATACTAAATTAGTAGATGACTCTATCCTGTGCTGTTTCATGGACATAAACACCATCTATGAATTTCTGTGGAGTGACATGAGCCAATATCACCTTAATCTTGTACATATGTGTTTATTCATACGGGAAGCACTCTAAATGCATATGTGCACACATAAATATATGTGTCTATATAGATACACACACACACACACACACACACACACGCACGCAACAAGCCAACTATATACACTGCTAGGTACATGTTCTTAGTCAAACATATCCAGAACTAAGCTCTCTTCCCTATATCTAATCTTGTTCTTTTTTACTCTGTCATCTGACAGCAATACCCCAGCAATGCTGTTTGCTAGTTGTTATTTAGGAAGCATCAGCGGCTCCTCTGACCCCTGGTAACATCTTGCTGCAGTGTGCCATCACTTCACCTAGACTGTTTCAGCTGTTTCCTCTCTGGACACTGCTTTCCACCATCCCCTCCTCCTCACTCTCCTCACAGCATCCAGTGCACCCTTTCCTAAGAACAGTCACAGCATGGTTCTCCTCCCTTCCATGGAGTCTCCTTCAATCAAGGTATAAGCCAAAGGCCTTTTCAAAACCCATGGAACCAAGCCCACAACTCTGCCCACCCTCCGCTCTGGTTTCCTCACCATTCCTCAAACACTTACACTCCTGTCTCCAGTCTTGGTACTTGCTCCCTCAACTGGAATATCCTTCTATAGACACACAGCTACTTCTCTCATGTTCTTCAAGCCTTCTCCCATCAATTTATCAGGGAAGTCCTCTCACTGCAACCAAAGATAAAACTTCAATACCACCCCCACGTTGCCTAATTGTACTTTCATTTGCATTTTCTATTCAATGTAAGTTTCTTTTTATTATACCACAAGAATATAAACTCCACAAAAATAACCAAGTACTTAAGCAATAATAGAATGAGAATTGGGCATGACATGAAATTAAATAAATATTAATATTTGCCTATGGGGAATTACATGATACACCTATGAAACCTTTACCCTTAAAATACATTTGCTACCTATACACTTGCCTAGAGAAGTATTTCAACTACCAGCATGTTAGAGCGAGAGAAAACAGAAGCCATTATGTCTTGGAAATTCTGCAGTTATTAAAAATATTTTCTCTAAATCATTAAAACATTACAAAATAACTAATGATTTTTTAAAGTAAAACAATTTTAAATTAAATAAAACCAAAAGAAATAATTACTTAGGTAACAGGAAATAGAATTTCTCAGCACATTTTCAAAAGAAAAACAATTTTGTTACCAATCATTTGATAGAAGACTCCTTTAATTTCAAAGATAAAATCTGGGGTCTTTAAGGTGTTTGGTTTTTCATGTATTTCTAACTTACTATGGATTCATTCACTGCTAACACATCATTGTCCAGATGTAATAACTCTTAGGAAAGTAGTGATAACATTCACCCCAAAAGACAAAGACACTATGGTTCTAAGCTCAGAGAGACAGCCTAGCTAAAAGAACATCCATGAAGATGCAAGGCTTTATCCCCTATTTCCATGTATTTCAGGTCTAGTTTCCTACCTTGTGCATTCAATCTGTGTTTTACTTTGAGTGGAGAATTAAGACTGCTCAGCTGGTAAAGTGCTTGTGGGGCAAGAAGAGTAAGGATGTGTGTTCAGATGCCCAGAACCCAAGTAAAATCCAGGTGAGTATTTTAGCCCACCTGTAATCCCAGTACTTGTGAGAGACAGATGGGGAATCCTAAGGGCAAAGCAATGATCTAGGGGAGACAGAATCTACAAGCTCCAACTGCAGGGAGAGATCCTGCCTCAAAAACTAAAGCATGCAGTTAAGAAAACCACTCAAAACCAACCTCAGATCTTCACACACTTGCACTTGAACATATGCATGCCCACATACATATGAGTATACATACACACCACAACTAAACACAAATAACAACAACAAAAATTGACAACTCTGATTTTCCCTGGACTTACCATTAATCCTCTCCTGCTGTGATGGACCCTTTTATTTTTTTTCCTTTCTTTTTTAATGGATATTTTATTTATTTGCATTTCAGATGTCATCCCCTTTCTCCATTTACTATCCCCAGAAACCCCCATCCCATCCCCCCTCCTCCTTTTTGCTTTTATACTATTTAATTATATGCAAGTATTAAGGTCAATTCTAGGTTGAGGAATTAGCAATACAATAGATGCAAATAAATAGTCAAGAGACAAGCAAGACAATAAACACAAATAGTCAAAGAACAAAGAAGGCAATAAACAAAGTTCCAAGAACACTACCATGATCACTGTTTTTAAGGGCTTATCAGGATGACCAAAATATCTCAGCCTACTTCCCTGTCTTAGTCCAAAGTCACTTTCATGTCTGAAGCCTACTTCCTTGTTCCAGCCTAAAATTTAGATTCCTGCCTGAAATTACTTCTTTGTTCTAACCTAATGTCAGATTCCTGCCTGAAGCCCATTTCCTTGTCCTTGGCCAATGTCAGATTTCTGCCAAGCAGCCGCAAATGCTCTCCACATCTCCCCCTTTTATATTTCATAAGCAAGACTGACCCTGTCTTAGATCATTCTGACAAGAATGCCTTCCTTACCCATCATGGAATATGCATTATCAAAAGCAATGCACTTCTGTCTTAAGTTGGTAAGGCTCTATGCAGAATCTTACCCATCTTTGGCTTGCCAGGCTATTAAATTAATAATTCTGTCTGGGTGTCCATTTTCAGTTTCAAGCCATGTACTTTGGCTGTGATAGACCTCTTTTAAAAAGTACAGTTTTTAAACACTTATAAAATTTTTTAGAATGTCATACATTTAAAAAGACCACATCTTGAGAATTTGGCATTCCTTTGATCTTACATTGTTCTTCTTATATTTTTATCACCTTTAATATAATTTTCTTCTTTACAAATAGAAGGAAAAAATCCTATTTCTGTCCGTTGAATACAATCCAGTATTTCTGAAGATACAATATATTTTCTAGTCAGAAGACTCTTACCCAAAACATAGTTTACTCACCCAACAGGAGCTGGCCCAATGTTTCAAGAAAGAAAACACAGACTGTCATAAACCAAACTAGCAAAGCACACTAATAACTTTTTGACATTTTCATTCTCTGAGCTTTTTTTGTAAAATAGTTTTCTTTGACCTTATAGATCCTGAAAAGAGCCAATGACCCAGACATACTTCTTTAGTTTAGGGACAAGGAATGCCCAGCAAGGTTCAGGAGAAATTCTAGACTGTAGTTCAGTGGCAGACATGACTCTACAATCCAGGCCCCACTAACTAAAAACAGAGACAGGGTGCATTCCTTGTTCCTATGTCCCTGTGACCACAGCTAGTGGTTCTATAATGTTTATTCTAACACTTCCTCCAGAACTCATCTGCCCAGAATACATCTGGAAGACCCCACTTCTAACTCTGAATGTTTCTCAGACATACCAGTGTGCCCCATCCACAATAGACAATGGGATATGGATTGTTGTGACTCAAAAGTTAAAGAAAAATATCTTTGAAAGAAGACAGGTCCTTATTCTGTTAAAAGGAGGAAAAAGAGGAGGGGGAAGGAGGAAGAGAAAGAAGAGAAGGAGAGGAGGAGAAAGAGGAGGCGCAGGAGGAGGAGAAGGAAGAAAATGAAGAGGAAGAAGGAAAAGGAGGAGGAAGAGAGAAGAGAGAGGGAGAACAAAAACAACAAGAAGAAAGGAAGTTCACTAGACCCATTTTCTCAAGCTAGATGGAAGAAGCAATTGATAACCATAATCTAAAATATTCAGGGAGAGTTAGTAGCTTATTCATAGTTGTGTTTTTGTTTTGTTTTGTTTTGTTTTGTTTTGTTTTGTTTTGCTTTGCTTTGCTTGCTTGCTTGCTTGCTTGCTTGCTTGCTTTTTGAGGGGTGAGCAGATAGTAAGAGGCATTCTGGCTCAGGATGTTACTTTATTAGTTTGTCTCCCAAGAGGGAAAACATTGATGTCATTTTTTTTTCATATGTGAAAGATCTCTACCTCCCTTAAGGATTCCAGGCTAGTAGCTGAAGCACATGCTTCAGACACCAGGGCATGGACTTGGGTACAGAGGAGGCAGAAAAGGAGCTCACAAAGATGACATCCTCGCTGTCAAGAAGAACAAGGCAGAGAAATCAGCACTCACCTGCCTATACCCACACCATCTAGCCGGTCTGCAGGAAATAGTGCTTGAATATGTCATGTGTGACTCAGATTTTCTGCCCCTTAATTTTGGAATGGAATTAGGTTTTATTTATCTCCACATTTGTTGTTTTTCAGAAAGCAAGTGAGTGGAGACATTTGCCATTGCTCTGTCACTCACCATTCCCAGAAATAGCGTCAGCTTGCTTGTATGTGGAGGAGAAAGGCTGACTAAACAGACAGACAGCTACTTGGTTATGCATTTACCAATCGACAAATTCCAAGACTTGCCCACAAGCCTCAGGGGAGGCTCTTTTCTTTATAGATCTTAGGTCATCCCCAATGTTCACCCTACCAAATAGAATCCTATAGCACTTGTATAGCTCTTGTTACAAATAGCTCTGACAAAATCAAACTCCTTTAAAGTAATTGAAGACCTTTTCCATGTAGACACAACTGGCCCTCATCCTCAGCCACACCCACATGGACAGCCAGGGATTAGCAAGGCCATAATGCCAGTGTCTCCATTACCACACTTTCCTCCTTCACATGCAGATTCATCCCCTACAAAACTTTCTTCCTGCTTTCTCTGACAGCCATCCTTAGGATGCCCTCTCCCTTTCCAACTTTTATCACCCTAAGTCCAGCTGAATGGCAGAGACCCAGCCCTCTTGATCCTGTGTCCTTCTGTCTGCAGATGCCTCTCTACCTTGACACCTTCCTTTTACCTCAGTCAAAATGTTTAAAAAAAAAAAAAAGTATGCCCTCTCTTATTCATCTTTTATTCTCTCCTATCTATAACTAATGTCCTACTAGTTAAGTGTCTATCTTTGTTGATGAGAAACAGTACAGGGGAACAAAGGTGGGTGTGACAAGGAAGAGCAGTGAGCAAGGCAACAGAAACTGAGGCTTCAGAGCTCACAGGAAGACAAGTGGGAAGGACAGTGGGATGGATGACTCTCACCCAGTGACTCATGGTGCAAGCCATACAACTTAGAAGGAGTTGAATAGTCTGAAGCTTCTGTTACCTTCATAACTTGACTTGGAAATAGTCTATAACACCAAAGACCGAGAGATGCATGGGATAAAATGAACTAGGATGCTTTATGACTATAAATTATGTATAAAAGAAAAAGAATGTCCAAAAGGCAGAGCAAAGGGGCTGGGGAGATGGCTCTGTCAGTGAAGTGCTTGTCTTGTAAGCATGAGGTACTGAGTGTACCCCCCAGGACCCACACAAAAAATAAAGCTGGGTGTGATAGCACACATGTGAAATCCAGCACTGTGAAGGTAAAAACAGGCAGCCTAGCCTACTTGGTGAGCTTCAGGCCAACACCGACGCCATCTTTAACAAAGTAAACAAACTATGTAGACCAACATACTGGTTGGCTGCTGATGTCCTCATACATGCGCTCATATTCATACCCACCTGCACGTTCCCTCCTAGCCTCCTAGGACTGTCTCTGTCTCTGTCTCTCTGTCTCTCTGTGTCTCTCTCTGTCTCTCTCTTTCTCTCTCTCTCTCTCTCTCTCTCTCTCTCTCTCACACACACACACACACACACACACACACACACACACACACACACACGGAGCATAAAAGAGAAAGAAGACCTCAATAGGCCCTCAATAGGCATCTAAATCACTGGTACTACCAACCAGGCCAACAATGGATGTCTTAATGCACTCTGATGGTCTCTAATTGCTTCTTATAAACAAACAAAAAGAAACACAGGGAACAAAAACAACATTGTAAATTGAATGCATTTTGCTTTAAGAAGCTCTGAAAAATCAAATATCCACACTTTTGCAATTGCAATTACCAAAACAACTCTTGCTAGTTGACCCGAACTTAAAGGAAAATATGCTGAAGTAATGTGTTGTGTAGACAATTAGGAGTTTTCAATCTCGCAATTAATTTAGTATTACAGCACCAGGGAGACCAAGCTTGTAGGACACTGCTCATATCACGTTCTTCATTTTGTCTCCATGCAAACTTCTCTCTGGCTCACCTTTAAGTGATTCCCTCAAGGGATTACTGCCAAATTCAATAGGTCTCATCACTAGGAAAACTTGCCCTGTTTCAAATCATAGGATTTCATCTCCAGTATCATGCAATGAATAAAATTTTAAGAATGATTCATTGCCAATATAAATAAATAAATTAATGCTATGTCATTAGAAATCATTTTTCAGGATGTAAGCTAATTCTTTTGAGGTTACTCATTTTCAATTTGCTCGTTTTTTGTTGGTGTGTGTGTGTGTGTGTGTTTTGGTTTGGTTTTTTGCCTCATCAAGATAGATCCCTCTCTGATGAGTACTGTAGTGATGTTAAGATACATCAAAAACCAACTCTGTACTTCTTTCTCTAAGAGGTGAAATCTAGATGAAAGGTATCCCAGATCAGAAAAAGCTTTGATGTTTGAATTATTTCTGTGAAACTGAACAGTGCTTAATAATAACTCCATATACAGGTAAATAACACAAAATTCCTACAGCTCACAAAATCACAAATTCTCAAAATGTAATTGAACTTTGGCTACCCAGTCACCTAAAACTAACTTAGACAAAGTAGTAAAATAGTACTTTTTGGAATTACTGATCTCTTATGGCCATTTTCACTTAAATGTGTGGTTTCTGTTAAACTTCTATGAATAACATTTTAAATGATCAGGATAATGTCCTAATACCATTAGTCTCCTAATGACTCTTGAGCTGGTGATACGTCACATATTAAACAGTGGCCTCATCATGGATTATAATGGAACTAACAAATCCCTATTGCTTAGTGACGTCATTAAGATCTGATACAATACTCTACTCAGATGTGTGGGAACAATGACATACACATGTGCCCCGTGCTGTCATTGGCAGACAAGTAAAATCAGACCATTATGAGGTCTGCAACAATAACAGTGCCTGCAGTCAAGCCTAAGGATCTGAGTTTGATCCCTGAGACCCACATGGTATAAGGAAAAAAAAACTGACTTCCAAAGTTGCTCTCTAATCATTTCACACATACAACAACTTGAGCATAACCAGACACATAAATGAGCGCGCTCTCTCTCTTTCTCTCTCCCTCTCTCTCTCTCTCTCTCACACACACACACACACACATATAAATATATCAAATACAGGCAATTTAAAAACACACAATTATAGTAATACCTATACTTGATAATGATAAGAAACTACTATGTTAGTGCTTTACATGTGTGTGTTATTCTATAGATTTTGTTATTTTTAGAATGTATTATTATAAAGCTAAGTTTCCTGAAACCAGCACGCTGTGTCCCACCAGGAGTAACCTCACACAGCTTGTTTTGACTGACCCTCTTGTTTGCACTAAGAAATCATGTTGAAGTCTACAAAATGGAAGGAGATTTTTGCTAGCTATTCTTGAAACAAGAACCCAGTACCCAGAATTTAAAAACAACAACAACCAAAAAAACCTTGCAATTCAACAGATGAGTTAACAAAATAAATAATCTTCAAAAGATGAAACACAAACATCCAATGTGTATTCTTAAGGTGTTTAACATCTGTAACCATCAGGAAAATCCAATTAAGACTATCTTGATATACCCACATCCTCCCAGGCAGAATGGCTGTCACCAAGAAATTGGACAACAAATGGCAAGGCTGTGCGACAGAGGACTGCTTGTTCACTGCCACGGTGAGAGCAAACTAATATAGCTATTATGGAATTGAGTAAGGGGAGGTTCTCAAAAATTAAAAATAGGATTGTCATATATGCTGAGCCATATCATTCCTGGGCATATGCCCAAGCAACTCCATATCCCAGCACAGAGGCACTGGCACACCCTGTTCATCACCACTCGATTCACAACAGCAAGGACCTTGGAAGCAGCCTAGATGTCCATCAACAGATGAATGGATAATAAAAATGTGCTACCTAAATGCAATAAAATTTTATTCAGCCACAAAACAACTATGAAATTTTCAGAAAAAAAATAGGCAGATCTGGAAAGCATTATGTTGAAAGTAGTAACCCAAACACAGAAAGACAAAAAAAAAATCATAGATTCTTTTTCTCATATATAGGTCCTAAGTGCTGTGTGTGTGTGTGTGTGTGTGTGTGTGTGTGTGTAGCCTAAAAACCAGAAAGGAGACAAAGAGGATAAAAGAGGTTTTAAAGAAGGTGGGGTAGACAATAAGACCCATATATCATGAAAGTGGAATGGAAGGCTGTGTTATTGAGAGGTTAGAAAGTGGGTTATTGAGGTCAAGGGGAAGGGGAGAATCTAATGAAGCAGTTTGTTTGGAAATGGCATAATGATATCTAATACTTCCTTTGCCAATTCAAAATTTAAATTAAATTAGCTAGGTGTGGTGGCACACGCCTTTATTTGCAGCATTTGGGAGACAAAGGCAGGCAGATCTCTGAGCTCCAGGCCAGCCTGGTCTATAGAGTGAATTCCAGGACAGTCAGGGCTATACAGAGAAACCCTGTCTTGAATATTATTATTATTGTTATTATTATTATTATTATTATTATTATTATTATTATTAATTATAAATAGGAAGTGATTATGACCGGTGAGAAACACATGACATGAAGGTTTGTAAGTGTGCTTTGTGATGAACATCCAGCATCGAGCTGACCCAGGGATGTGTCTCTTTGAATGTAGCCTACTGTTAAGCAATTCAGACACAGAGTGCTTAATAAATGCATACACGGACATTAGTACGGCCATTAACACAGAGAAGGTGCCAAACAAATGAGGGAGAGTGTCTCATTTTTCTAGCTATATAATCTTTAAAGACCAAAAATACAACTTATCATAACTTCTGTAGGGTTTCTTTTTCCAGATATACTCAGGTGTGGCTCGGAAACTGGGACCCCTGACAAGAAACATGAATCACTTTCTCCACTACATGTCTCTGAAATAATCCTTTAGACAGAGTTAACTACTGTGGCGTTTCTATGTACAGGACATGGCAAGGCATGCCTGATGGGTATTTACACAAATACCACACTGTGGTTGCCAGAAAGCCCAGACCAATAAAGATGAATAAATGGGGTTGCAGGAAGACTTCCTGAAAAGGTTCCCCAAGCCACACTCACTGGACCAATGTCAACTGGACATTCTCCATCCAAAGTGAGCAAGAATCCTCAAGCCCTAACTGAAAACGTTTCTGTAAGAGAATCATATGGGACCATCCAGGGGTGCCTATAGCCACACAGACATCACTAGTTAAAATCAGTGGGTCACAAAGCAAAACATAAGGACATCAGTGTGGGAAAAGGGACCCCAGGGAGGAGAGAGAGGTGATGGAGTGAGGTGGAGACGAAAGAGAGGCTGAGAAGTGAGAGTCCATAGAATTGTCAATAACTACTTTAATTATTAAAAAATAATCCAGATGGGCACTCAAATCCATAAATCAGGCCCTGCTGGGTTTTCTAATTTTTCCAAGGGTCTTGGAGAATTTTGAAACTTACCCACCCTTCCCCTCTTCCTATGTGCCCAGCCAACTCACACCTTCCTAGAAGGGAGGGATGTGGACAGGAGAAGGAGCTATAAAGGGCATGAAGCAAAGATGCAGGGCAGCTAGCTGGGTTTTCCCTCCCTAGAAGACGATCATGTTTGGGCACCCAAGAGTCCGGACATGCAGCTGTTAGGGAGCAGGGTGGAAACAGACGTCATAGTAGCTGGGGTCTTTCTGTTTACAATGAAGAAAGCTCACATTATCTGAGGCAAGAGGGCGTTACACAAAAGCTGCAAGGAGCAATGAGGAAGATGAGCATCTCAAGAGAATGCAGGCATCCAGCTCCCACAAGCCAGACCTCAGAGACACCAGGACTCAGTTCAGGAAGTGTCTCTTACTGAAGGTGAGAAGCACAATACATTTGGGTGCCCATCACAGGCTGCTACATGCCCAGGCCTTTGTAACAACTTTGAACTGTGTTCTTGCACCCAGGATTCATGTGGCAGAAAGTTTCCCTGAGGCTGCCTCAACTTCCCTTGGTAAGTCCATTTCCCTCTCAGCTAGTCTCCATTACAAATCCCTTAAGAGGCCTTCTGTTGAGTCTGGTTTAGGCAGCATCAGCCTTGCCTGGGAAGGTTCTGACAGACAGCTGGCCAGCCCCACACTGGTTTCCCTTGGGTCAAATTCCTATGTTTTCCAGCCCACTGTGCCCAGAAGGTGAGGTTATCCATATGGTATTTTTCTACCTACATGCAACCTACGTAACTGCAACCAGATTGTGTGCCAGACTGAGACACACAACTGATTTGTCTAGATCGTTCCCAGCCATCTTTCTTCTGTCCTACTGGCATGGTGATCTAAAAAGACACACAGAGAGAGACAGAGACAAAGATAGAGACAGAGACCAAGGCAGAGAGACACACATAGAGAACAGATTCCAAGGCGGTCTGGGCTCCAGTATAGAGGGAGGGAACATGTGAGGTCTCGTAAAGCCATCAGTCAGAGCCATGCTCATCCTGTCCACGTCACTGCTCCAGCCCAAATGAAGGAGAGATGTGCAGGAGAGACCATTCAGCCCACAATAAAGAGGTGGCAAGACAGGAGAGGAAAAAATATACATAAATAATGTCATCTACCCTTATTATTCATACTGGGGTAGATAAAATGCAGGGAGGGGAGTGAAGTAGGTCAGAGAATCATTCTTCACTGTCTTTCCTCCCTATCAAAACAAACCAAAGCCCACCTCAATGGTTCTTTCTCATTACAGATCTAGTGAATTAAGGGGGTGGAAAATCAACATTTAGGCCAGGATTTAGACCAGTTTTTTTTCTCTAACTGAACCACAAGGAATAATATTTTTAATTGATGAATAAAGGGAAAAAATGAAAATATTTTGTTTGGGAGGAGGGTTATTCTCTAAAGAAAAGAAGGCTCTCCGTGCAGGCTACTCCTTGGAATGCAATGTGGGAGGAAGTGCTCTGGTTTCTGCTGGATTCCCATCAAGCGGCTGCAATCCCTGGATGCACCTGTAACCATTAGCTTGGTCATTAAACAGCATCGCAGCTGTTGGGTTGGTGTTTTCTAGACTCGTTAGGGGAGAGCATTCAATCCCACACAAGATGCCTGGAGGCCCGTGCACAACCCAACAAGACTCTCACCTGCTCCCTCGATCCTGTTTTCTATCCAACAAAGCTTTCCAAGTCTGTGTATAGGCTTTGAAAAAGGATACATAATTACAATGTTTTTCACAAAAGCAATCCTACTTAGAATGTTTCGTTTAAGAATTGGGAATGGGGATGTGGCTCAGTGGATTAAAGGGTAGCCTTGTGCAAGCATGAGGACCTGAGTTTCAATCCCTAGAACCCACATACAAGCTGGCTAGAAAGCTCAAGCACTGGTAATCCCAGAGCTTCCAGAGACACTTGCAGCAGACAAACAAGGTAGAAGGCAGGGACTGGCACCAATATATGTACAAAGACATGTGGACACCTGCATTCACACATGCAATGTACATGGATGTGTGTACTTATGTGTACTCATAGGCCCATTGTGCATGTGCACATGAATGAGAGTATGTGTGTGCGTGCGCGCATACACACACACACACACACACACACACACACAGAAAAGCTTGAAAAACCAAACTTGTAAAGTGCACTTAGGCTACAAGAAGTTTTTAATAACTAGATACTATTTGTATGGATAACCTTAGAAACTAAAAATTATTTCAAAAATACACATACATTTACTTATACACCTCTCTCTCTCTCATACACACACACATACACACACACACACAAACACACACTGTGATAAAGAATTTGTCTATTACAGGAATTAGCTCAACATAACCAGGTAGCAGTTGTCTATTAGGAAAGAAAACAAATAGGGCAGAAGTCAAATCCCAGAAATATTATCATCCTAACATTAAAAAATTTAGAGATGTGATATAGCTGGGCATGGTTGGATAGGCCTGTAATCTCAGCCTAGAGGAGACAGAGATAGGAGGATCCTGTGTTTGAGGGTAGCCTGTGCTATACAACAAGAAATCGTGTTTAAAAAGCCAAGGGCTAGGGCTGCCAGTCCAGGGGAGAGCACTTGCCCAGCTTATGAAGAGCATTGAATTCAATCCCAGGTATTGGCCCCCTTTGAAAAGAACATGATATAAAACCATGTAAATGGCTCACTTAGTAAAGGCATGTAAGCATGAGTGCCTGAGTCCTACACTCCAGGATCCACCCAAAGGCCAAGCACAATAGCATGCACCTTGTACACCTAGCACTGAGGACTGTAGAGACGGGCCGCTAACCTAGCTTAAGTGACTCCAGGTTCAGTGAGAGGCTCTCTCAAAACACAAAGTGAAGAACAACTGAAGAAGACACCTAGCATCAATCTCTGCCCTCCACACACATGTACATATGTGCTTGTATGCACGTGTGCATGGCCAAGAAACATGTGCAACTCACACAGGTGAGAGGTGCTGATCCTTATCTCAAAGTGGGGACACCCTCACAGTCAGGTGGTCATCTGCAACCTTAGAGGGATCCTTCCTCAAGGAAAAACTCCTGAGAAAGACAAGCATGCCGCTTGATTCCCGTGAGAAGTGTCTCCTGAGCCACAACACCAGTCTTATCTGTTCTAAGTCAAAGTTGGCTTCAATCCTACCAGTTGCTGCTGCTGCTTTCCCCCTTCAGAAGGTAAGCCAAGTAAAGTCTTAGAATTCTGTCAAAGAAACCCAAAGCCAGAAGCATTACCATCTGTGCTGGTTGGAATAGGTATGGCCCCCACAAACTCATGTTGTTGGTGCATGCGTGGCTCATAGGGTGTGGCCCTGTTGGAATAGGTGTGGACTTGTTGAAGGAAGTGTGTCACCGTGGAGGCAGGCTTTGAGGTCCCATGTATGCTCAAGTCTTGCTAATGAGATACAGTCCCCTTCTGCTGCCTGTGAATCAAGATGTAGAAATGTCAGCTCTTTCTCTACCACCATGTCTACCTGGATGCTGCCATGATGATAACAGACTAAATGTCTGAACTGCAAGCCATCCCCACTGAGATGTATTCTTTTGTAAGAGTTGCCATGGTTATGGTGTTTCTTCACAGCAACAAAAACAACACTAAGACAACATTTCTTCTACTGTTTTTAAATATAGGTTTTTCTCTTCCCAAAATGATGCTATTCTGTTTCCCCATGGCAAACTGTAAATTTGTGTTATTTTTTCCCCTAAGGGGAATTTAAAAAAAAATCACAGTTTAACTCTAGAATATTCTGGAGCCATACTAAGTATTGATTTTTTTCAGTACCTTAAAATTAGCCTCAACATCCAGAAATAGCTTTGAATGTGAGCATTATTATGAAAGTTTGGGCTTTTGGAACGAAAAGTTGTCTCTGGCACTGGAGACTGTCTGTGGAGGAATTTAAACTACATAATCCTTCCCTCTGGAAGGCTTTGCTCCATCACTGTTTATACGCTGCTGGATAAGCTTCTTGGAAATGTTGACAATCCATCCATGTCTACCCTTTCCAGCTATCTTTAACTGTGTGTAGCTGATTGGGAGACAGAGAACATTGCTGTTCACATACCTTTCTGGACAGAGATGGGATCAACGCTCTCAGGTATAAATAAGTCTGACACTCCCTCTGCCTCAACATCAAGTGTAAGATGGCACAACCAAATACAAAGTAAAACTCCATCCTCTATCGAACCTGGATTTCTGAGATTAACTTAACCAAACCTTGTTAACTTACACATGTAATATTTCACTATCTATGCCATTAAAACAAAGATTCTGTGAGGCATCATGGAGGGGAAGGTGATTTTTCTGAACCCATCTTCTGCCCTAGCACCCACATGGCATTACAGGGGGGAATTACAATATTGTGTGCAGGTGGGCAAGCAGCTTTGGGAACCTGATTTTGCTTTCCCAGTATTCCTTCTTTAAAGCAGTCTGTTCTCATATTTTAGTCCTGAGTGCTTATTCATCTGTGGCTATTGTGGGTAGTGGGTTTTTTATCAGCTTCTTGGGAAGCTGGCTGGTCCAAATTCCGTTGCCATGTAGTGCCCAGTGAATCAGTGTGGAGCCAAACATGAAGATATACCTACTTCCACACTCACTGATGTCAGTGTCCATTTAGGGAAGGATTCAACTGCATCCCTGGACATCTCTCCATCACATTTGGTCCATCTGGAAATCTGTCTAAAAGGCCCTCATCCCATCTGTCAGTAGCTGTCCATCTTTGTGCAGCATAGTTTCCAGGACACTAGGTCTCCTCTACTGCTGCTTTTCTTTCTGTCTCTTCTGAATTAAGGGCATGACGTTTCTCAGGGGCAAATTCCTCTTTACCAGCATTCCAACATGCTGACGGGTTCTACACTGCAATCCACCACTTATATGAGAATCGGACTACAATTCTTCTCATCTAAACCAGCTATTCCAGTGTCTGCCTTTACCTCATTACCACCCGGAGCTTCCCCCCTCCTTTGGAAAAGGACAGTCAGGCTGAGATGGATGCTTCTGTGCTGGGAGCTGCTTTCTATGCCATTACTGACCCTCTCAGCTATACCATGGACGTCCACTTCATGAGCATTCTGTAACTAGTTATAGGCATTAGGGTCTCCACTCGATGCCCTTGCCTACCTCCTTGTCTGGCATCAGCAGACTAGTCTGTGCTAAATGCTGCCTTTCTTCCAATGGTCAGATTGGGGCTGTCTCCTCTAATGGTCTGTAAAGCATTCTCTCTCTCTCTCTCTCTCTCTCTCTCTCTCTCTCTCTCTCTTTCGTGTGTGTGTGTGTGTGTGTGTGTGTGTGTGTGTGTGTGTGTAGATGCACTTGTGTGTCCTCTCTATCCCTCCCCCAACTCAACAACCAAGAAGATCCAGACATCCTTGGCTGCCTCTTTGTTATACCAATCAATCTACAACCATGGGAAGTTTTCACTGCAGATACATGGACTTGTCTTTTTAAGAGGAGAAGCCATCAATACTTGTCAGCACACCCTGACATGCTTTCATGTTCTGTCACATTTTCTGACATGTCTGAACACAAGCATAATACAGCCAGACACACATTCAACCACCATGCCTCTCAGAGTGTAAAGAAGATTTCTCACATGACCAAAAAGTCCAAGTCTCAAGTCCTGGGCTACACAGTCTGGTGGTCAGACCATAGGGGAAATACAAGTGCTTGGAAAACAAAAACATGCTGTGAGAACATACATGTTGTGAGAATATTCATGCTGTGTGAATATACATGCTATGAGAACATATATGCTGTGAGAACATGCATGTTGTGAGAACATGTATGTTGTGAGAATATACGTGCCATGAAAATATATATACTGTGAGAACATGCATGCTGTGAGAACATGCCACATTTCTCTCCTATCAAGGCTTAGGAGACTGGGGAAGCAGGTCTACGTCTCAGGGAAAGAGACGATTTCAGTCAGTCCACCTCTGGCTGTTGGGAGTGGGTCGAGCAAAGATTTACTGAGAAAGGTCAACACAGACTCCAGGGGAAGACAACTCCTGAGTGCCTGTTTCTGCCAAAAGTAGCTTGACGGACAACTGATGTCACCTCTGAGACTGCTTGTTTAAACAAAAGGCATTGTATTTAATAGTTTTTTTAAGTGGGTTTTTTTTTTCCAGTTTAACAGTACTGTGTGTTGGTGGTATGCTTGTTTCTCTCTTTCCTTCCCACTTCCAATCTCAGTGCATCAGAATATAAATCCTTAGTGCTCTTAAGAGCCTGAGTTATCTCTGTTTATAGACCTTTGGGAAGTTAATCTATAAAACATGACATATGCCTCTTCTGGAATTTAAAACGTCTGCTTCCTTGAATATAACAAAATAAACTTTTAGAAGATTATATTGAAATACAAGCAGCCAGCTTAAAAAGTTGAGCCCCTAACCGTGGGAAAACAAGTGGGATTAGCAATGAGAACTCCAGTGTCAGGACTGGGGGGATGGTCAGTCGGTAACGTGCTTGCCACACAAGCACAAAGACCTGAGTTCAGGTCCTCTGGACCAATGTAGAAGCCAGGAATGGCAGTCCAAGTCTGCAGCCACAGCAATGGATCAGGGGAAAGTGAGCAGAGTCAGGAGGAACCCTGAATTGCTGTAGGCAGCCAACCTAGCCAGGTTAGCAAGTCTCAGTCATAAAAACTGAAGTATAGAGAAATACAGGAGAACATTTGACATCAATCATTGGCCACTCTGTGTGTGTGTGTGTGTGTGTGTGTGTGTGTGTGTGTGTGTGTGTGTGTTCTACCATTTCAAGTTTTCCCTCTGAGTTAAAAACATTACTCAACCAAGGGGCTGCAGAGATGGCTCAGCAGTTAAGAGCACTGACTGCTCTTCCAGAGGCCCTGATCTCAATTCCCAGCACCCACATGGTGGCTCACAACCATCTATAATATGAGCTGATGCCTTCTTCCAGCCTGCAGCTGTACCTGAAAATAGAGCACTCATATACATTAAATAAATAAATAAATAAATAAATAGAGAAAGAAAGAAAGCAAGCTTTAAAACAATACCAAGTGAAGGGGAGACTGGTTTACTGCATTCTCTTTAACATATCACCAAGGCAGGCACTGGATAAAGACTGTCCTTCATTTGTGCCCTTCCGAAGACTCCAGGCCAGTGGAGTTCTCTCTCCTCCTTGGAGCTGGTGAGGTTTTTCAGAACCACCTACTTGGCAACCGTCCTTGTAAATAATTTGTTATTTTTAATGAGACACAATTCACACACCACAGACTTTGTCCTTTTTACTTGTAGAACTCTCTGCTTTTTAACATAGTCACAAGACTGTGCAGTTGCCATGACCTAATGACTCCAGATCACTTTCTGTCATCCAAAAAGAAACCCCTGGCCTTTAAGCAGGCACTCTCCCTAGCCCCTGGCAACCACTAATATACTTCCTGTCCTTATGGATTCGCCTATTATTGATATTTCATATACATGGAATAATATAGTATGTGGTCTGGATTCTTCTGTCTGAATTCCTTCACTCAGTATATTTAGAGTTCTATCATTATCTGTACCCTATTTCTTTATAATGGCTCAAACTCTATTCTATGGAAATATCTCACTTGTTTAGGCATTCATCATCTGATGAACATTGTCTCTCATTAGATACTGGACTCAGATAAACAGTTAGATACAAATCTCGGTGAGAACATGTTTCTTAAATTCTACTGGGAGTTAAAATTGCTAGCTAAATACTCACTCTGTTAGCTTTTTTTTTTTTTTTGAGAAATCCAGGTCGTAGCTTAATATACAGCTCAGCTCTGTGACTATGATACATTGGTTTTCTGTAAAAAACCCAGGGCTAACATTCACTATTTTTCCAGTTGTCTCTCAACCTGATATTCTTAACACTGAAAGAAATTCAACTTATAGAGTTTCTCTAGTGTTTCCTGATTTTCTGCTATCTCCAAACTTGATAGAGATGTCTGGGAACCACGGTGGTGTGGTGGACAGGCTGGTAAAGGCATTGACAATGAGTGGCAGTTACAGGCAGAGTCTCTAGGGAAGCTTTTGGGTTTTCTGTCCTGTTCCCAGTTATCAGTCATCAGATCCCAAATCTAGATGTGTTTAGTGGCCAAAAAAAAAATGGGTTTTGGACTATGGAGATGCTCAGTAGGCAAGGTGCTTCTTACATCAGCACAGGGACCTAAGTGTGGATTGCCATCATCTATGGAAAATTTGGGCATAGTAGAGTCAATTGTAATCTTAGCACTGAGAGATGGAGAGAGACAGATCCCAGAGGCTGGATGACCAGCCAGCTAGGCTGAATCTGTGAGCTCCAGGCTCAGTGAGACAGACACTATTTCAAAACATACACTAGAGGATAACTGAGAAAAAATATCCAATGTCAATCTCTGACCACAACATGTACATACATGGGTGAATGAACCCCCACACACATACAAATATACATACAAAATCACAACACATTCTTACAAAAACCACAACACACACATACACAGTCTCTAGATCTGGGTTGGTTGATAGTCCATTAGCCTCCAACAATTTACCCAGTATTCTACACTCTGTGACATTTTTTAAGGTCTCATTTTAAATAGGTATCAAAATATTTGTATAACAAGCTCAGTTTTCTTCTTGGCAACGAAACCTAAAATATTTACTAAGCTTAAGCACAAGTTTGTCAACCTATACTTTAGCCGACACTCACGAAAATTAAATTCAAGGCTGATGAATATGGTGGAGATCCAACTCAGCACTAGAATCAGATACTACAGAATACCCAATGTAGAACACCCCATTGCTTAGTGACTGAGAAGGCTGGCAAGCATACCAGATCAAAATATGAGAAGTTATGTGCACACAGTGGGCAAGGGTGGTGAGCTATGCTACTGAAATGCTGGGAAACTCCAGCAGAACACTGCTTCTTCCTCAGAGAGATCACCTCACCAGCAACTTGATGGCTTGCTTCCCGTCCAGTCTTCCACCTGAAGAGTGCTAGACTTGGCACAGTCACACAGTCAGCAATATTGAGTCCATTCCACATGCCATTGCCACATCTTTCTCACCTGCATATTCTGACCAGTGCTCTTTTTTTTTTTTTTTAGCAAGTATTTGTTCTCTGGGGCTTCTAGAACTGCTATCTCTTCTTTCTATGCATGCATTAAGCTATAGAAAATAGGATTTTACATGTTCCATCATTGCTGTTTGTAAGATACCAATTTCGACCCAACTAACTATAGCAAATTATAGTAGTGCACTTCTTTTCTCAGCCATATCTATGTATCTTGGTGTGTGTGTGTGTGTGTACGTGTGTGTGTGTGCATCTAGCAGTCTACCTATGTATCTGTCGATCTGCTAATCTATCTATGTATCTATGTATTTATGTATGTGTGTGTATATATATATATATATATATATATATATATATATATTTCAATTAATATATATGGTTCCCTTATATTTTTTACAAGCAATTGATTCTCCTCCCCAGACCTTCCCTCCCTGTGTCCTTCAAACACTAGCCATCTCCTTTCTGCTTTTGTGTTACACCTGTCTATTGCCCACCAACCTCAACCCCTCTTTCCAATGGAGAAAAAAACATGAGCTCTTTTACCAACCTAAATAGGTCCACTAGTCCTAGTAGCTTGCCCCAAAGTCATGGCAACATGCTTGGGGAGGCACACACCCAAGATAAACCATGTCCTAGTGGCCTGATCTCTGTCCTTCGGAAGTTAGAATTATCTGCTTCTCTTTCACTGCCTACACTCAGCACATTGTGGAGTTGATCTGTTTGGATTTGATCTCTCCTAGGAAGCTGAGAATGAAGGTACTAAAGGACTCTCCTGTCCTGGGCTGTCCACTGCTAACCCTTCTCCATTCAGTCCCACACTGGATTCCCACCGTCCTCCAACCTGACACAGAGTAGGGGTATGAAGAAGCAGACACTTTCAGGTCCCTCCTACCTCTGCTCCTTTGCCCACATCAGTCTTCCTTCTAACCTTTCCCTCAAGTTCCTATTTCAGTATCCTTCACAGCCCTGTAAAATTACTTGTTTCCAGGGCTTTCCAGCTCGACCTCCAGCTCTCAATATAGTGTTAGCAACAGTAAAAATAGCCACATTTCCCTTCCTGCCTTTCAGATATGACTAATGTTTCAGTCCTTCCATAGCCCTTTTTTGATCCAGTTCCATCTTTTTTAGGGCTTCAGACAAGTACACCATCATTGAGGTCATGTGGTAGTCTACAATCCTTCACTAGCTCCCCACTATGTAGAAAATACATACAAGAAGCGGGGGACTTAAAAAAAATCTTTTCATTTTCCAGAAGACAGCTAAAGCAAAGATTTAGTTTAAATTCTTACAGAGGTAGAGACAGTATGTAAATCTTGTGTGTGTGTGTGTGTGTGTGTGTGTGTGTGTGTGTGTGAGAGAGAGAGAGAGAGAGAGAATTTCACTTGAATAAGAATTCATCAGTAACTAAGAGCACCATATCTCATCTTCTTCCCAGTGACCATCAAGCCATCTTTTCTTGACTTCTCCATCTAGCTGGGAATTTTCTTCTTCTATCAATAGGAACATAAAGTTTCAAAAATCCCCTTCTTATCGCTTCCAAACCTTAGAGAGCTTCTAGAAAGTGTTTATCTACGTGAGCTAATAACAATAAGCCCTTCCCTTAGTTCATTTTTAAAAGCAGGATGAGGACAACATGGCACACTTGGGAGATATTTCCCTTTAAGGAACACACCCCCCTGAAGACCTCAAAAGGCATTACGGAGCATGGTGATTACTGCTTCCTTTTGCGACTGACAAGGGACTATCTTGTCTGACAGGGAGATGATCCAGGTGGTTTCTACACCATTCCCTAAGGTCCTGCTTTGCTTTCATTATAATCCCAATAAAGCCACAACAAACTCTCGCTCTGGAGCTGGCCACCAGACTCAGAAGAGAGCTGTCTCAAAACATTAAGTGTAGACAAACAAATCTGCCACTTGATTTTCTATTGTAAAAAGGCAAGCGTCAGTCACTAGAGGGTTGCAACAGAAAGTGAGAGGTGAGGGCCAGCAGCAGAGCATCAAATCTGCAGCAGATTCCAACTTCTTAAGTGTTGAGCAGTAGAAAAGTTCTCTCAGGGCTATTTGCAGTATTCCTGCTAGCAACAGAGAGTCCTTTTCCACCTCACACTTGGCACGCTCCCTGATCAGTTATGGTGAAGGCAATCAGTCAACATGGACTAAAGCAGGAAGCTTCTGGAAGGAGAGGGGTGAGCCTAGTTCTCGCCTTTGAATGGTCTGTGCCTTGCTCCAGCGCATTCTCCGAGGATTCTGCCAGCAGACACTCTGTAATACCTAAACCACAAGTCATCACATTCCCTACCGGTCCAGCCAGGGCTTGTGTCCTTGAGCTTCTCACACAGGGAGATACCAACCAAGCTGGCCCCAGATACAATAGTCCTTTACAAATTCAGTCAAGTCTTCTTGCCATCTGCTAGGTAGACTGAAAACTAGGTAGACCTTTCAGCATAAAAATAGCTACCACAGGCGAACCTCAGAGAGGAATACAGGACAAATCAGGCTGTTCACAAGGAATGGATCTTGGCAGCTTAACTAAAGAAAACATTTTATCAATACAAACATGTCAGACATGCAGCTGTACCTAAAATTAGAGGGAACACGTCTCCCAGAAGAAGAAATCCTGCAGAAACAGAATCTCAGGCAAGTCACTCCAGATTTATTTCCAAAGTCCCGGAAAAATGTCTTTCCTCTGAATAAGGAAACCATGCTAAAAATCTGCTGTCTGGTTGTTTTAGGAACTAAAGAAGGTGTTTTAATGACTCTTGAATTTTATCTACTGTGACACATTACAACCATCTAAACCAAAGAAAATGTTTCCAAACTGCAAGTCTGTAACACAGGAAAATGGCTGTCTGAAAAGGTACTCACCCTGAAAGGGTGCTGTGACTTGCTCCTGCCCATATCTTAAAGAGAAAGAGCTTTCTGTGGACTGCTCTCCAGAGACCACCTTCTGGGCTGGGAAGTACTTGGGCTTGAGCACGTACTCCTGGGTCTGGCCATGTCGAATCATCACATTCTGGGAAGACAAGGGTGCCACTCTGGGAAGAAACAAAGAGAGGATAAGAAAATAAACACAGGGTTTTAAACATTAACATAAGAAGAGAACAAGAAATTAAACTTCGGAAGGAGCACCGGTACCACACACAGCTCATTTCTCTCACCATTTGTGGTACACAAGGAAGAAACCACTGGTTTACAAGTAGAACCATCCAGCATAAAGGGGACTCATCTGTTTAGTCAAAATTCACAGTGAGAAGTGGGTTTTATCAAAGACTTCAGAGCACAGCCATCTCAGGCTTCATGCAAAACATGGGGCATCCATTTCTCAGAAAAATGCAAAGACCCAGACATGACTAGGTGCACATACAAACAGATAAGAAGAAGGATAAAGCATGGAATCAGTTATAAGCACTGAGAGTCAGTGTGAGTCAGCAGGACTTCCCAAACTACCTAATTCTTGGAGCCTCAATTTCACATTCTCTATCAGAGGATCTCTACCACACTGGCCAAGAGAAAAAAATGCTCATAAAAATCAGAACACATTAAAGCAGAGGAGAAAAAAGAGTAAAAATAAGTTGTCATGGTGGTCCATGCTTTAATGTCAACATTTGGGGTGTAGAACCAAGGACATTTTGAGTTTGAGGGAAGCCTGGTAAGATGCTGACTTACAGACATCCATATATATTACATACACATACACATATATACATGCACGCATATATAATTCTTTCTGAAATATCTCCCCCCCGTGTGTGTGTGTGTGTGTGTGTGTGTGTGTGTGTGTGATGAAAATGCCTCAGTGAAACATCTATTTCATTTTATTCTGGATCTCACAATTATATAAGCATAACTATATAAATTATGTAAGTTAACACAGGTTAAGTGTTTTAAAATTACCATTTCCTATGAATGATAAGAATAATTAATCTTGGGCTAAGATCAATATGAAAAATAGAAAAAAGATAACATGGGCTTATTTTTATTTAATTATGTAGTATACAGTAGTACGGTATATGTATGTATTCTTGTGCATGTGTGTGTTTATGTAATATACAGTGTATGTATGTATCTGTGTGTATATGTTTATGGAGTATGCAGTATATGTATATATCTGTGTGCATGTATGTTTATGTAGCGTACTGCATATGTATGTATCCGTGTGTATTTATGTAGTGTACAGTATATGTGTGTGTCCATGTGTGGTGTGTACATATATGCCAGAGGTAGACGGCCGATGTCTTCTTCAATTTATTTCTACCTAACTGAACCCAGAACTCACTAATTCAGTGAGGCTGGCTATTCAACACTGCAGGATCCTCCTGCCTCTCCCTTCTAGGTGCTGGGATTACTGGCCTGTACTGCCACATTTGGCTCTTTACATAGCATAGCTATTGAGACTCAAATTCCAGACCTTATGCTTGCATGGCAAGTAGGTTACAGAATGAACCATCTCTCCCGTGCCCCACTCATTTTAGAACATGCAAGATTACAAGTGAAATGATTAGACTAATGAATACCACCACTAACAGCAAACAGCCTTTGAAATGGTACCTGCTTGCTTTTGAGTCAGTGTGTTCTTTATCAAAATAGTCAGAGAATCTCAAAAAAATGGACTCAAATTTATTCTTGTTGAGGCTAAAGAAGGAGTCATGAAGTGAAACAAAGCATTCTGAAGAGATTATGGACCAGAAGTGGTTGGATTGAGGGGTGCTGGTACCTTAGCATTCATGACTATAAACCCTGTGGTCTCAAAATGCCTAAAACTCCCATCTTGGGTCTGGATCTTCCCAGTTGTGGTACCACATGGGGCACTTCCTTTGACGCCAGACTAATGACTGTATCACTAAAAGCTTAAGGATTAACACTGTAAACCCTTCTGTTTTGATGATGTAAGTATTGTTTTTGAACTTAAAGTATGCTTGGGTGGGGAGTGCAAATAGCTGAACAAATACGGTGGTCACAAGTCTATTCTATCAGCCTCCTTCCCATCTTGGAAATGACTCTCTTTCTCTCTAAGCCATTCTACTCCCCTACACAAAAACACAGAACTAGCTCCTGTTTGAGACAAAAGGACCCAGAATTCTAGGAAACCTAGATGGCCACTATTCATTCCTGCCCTGGCCATCTACAGAAAGATAAGCCTTTGGGGTCTGCTTTTCAGGTAAACAACTCTTTCCTCTAAACCAGAAAATCAATCGTGGCAAGAAGTAAGTGGCAAGTATATGTACATGGGGCATCTTCTCCTCCATGTAACAGGTAAGAATCAAAGGAAAGAGAGCAAGCTGTACTAGAACTTGAAAACAACTCTCAGCCATCCCTAACTTAAGAAAACCCAGACTTCAATCTCACTATGGTGCTAGTGTGCCCAGTCACAGAACACTTCAAATCTGCAGCTAGGTATACCAGTTGTCCCATTCCTCTACCTTGTCTGCTTTGAACCACTTACAACACACAGACCCTGTAGTCAGTAACTGTCACATGAACTCATCACAGCCCCCATCAAGACAATAATGAGAATATTGGCAGACACTGTCTGGGACAAGCAGGGTAAACTTCCCCATCACTCAGTCCACAGACACTTCTGAGAGATAACAGCCACTCTTTCTCTCCCAGGATCAGAGTCCAGCTTTGCCAACTCCAGCAGCTTCACTGGCAGTTCCACCGCAGCCCCCTCTTGGCCTTACTAATACACATCCTCTTTCATGCTTCTACTTTTCCTTTGCTTTCACCCAACCACATCAGAAAAAAAGAAAAATTTTAGTTGATTTTTAATTATTTAAATTTATTCTCCCCCCCCCCCCACTTCCAGGATCATGGAAAGCTTAGCCATGAGGAAGGAACACCAGTTTTAGTCACATCATTGTAAATGCAATTTTCTAGAAAGGAGTTGCAAAATTTTGAAGAGAAAATTTAAAAGAATCAAAACCATAGGAATTCTGGTTCAAAATAAAAAAGTGCACACTCATTAATCTCCTTCCATCCATTCTCCCTCACAATTACAGATAAGGGGGAAATTATAAATTCCAAAATACAACCACACTGGTAGCTTCAAATATTTAATACTCCAAGGCCCCAGTATTCATCCACTAGAGAATCTCCTCATTCTACTTATTCTATAAGATAGTGCCTTAATCTTGTACACCCCACCCAAACCAAAAGAACTGGCATTGCTGGAGCCCTCAGGGCCCTGTGCTCCAGCTTCCATTCCATTAGCACTTGTGCCATCCAGCTATCATATTTTTATTACCCATTAATAAACATTAAGATGCATTTAAGTATATTTGTAAGATAGTCAATAGTCAAGGTATAATGGAAAATACTGACTGTTACAAGGTAGGGGAAGCTATGCCTTTCAAGTTAAAAAAGAAGTGTTCTTCTTTTACCTCAACCTCAAATAAGCAGCATGTTTTACCTAAAGATGTAGCATGTGTCTCCACTTATGCTGGATTTCACAAAATACAGGCAAACTCAGTGACACAAACAAGAACTGTGAAGGATATTCTGACTTTTTTTCCCTCTCTATGTATTTCTTTAGCAGTCCTGGGATATTTCGTTGGTGACAGTTCATGGAACATAACCTGAGACATAAGGACATTGGTGAGGAATCCCTGTGAGACTTCAAGCACAGAGGAAGAAAATATGACTGAGAAGAAGAGAAGCCATTCAAATTGGTATCAGGAGCATTGACCTTCAAGAGACACAGAGAGAAGGAATAAAGTAAACACCTCATGGGGCTCAGTGCTGAGAGGTCATCCACAGACAAGTATTACAAATATGCAATTGCAAAAGAGTACAAAAATATTAGTCTCCAATGTTGCACCACCAATCCGGGTGATACAAAAGGTCCAGAATTGACTGCAGGGAGCTGGAAAACTCTGAAAGAGGAAGAATGAAAGCAGAGGCCCCCATCTTTCCCAATCGAGGGCCATGAGATAACATTAATGAACATGACTTTGACAGAAGACATCAATAGAAGAACAAGAAATCAAGGCTGAAGTGCACTGTTTGTATCGACAGAGACAGGAGGCCAATACATACAAAATAGCAGCTTTGGGAGGAAGGCAGGCAAAATCTTCACTCACTGTGACCTTCTTAGTAGTTAGGCAACATTCACAGCAAACACATCGAGAAGGAGCCACATGAAGGCAACTACCAGCAAGAGGCGGGGACCAAAGCGAAAGAAGTCCGTGAACGCTTGAAGCTGTAAAGACGTTACCTGGAAGAGTGTTTCTAGTTCAAGGCAAAAGGGAAAAGTAGGAGCAAAGAGGTAAGCTGGATTAAAGCTGCTAGGAAGAGGGGCTGGTCTGTGGAGAAGAAGGCTACTTTAGTCTCACAGACAGAAACATGCAGGAGATGTCCAGGAAGCAGTCGGGGAAAGCCTCCACATGGTGTTCTTAAGGAGCAAGCACCCTCAAAAAGCAAAACTGTTAAAAAGAAATAAAATTAAAAATGAACCAGAGAGAGGATGAGCCAAGAAAGGGGCTGAGGCCACACCTGATGAGCTAAGCTTAGTTCTCAGGTGAAGGCAGAGAAACCAACTTCTGCAAGTTGTCCTTTGACCTCCATACCCATGCTATGGCATGCCTTTTGCACACATATACTACAATAAATATGAAAAGATTTTTTTATTATTTGGTTAAAAGGCACAGAGCCAAACAGTCTTAGAAGATAGCCATATTTAATTGTGTAGATATCCCATGAGAACAGGGATTTATATTAAAAATTAGTCTTTTGTTGGTTTGTTTGAGACAGAGCCACTCTACATAGTTCTGGCTGTCCTGGAACTCTGTGACTCGCAGAGATCCATTTGTCTGTGCTGAGAGTAATAGCATAGTTCATACAGGTTACATACAACCAACACCCTTTCTTAAATGTCTTGTCAATAAGTAGAAAGTTTTGGCAACTTATTTTGTAGAAAACAATTTTTTCACAATTAAGATTTGTTTTATTTTCTCTCTTTAATTGAAATTTTGTTCTCTTGTAATACATGTTGATCACATTCTTTTCCTTCCCAGATCCTCCCTACCTGCCTATTTACCCAATATCATCTTCATTCTCTCATTCTCTCTCTCTCTCATTCTCTCTCTCTCATTCTATCTATCTATCTATCTATCTATCTATTCATCTATCTGTCACTCAAGAAAAATCAAAGTCAGAACAACAACCAAAAAAACCAAAAAGACAAACAAACAAATAAAAACAAGACAAAACAAAACAGTACAGAAAAAGTAAAACATAGAGTCTGCTTTGTGTTGCCCAGCTACTCCTGGGTAGAAAACCTTTCTTGGGCATGTGGTTGACATATCCAGTGACATTCAATTGAAGATAACTGATTTTTTCCCTTTGCCACTGGCATCAGTTGCAAAGAGCTTCTTGGTTAGGGGTGAGACTTTGTGTCAACCTCCTCCCTTCAGTGCTGGGATTTTCTCTGACTTAGACCTGTATCCCAGCAGCACAGACATTGACTGTGGTAGCACATACCCATCTAGTTCCTCAGGTGGGAAGTGAAGAAAAGAGTACAAGTTCAGGGCCATCCTCTGCTACATAATGAGTTCAAGGCCAACCTTGGCTATGTGAGACCCAGTCACTAACAGTTTTGAGGAGGGCAAATCTCACTTGGTTGGCAGCCTAACTTCTCTGCTCATTGACATACAGTTAAGGATGGTGGGTATCTTCATGTCCTCTGAAAGAATACAAGACTCATATTTAAGAAAACAGCTCCTCCCACAGAGTCTGTGGTCTATTTAGTCTCAGACCTATCTAGTCTCTTCCACCCACACCTTCTGGATTTACAATTATGTACAAAAACACTCAGCTTCTTCTGTGCTGGGATTCGAACCCAGGGCCTCATGCATGGTATTCAAGCACTCTACCAACTGAGCCACATCTCTATTCTCTTAGTTTTGTAGTGAGCTTGAGAATTATTGTTTATGGAACTGAGAATAAGTCAACACTCATTTAAATGATGATGATAATAATAGAGATAGATAGATAGATAAATAGATAGATAGATAGATAGATGTACAGACAGACAGATAGATAGGACATAAAGAGAACAGATAGAGGATCAGAAGAGATTAAAAATCAAGTAGTACAGGTCTAGAAATGTTAAACAATAGGGTTTAAAAATAGAAGGAAGAAAGGATTATTTACAAATTGCTGCAAAGAATCGGGATACACAGAATTAGCAAAGGCCATTGGGTTTGGTAGCAGGTCACTGGCCACACAGACAGTATGGCTGCAGTACCAGAAGGGGATAGGAGGAATGGAGGGAATACCAGTAGGAAAAAAAAAAGGAGCAGAAAGGGGAAGGAGACAGTGGGAGTAGGGGATAGTGGGCCGCTCAGATCCGCATCTATGGAAACCTCTGTGTCTTTGTAAACATGGGGCAAACAATTGAACATAACTGCTCTCTTCAGAAGAAAGGATTAGTCACACACTGTTTACACTGCTGTCTTCCTAGTGGCAAGTTTTGGTGCAGGGATTAACTAAACTTTTCCGTATTTCTAACTAAAGCCATTATTTGACCGGTGAGAGGGTAGGAGGATCTGGCAAAAGATGCAGCACTTTCCACTTCAGACAAGGAGTCTGGGCCTCACACAAGGCCTCACCCCCAGCCAGCCATAAAATGTTTCCCACAAAAGGTCTGTCTGATACTCTCTGACCCTTTCGCCTATGGAGAGCATCCTGGAGTTTGTAAGCAGCTGGGAGAAAAAGCAGACAAGGGATAAGTGAGAGAGGGCGAAGGCTCAAGAAGTCAGTTCAGATCCCTCAGGCTGGTGTCTGATTACAGACTCCAAGTCATCATGGGGGCCTGTTGCCTTCAAGTTTCCAGCAAGTGTGGGTGATTGCTACTCCGGGAGAAGAGAAGACACTAGAACAAAGAGAGAATGTCAGCAATGGCTTAAGGGATGAGCTTTCTTAGGGAGTACTCAAGGAGAGTCAGAGGTGATGCAAACCACTGAGGAGATACCCATAACTGGCGTCACCCATAAACACATGGAAAGTGCGAAGGGGTCCATGGTCTGTGACCTCATTCATACAGAATCACCTATTGGACCCAAATAGGTAAGAAGCCAGGGGCTATTTTTGAAGAGACTAAAGGACAATATGAAACATACTGATTGTACCAGAAAAACAAAACATAAAAACACCATGAAGGTAACATGAACCAAAGACTCAGGGAAAGCAGAAGGCTGCTGACCACACCAACAACATAAATGTAGGAACGATCCAGCAAAAAATCTTATGGGAGACTTCAGCTGAGAAGAAAGAGACAAATTAGAAAATAAAAGCCTGCCCATACCTCCTGAATGCTGGAACCAAAGGCAGGTGTGCACCACCATGCCTGGGTCTGGTGGCGGTGGCAGTGGCAGTGGCGGTGGCAGTGGCGGTGGCTGTACTATGGAGAACACGCTATAGAAAGCAGGAAGGGACAGGTGAAACGGTCCCCTGGATAAAGGCACTTATTACCAGACCTGACTACCTGAGTTCAAGACCCCAGGACCCACATGAGAAAAGGAAAGAACCAACTCCTGCAAGATGTCCTCTGACCTCTGCACACACTCCGTGGCACATGCAAATACAAGCACACACACACACACACATTCATAATAAGCGAATATGTAGTCTTTGAAAGATTCCAGGGAGTACAGCCCCTTCTTTGGAAGCTAAACCATCAATAGCTTGTGTAGAGATCATGTCATAGTACTTCCTTTTCTATAAGTGCTTGAAAAACACAAAAGTTCTGAACAATCCAGTGTAAAGTCAGAGGCTACCATGCAAAGACAGTAATTAGGACCAAACCATTTACTACCTGCAAAAGAGTCATCAAAACACTGGAACAAGCAGGGTGACCAGGAAAGGGTGTGACAGGTCATCAGAACTGACAGACCTGGAGAGTCCACACTCAGAGCAAGAGAGTTGATTTCAGAGCTGACACTCTTACCAAGGGCCAATTAGGCTTGACCCATAAGGGAAGGGGTTAACTCATCAAGACAACACAGCAACCATACATGTTGGGCCCTGAATGGCAGGACATCAAAATACAAGTCAGAAAAAAAAAAAAAAAAACAGTCTAAAAGCTGCAGTTTTTAGACACACGTTTATAGACAGGAGCATGTAGGAAATCCAGGATAAAAGACTCCAGCAGCAGCATCAACCAGCTCTAGCAGGTCACCATTTACACAACACCATACGCACTTAGAGCAGAATAGACTGTCTTCAAACGTATGCAGCATGTTGACCAAGACAGACCATATCCTAAGGCATATCTTAAGTTCTGATAAATTTTAAAAGATTTGCATCTTACAAAATTTCTCATTTTAGCCGCAATGGACTTGAGCCGGAAATGGATAGTTAAAAGCCCTGTGAAACACACGAAAGACTCGAGATTAAAACACCCAAAAGACCCGAGACTAAAACACCCGAAAGACCTGAGACTAAAACACCCGAAAGACTTGAGACTAAGCATTTTACAGCATAGTACAATTGTGCTGAACAGTTTTATGTTAACTTGACACACATCTGAGAGAAGAGAACTTCAATAAAAAAAAAAAAAAAGCCTCCCTAAGATCCAGCTGTAGCACATTAGTGACTGATAAGGAAGGACTCAGCCCATTGTGGGTGCTGCCATCCCTGGGCTGATGGTCCTGGGTTCTATAAGAAGGCAGGCTGAGCAAGCCAGTAAGCAGCCCTCCTCCATGGCCTCTACATCAGCTCCTGCCTTCAGGTTCCTGCCCTGCTTGAGTTCCTGTCCTGGCTTCCTTCAATAATAGTCTGCAATGTGGAAGTGCGAGCTGAGTACGCCCTCTCCTCCTAGATTTGCTTTCGGTTGTTAGTGTTCATCACAGCAATAATAACCCTAACAAAGACAACAACCAATGAACCAGATGGGGTAAAAGGATCACAGTGGGAATTATTCTTAGCTAAGAGAAAATTGAAATACAGCATGTTTACATCATGGAATGCTACAAAATCAATTATCAAGATATAAATTCATAGTGCTGACTACATAGGAAAGGATAGAGGTTTTATCTGACTGCTGCCTGTTGCCACATAATGAGTGAAAGTGAAAGCAAAATCCAAAAGGGGTAAAATAAATAAATAAATAAATAAATAGAAAGAAAGAAAACAATGGCACAGAGACAAAAACAAAACCAAAAAAAAGTCCAAGCAAAACAGAAACAAAAAATGAAAAACAATGAGACCAAGCGCAATCTCTAACTGTACTGATATAAATAAATAAATAAGAGAAGAGTCATCATTGGAGGCCATGAGGATCAAAGATCTGAGTCAGTTGGAAGTCAGACCATTAGTCAAAAATGAAAAACCTTAAGCATAAGAAGAATACACTAGGTTTCTTTTTTTTTAAAAACACATTTACATCTATCCATTCATTTGAAAAAATAGTAACTCTGGAAAATATCCATAATTTATTTAAATTGGTCAATAAAAGGAAAAACTCTGTCACCCTCTGTGATAGTGGATTTTTTTTGTCAACTCAGACAAGATTTGAGAGTAACGGTAACATTGAAATTGGTGTGTTCTGAATAAGAACACCCTCCATATGTGTAGGCTAAAGAGGCCTAAGTAGGATCCGTGTGCCTCAACAATTTCTGCCTCTGCTCCTCGATCCAACAGCCTGGATTCCACATCACCAAATCCCTTAAGTCTCCGTGTCATGTCTTCACATCTAAAGTGGGGGCTTTGACACGGCTGCCAAGGCTCCTCAGTGCATGAAGAACTCTAAAGCCAGTCTCCAACTACACTACCAGAATATTTTCTGGGGTGGGGGGAGCAGTTTTAGGATAACAATCATGGAGACATCTGCTCAGAGTGAGACGAGAATCTCTCCACTTTTATTTTCCTAAATTCAAGCTAAATAAAATAAACAATGGGGCGGGAGACAGTTCTTCCGATATTTTTAAGATGAAGTCAATAAAGTCTATTTTCCCCAAATGGCCTTGTTTTTTTTCTACTACAATTGCTGTGAAAGTAGGCCACCTAGGTAATAAATATTGAAAGCATTGAACCAAATTCAAACATCTGGTACAACCCTCTTTCAGGGTTTTATCCAGCTCAGAGAAAATTCCCGCTGCTGTACAGGATCTGTAAGACCAGGCCACACTTCCTAATGTCTGTACACCTGGGAAAAATTAATGTGTATAGCAGGGGGTGTGGAGGGGACACACATTGAAATAATGTCTAGAGTTAGATGAGTACAAAGCTGTATGAGCAGCAAGATCTAATCAAGGAAATCCCCACCCCCTACACACACACACACACACACACACACACAAGATCTTCCTGTAGTGATCAGTATGCTCCTAATTTAAGCACCAGTGTAGTCTGTTCATAGGACTAAGGGAAGGTAGTAGTACCTCCCCAGTGTTTGCTTGCTCTCTCTCTCTCTCTCTCTCTCTCTCTCTCTCTCTCTCTCTCTCTCTCTCTCACACACACACACACACACACACACTACACTAAAGAGTCTTCCTGAGGTACTACTCCTTACTCTATTTGGCATTAGAATTCCCAAATAAATTATCCAAATTTGTCTGTAAGAAAACTCACAGAATTAACAAGAAAGGGAGCTTATTATTCATACTAAAAAAGTAAAAGGCACCATAAAGGTTACAACTAAATGATAGACTAGGAAGAAAGAGGACATGTAATGAAAAATCAGAGCAATACAGATGTCCCTTATAAACACATGACAAAACTAATTAGTAACCCAATGGGGACATAGGAAAACGAGGCAAATGCCATGAGTACACCATCACTGAACAGCAACCCCATGGCCGTGGTGTGTGAATGGATGCAAGGCCTCCAGAGTTCTCAGCAAGACAATTCACCATGATTGTTTTGGATCCACTGTGCTAAATTTTTCAAATTTGCAAAATCTGAAGGAAAAACAAATGACTCCTGTAGCTGGGGGGGGAGGGGGGAGATGGGGGGATGGGGGGAGGGGACACCTGACAGGGCAAGCTTGAGGAGTGGAGTTCAGATCCCCAAGAAACCCAAGTTAACAAGCCAGGTGGGCTTGGAGACCCATGTCTTATTCCAACCCCAGATGGGGAGCCTGGGAATCTTCAGGGGAAGGTGGCTAGCAAGAGTAGTCATATCAGCTAGCTCTGAGTTTCACTGAGAGACCCTGCCTCAATGAACAAGGTGAAAGAGTTATTGAGAATGACTCTTGTCATCACCTTCAGACCTCACATACACACATACCAGCACACAGACCTAATCACAAGTGTGCATACATATGCACTCCACACACACAGAGATGGAGAGAGGGAGAGGGAGGGGGAGGGGGAGAGGGAGGGGGAGGGGAGGGGGAGGGGAGAGGGAGGGGGAGAGGGAGAAGGAATTCCTGGTAAAAACATGAACTATGACAGTCTGGAAAATGAAATCAAAGACATATTCCTTATAGCTTACTTTCAATGAAAGCCGAAATTATACAAATACAAACTAAAAATGTTTGTCAGAACACTGCTTGTACTCACCACAAAAAAACAAATCACCACAAAATTTAAAAATGCCCATTAGCACAAGTGTTGTTCAATAAACCAGTGCTTGTAACATAAGGTACCATAAAATGATTAAAAAACAATTAATATCAATATTATAGAGGAATTTCTGGGGCTTACTTTACTTGAGAAGAAATCAAGATATAGAAACACTTATATTCCATTTCCTCATTTTTTATTACACAATTCAAGATATGAAACATGATTACAATACCTCATACGCACAATTCACATTCCCCACCTTCAGTTACATTTTGTCAATTTTGGCCTAAAAAGGTTATATTAACAAACAAAAACTTAAAAGTTTTATAAGTGTCTATTACAGCATGTTGATGTTACTTCTATAACGGTTAACCTTGACTGACAATCTGACTAGCTTTGATGTTGCCTCTAGGCAAATCTGTGAAGGAGTCTGCAGGTTTAACTGAAGAGAGGAGACCCACCTTCAATGGGCAGCACCATCCTAGAGGCTAGGGTCCTGACTGAACAAAGGAGGAAAGGGAGAAAATGTTCTAGGCACCAACATTCATCTCTTTGCTATGTGACCAAATGCCTCAAACTCCCACTGCCATCCCTTCTCCACCATGATAGACGTATCCCTTAAAACCAGAAGCCAAAGTAAACCCTTGCTTGCTTGTTTGCTGGCTGGCTGGCTGGCTGGCTTGAATTGCTTTTGTCAAGTCTATTTGCCACAAAAGATAGCTAATACAACTATTCTAATTGGGGTTGTTTTTTTTTTTTTTTGCCTCTTACCATGCTTAATTTATAAAATAAATGTTATCATGGGATGTACCTATAGCAAAAATTAATATGCATAAAGTTTCATACTATTCACTACTTAGGCACCAAACTAGTAATCTTGGACCATATCCTCTCAAGCAAGTGGAGCCTGTTGTAAACAGAAAGCAGGAAAGTGCTGGAGGTCAGTAGTAGAGAGCTTACCTCAACTGGAGAGAGAGAAAAAAATTACCATATTATTAAGATCAATTATCTCTGACTACAAATGGAATAAGGTGAGAAGAAGGAGCTAGGAACAAATCAAATTGGGGCCAGCAAGAGGGCTCCCCAGATATATTCATTTGTTGCCAAGTCTGACAATTTGAGTTCGAGTCCCAGGACCCACTTAGTGGAACCAATTCCCACAAGTTGTCCTCTGTCCTCCACACATGCACCACAGAAATCATGAATATACAGAAACACACACACACATAATAAAGAAAATAAAAAGCAACAAAAATCAGCAGAAGGCATAGTGGTGAACAGCACTTTGGAGGCAGAGGCAAAATTTCTGAGAGCTGAAGCCCAGCTTGGTCTACACACACAGAGAGTCCCAGGCCCGTCAAGACTGAAATAATGAGACCCTATCTTTTTTTAAACAATGAATTTTAAAGATGACTATGCTTTTATAAAGCACACTATTCTAATTGTCTTAAATACACAGATAACTGGAAACAAAAATATCATTCCAGGGTATTCCTCTTGAGTGTCAGTACAATGGCCATGAGACGAAGTGCCAGACACGGAGGGAATCATACTTATTGCTACGATCTAAGAAAAAACACTGTGACCAGAATACCTTTGATGGAGCACCTCACGGTGCTTTCCTTCCACCTTGCTCAGGGCCTGCTGAGCTTCTCCTGTCTACACAACTCGACCTCACACCTTATCTAGGCAACTGTTGTTGGTCATCACATCATCAGGCTGACTTCCTGCCACTTTCTCTTCTTGCTTCTGAGACCACAATTGCACACACACTGTTACACAGCATTATCCCCCTAGCGTGGGGAGCCCGATATTTTAAATAACCTTTCTCTTCTTTGATTCCTATGTTACATAATCAAAAGTTCACTTATCCCTTCTTGTCTTCATTTATGTTCTCAGTTTTTCTATTAAAATTCTCCACTTACCTCTTTATAAAGACTACACTTCTTTCTTTTAAGTGCTTGGTCCTATTTATAACAGTGGCCGTTCTATGCTGACTTCAACATACCCTGTATCTTAGGCCTGTTTTCTATGAACTGATTTATCACTTACAAGGGACCAGTTCTTCCCATGGTTGTTCTGCTGTCTGGGATGCCATGAATATCACACTGTGGAGTCTCTGGATATCCTTCTGAGGGTTGTTTTTTGTTCTGGGGACCACACAGTTGTGTGGCTTGACTTCAACTCTGAATTGTTACCCTGTGGTATATTTGATCAGGTCTCTCAGTTTGTGACCTGTGATTTCTCTATTGGGACTGCAGAATTCCCCCAGGGACCAGCAAAGAATCTGAATAGAGTGTATACATGGACATTTGGGGTCTCTTTCTCTGCAAGGTTGAATCCCTTCCACTTCTTGGCTTTGGTTGCTTTCCAATGTCTTTGTGATATTTTGTCCATATTTTATATGGACAAATAATAAGAAACTCCTACTTATATTTTGAAGCATATTTCACCCCAGATCTATATCAGTTTACTTAATTACAGTTTCATTTCAAAGAAGCATGGAATGGAAACATTCCTTGTTAATTTCTAAGTAACTAGGTTACCTAAGGAGTAGTTTTCAGTCTCATAGCAACTTTTTCCTTATACTATGACAAAAATATATGGTACAAAATTGGAAATGTTTCCACCTTAAGCATGTTTACATTTGGTAATGGAAATATTTAAGTGGGGGAAAAAATCTGCTCTCTTTAGAGGAATGGGTAAGTGTATTTGTTTTTCACTTAGAAGATGGCATTACCTCACACGTTAACTCAGAAATCCATGGGGTTTGTAACCTCATGAAAACAGCATATTGGCCAGTGCCAAATGGGATGGATCACATGTTTGGTAGGTGGAGAATCTGTGGGCTCTAACTCAGGAAGAAATAAAGCAACTTCACCTTGTGGTGTTCACTCAAAATGGACTGACACCCAATTACAGTAAATGGCCTCATGCAATTCCCCCAGACTTCATGTGCAGTTTGTGGGATAATGGTCAGGTGTCCTACAGTCCTTCAGAGAGGTTCATCAGTGAAAAGCAACGCCTGGGAACTTAGGCTATCACAGGGTCCAGCCATTTCATTCTAAAGATGAAGGAAGAAACTTAGGAGCAGAGACGTGAAGTAAGTTACCAATTTAAAAGAAAGGGAAGTAACTGTTAATAACAGCAAAAACGGCCCCAGGGCGCATAGCTTCCACCAGGCCTCATAGATCCAGAAGGGCTTCAGAAAAGTACATTTTCCATTTTCTTAAAACGTATCTGAGGCGAAGCCTTAAGGAAAGAAGGATGCTCAACCAGACAGTAACAATATAACTCTTAAATCCTCATTCTCTCACTCTCTGGGGATGACTAACATTAATTAGCTCTATTACATCATCAACAAAGAGATGGGGGGGGACTTGTTTTCAAACGTGTTGTTTGGTGGGATGATTAACCAAGTTATTGCAAATGGCTTGCAGATGTGGGGAACCATGGTAGCTCATGAACATGAGGATCCAGCTACCTCCTATGAGATCACATTTGCCTCCTAACAGTCTCCTCTAACCCACTGCAGGCTCCGGTTCCACCCCTGTGGGACCCAGGAGGCACTAACTTCACGGTACCAACTGTCCTGTTGACAGGTTGAAAAGAACAGTTTAGACACAGATGATTTCTTTCCCTGAGACCCACTGCTATCCTGAGACTCTCCATCAAGGCCACAGTAGGTCCTAGGAGACCACCAGCAGCAGCATGGCTGCCCCAGGATTTTCACTGTTTCCCTCCGCAGAGATCAAGCCGCCTGCTCTCAAGCTGGACACTCATGATTTTTTTCCCTGACAGAAATAACTGCATTTTTAAGCCAAAGAAACAAAAGTGACATCCACTTACATGTTTTATATATAGGTGTGGGGTGTGTGTGTGTGTGTATGTGTGTGTGTGTAACATATGTTCTTATTAAAAGTGAAAAGAAAAAAAAATATCTTGGACGCGCTCACACTGGGAAATGCAGAGCCCATGAAGGGAAAACACAGAAAAAGTTTTGAGCAGTCATGTCCTACCTGCTAATGGTAGTGGGGTGGGGGCAGAAAATGTTGCAGAACTATTCTGTTTTAACTACATGAGGGTTCCCCCCCCCAACTGTTTCCACCCAGCTAGTAAACAAAATCCTATCAGAAACCTTGAGCGACTGAGCTATCTCATGAAAGGGAACAGGGCAGAAGAGAGTTAGGGGAAAGGAGCAAGCATTTGCATTTAGTCATTTTAACTGCTCTAAATCAAGCGTTTGATTTTGCTCAAGTATTTCCCCTTGAAAGTACATGTCCATGAAACAAAGACTTGATGTAAATACACCAGAAATGGGCTAGAATGTCATGACCAACATGCTAGTTTGTTAAAGCAACATTCCACTTGAGAAAAGTCTATAGTGTAAGTGTGAGCGCCAAGAGTCTTCCACACACAACTGCATCCCATGGAGGAGGAGCCTCTGCATCTCACCCTGAGGTTTGCTACCTGCCACCTGGGCCGGGAATGAAATTTTAAAGGCACTGAAGCCTCCTCTCGGAGAAAAAGGAGCCTACATCTGCGAAGCAGACCCTCAAGGGTAGGATGCATTGGAACAACGCAAAACAAAGTGTAGGGACTAGAGGTGTAACCCAGTGTTTAGAATGTGTTCATCAAATTCAAGGACCTGGGTTCGATCCTCAACACCAAAGGAAGAAAGCAAAGGAAGACACTGGTGGCCACAAGTCCATGTTCAGTGGGAACGTGGGATGGAGATGTGTGAGAAACAACAGACTCAATGGAAACTTGAACTTTGAGCTTAACCACTATGTGCAATTCCAAGGTCAATGGGAAGGATAAGGCAAGCCTTGGGATTTTCTGTGGGATTCAGAGTTCCCCTAGTGCTTTCCAAACTACCTTAATTTAAAGTAAAACTGAAAAATAATTACCCAACATTCCCATTGATATTAAAATTTCACCTGAAATATACCCTTCCACTAGTAATTTCTCCACAGGGGCGGTGGATTATAAATTCAGTACAGATAAAGGCATAGGGTAAGTGCGCACAAGGCAGAGAGGGAAGAAGAATCCAGAACCCTTCCTGTATGGAATAGCTAAAACCTTTTCATCAGCATCAATACTAATTCTAAACCTTCCTCGTGTACTTCAAAGCCCTGCTGGGAAGTTTGTAAGTTTTACAGTTTCTAATATAAGACTATTTTATTTAAATGCCTTTTATAATAATAAAAAAATACTATCACATGAAATGCTGTAGTGTAGCTAATTTTTGTGATCGAAAGTCATCTAGGATTGGGCCTGGCTTGTAGCTCGTGCCTTTAGTCCCTGCACTGCGGAGACAGAAGTAGGTGGGTTTCTATAAATTTAAGGCCATCCTGGTTTACATTGCAAGTTCCAAGATAGCCATGTATATATAGTGAGACCTTGGAGGAGAGAGAAAAGAGAGAGAGAAAGAGAGAGTGGAGGAAGGAAGGGAGGTGGTAAGTAGCCTCTGCTACCTGTTCCCACTGCCATACTATTCTACTTTATTACAAAATTAACAAAGTAGAGGGCCAGAGACTAAAATCTCTGAAACTGAGAGCCATCCTTGAATAAACAACCCTGGCATAGCAGCAAGTCTGACTAAAACTCACAGCTTGTCAAAGACGTATAAAACCTAATAAAGAACGTACTCATTACATAAGGGATAATTGCTTGGACAGAATTTGGGTCCTCAGCATCCCTTGGAATTGTGTAACAAGTTGTTTGCATTGGTGTGTGTAATGTGTATTTTTAGCACATCCTCACAGAGGGTCCATATTTTAAAAAATATGGCAAGAAACTATAGAATTAGATTACCTAATCCTTCGAGCTTCTCATACTTTAGATGAAAAACTGGAAATGCAAAGAAGGTCACACAGTCCACACAGCCACACTGGAAGTACCTGCACAGAGCCAGCACTTCTTGGGCCACATATAGGGTGCATCCCTTTGTCTCAGAGCACAGCGTCAGCCCCATTTGGAGACTGTTAGATTGAAAGAACCACAGAAAGTGAAAGTCACACCGCACCAGGGAACATTCAGAAAGTGTTCCTGGACCCGCTCAGAAGACAGATTGTGAAACCCAACTACAGACTGGGAAATCCAGACCCGGGGACACAAACAGGGCAGAGGTCCTGAGAACAGAAGCCTTCCTTCTGATCACAGCCAAGCATCAACAACCACACTGAGGGGAAACAGTGCTCTGCATCCTTTAGGGCGTGTTCACAAGCAGCGTCCACTGTCCCAATACTTACTAACTACCAGGCTTCCCAGACACAAACATAAAGGAGGTCAGTGAGTGCAGACGTTGACAACAGACAGTCCTGGGTAGAAAGCCAGCTCTCCAGCACCCTGAGTACTCTTGTGTTTACTGACTCCTCTTTTTGTTGGGTTATTTCATCAGTCAAAGGCTAAAACTCAACGGTGCTGCTACGGCTGGCACTAGCACATCTGTACTTTATTTGTTCACAGATCAAAGGGGCTGAAGAGCAATTAACTAAGGACAGGGGGTGGGGGTGGGGGACAACAGACATCTATCAGGTGTATGCAAATGTCCATGGGAGAAGACTTTACTTTCCTCATCACCTCCAGTGGGTGTGATGGAAACATTCATGTACATATGTATACACTCACACATGAGTGAGAGGGGGGAGGGGGGGAAGAGAAGGGAAGGGAAGGGAAGGGAAGGGAAGGGAAGGGAAGGGAAGGGAAGGGAAGGGAAGGGAAGGGAAGGGAAGGGAAGGGAAGGGAAGGGAAGGGAAGGGAAGGGAAGGGAAGGGAAGGGAAGGGAAGGGAAGGGAAGGGAAGGGAAGGGAAGAAAAGAGGGAGGGAGGGAGGGAGGGAGGGAGGGAGGGAGGGAGGGAGGGAGGGAGGGGATGGGTCATGAGAGGAGGGGAAGGGGAGAAGACCAAATCAGTTCTCAATTCCCATGTTTCCCAGATATGGACAGGTGTCTCACAAGCCCAAAGGATAGTTGGGTACAACCAGAGCAGCACATGGAGTACAGAGGTCTAGACTACAGAAGCCAGACAGACTGGAACAGCCTCCTCATTGGTCATACACACTAGTGCACACCCATAGTCCCGTATCCTGTCCCCAGTGCTGGCAAAGAGGGGGACAATGTCTGAACAGCATCAACCTTTTTTTTTTTTTAACTTTGTCTCTTCTACCGTTAGGTGTATTCTCTCTCCATGCCAAGCTTCAAGGGATGCTGCATTATACTCTGCTGTTGGAACTGAGAACCAAGGTCCAATTTCTCTGTGCTATCCACTAAAGCACCATCTCATTCCAAATCCTTCTTTAAAAAAACAGTGAAGGTCATTAATAGAGTGATAATCTTTCCGGGCCTTCCTACTCCCCGGTTATATAACTGTAGTCAAATAGCTTAACTTTTCCAAGCATGGTTCCTACCTCTAAGATGAACATAACAGCATCTACTTCAGTGTACTGTGATTAAATACAAAAGGGATAATCCATGAACAGCACTTAGTGCTTGAAACAAACTAAGCACTCAGCAATGGTGTCAGTCTTCATTAGAATGAGCTATGCTTGAGATAGCAGCCCGGCATTAATGACAATGTCACAAGCACGAAACAGATTTAGCACGTATCGGCTCCTGCTCCTCGTAATGAGAAACTCCAGACCACCAAGGGCAGCATCTGCAATCCTACCAAGTGAACTGCAGATGTCTCATGAAATGTCCAGGGAAAGGAGTCAACTCTCACGCCAATGAACACAACCACAAAGTATCTTCAAAGGCTTTTTCCACCCTTTACAATTATTCCAACATGATACATTTCACAACATCTGTGAGAAAGTAAATGAAATAATGGAATTACCCCAATTTTCCAGCTCTCTTCTTCCACAGAAATTCACAATATTCTTCCACAGAAAATGGGAAACTCTAGTAAAAAGAAAGAAAACACCCTACCGACTCTAAGCTTCAGGATGTGAGACATGTATGTGAGACAGATAAATTTGCCTTAGCTTCCTATCAATAATCATTAGGAAATTGATCAAGTATATTTGGCCAATATCATAACAAATTAAGAGCTCCTTTATTGTGTGGCTGATGTAACTCAGCTCAGACAAGATTCATTAGGTCTGTGGTTAATGAACTTGAAAAGCAAATAAGAGGCTGTTGTTTTGTAGCCCAGGCTGGCCCAAACCTGCGATGTGGTCAAGCTTGATCTTGAGCTCCTGCTCCTCCCTGTCTCCTCCATCTTCCAATGATGGGAATTGCAAGCATGGACCACAGCACCTGTTTCCATGGTGATAAGGACTGAGCCCAGGAGCCTGTCATGTTATGCAAGCACTCTACCAACAGAGCTATACCCTGAGCCAAGCAATCAGTTTTAAATATTATAAATAAACCATTGGAAAGAATTCAGGATATTGATTTCAAACCTTATATCAAGCAGAGGAAATTCTGATAATGACAGAAAACAGCAGTTAAAAATATCATAATAATTTGGATTGGGAACATAAGTATCAAGAAATAAAAGCAAAATACAACAAGATGGGAACAAGAACAAAAACCCACATTTTCAATCTGCATTAACAGACTTTGACGAATAATATTTAAATCAACCTAAGAAATTTCACTAACACAAATTTGATTATTGGCTCTTTTTTTTTTTTTTCATTTAAGTGAGTAGTACTTGTGGTTAATCCAAGGACTCACATGCTAAGAACATACTGTACCAGTGAACCTCCAACCCCTTCAATATTTTAGCATCATGCCTTCACAAGTGACCAAGACAAGGTTCCTCAAGCCCAGTACTGTCAATAGCTTGTGTCAGATAATTCTTTGTGTATTGAATTTGTCTTCATTTCTTTTCTGTTGCAGTAATAAAATACCCTAACAAAAGCATCTTTCAGGAGAAAGGGCTCACAGTTCCACATTACAGCCCATCTGGGTGGGGAAGTCCTAGAAGCAGCAGGGGCTTGAGGAAGCTTCTCACATAAAATACATCATCAGGAAGACAGCAATGAATGCAGGCATGCTTGCTATTGATCAGCCCACTTTCTCCCCTCTTAAACAGTCCCGAATTCCCTGCCAAGGGAATGGTGCCACCCACAATGGGTGGGTCTTCTCATAGAGGTCCCCAAAGTCCAACCTACTCTAGATAATCCCTCACTGAGATTCCCTTCCCAGTGATTCTAGATTAATTCAAGGATAATCCTACCCATCATAGTATGCCTAGCTATAGCCCTGCCATCTACACACTACATATGCCCTTCATAACTTTCCCCAGGCTATAACAATCAGCAACACTGCTAGTCATTACCAACTATCACTTGGAGGTCAAATCACCCAGCCTGAGAACCACTAACAGAAGACATGCTTGTTTCTGTGTTTTACACAGAATGCTCCAACCATAGAAATAATTCCTTATGCTATTATATGTGCACGGAACTCAGGTGTTAACATATGCATCATTTCCAATCTCACCAGCATACTTTACCTGTATTCTAAAGCTTTACCCACTTTAGCCTGATTTCACATTGCCTGATTATTTTTAAGTGATATACTCTTAGCATCATGGTCAAGATCAAACAGCATTACAAGTCCTCAGCTCTAGAATTTTCAGTTTCACTTGTCAATAATAAAGTCCCACCTCCATGTCTCACCACCCTTATGCACCCATTGTTTAATTTATCTCCCAAATACCAAAGTTCCTGCTTTAAACTATTCTGGTCCCAGAGGTCCAGCAAAAACCAAGATCGACAAAAGCTTTGACTTTGTAGAACTTGTAGTCTCACGAGAAATTTTCTTCTTTTATTTTTTACTTTTATTTTTGTGGATCAGGGTTTCTAGCTCAAGGTGGCCTCAAACTCCCCATATAGGAGGAGGAGCTTGAACTTCTGACCTGTCTCCCTCCCAAGTACTGGGATTAGTTATGTGCCACCATATTCAATTTATGCAGCACTATGGAATCGAACCCAGGGCTTCATGCCTGGTAGGTAAGCATGCCAATTGAGCTGTATTCCTAACCTTCCTGAGCCACCTTCTGAGAAATCAGCGAGGAAGATATTGACATATATAAAGCAGTGACTCACCATAGCACTTTCTGCTTCAAGATAACTGTCTCCAGGAGTGCAGTCTGCTCACCAAGACACTTCTTTATGTCATTTGATGCATGTAAGATAATTGCTTCAAATCCTCTATCCAGTCTTTCTGTATAGCAGAGGCTGGCCTTGAACTCGTGATCCTTATGCCTCAGCCTCCCAAATGTTAGGACTAAAGGTGACCATATTGGCTTTAATAGCATTTTATATATCTCAAACTATCTATAAATGTTACAAAAGCAAATGCCTAAACATTGAAGTTTATTCTTTTGGCATTAACATTTTTAAATCCACTATATTTAATAGATTTTCCTTCTTATGCAGAGAAAATCACCTCAGACTTGTTAATATGCTTTGCTACAGTGTCAACCACACCTTCAAATTATAATCGTTTTTTTGAACTTCTCTGATTTCTCAAAGTAATATTCATAATATTATGGTATAGTTTCTAAAGTATACCAACCTCAGCCTGCACGAAGTGGAGAAGAGCACCAAACAAGTACACAAGGCAAAAAACAACATCTGGATGAATGCTGGCCTGTCCTAACAAAGTCTCTTGGGCCAGCTTTCTGCTGTCATTTACATACTGATTTCTCCCATGCTTATGAAATTGGGGACAGGACCAAGCAGCGTTTGGGGTTATTAAGGTAAGAGCATTGGAGAATTTTAGGTTCAGGTATAACTGATCAAAATTCCTTGCCTTCACTTTAAAGTAATTTCTTCATACCACATGGAATATGTAGCAGCCCAGGGGGTTTACAGGCAGCTAACAGCTGCCAGGAGGAGGAGCTCACAAGAGTCTCCTCTCTTTCTGAAGATCTATAGGCAACTAATGGTTTCTGGGACACAGAGGGACATTTTCTTCAGTGATATAATCACTGGGAAGGAGCTCATTCTCTCTCATATAATCTCTCATTCATGTTCCTGCAAGCAACCCTAATGAAACACCCAACACAGACACACATACACAGACATACACAGAGACACACACAGAGAGACACACATACAGACATACACAGACACACACATACACAGACACACAGTACACACAGACACACACAGAGACACACACAGAGAGACACACAGACACACACACACATACACAGACATACACAGAGACACACAGTACACACAGACAGACAGACACAAAGACACATATAGACACAGATATACACCCAACACAGACAAATACACACATACATACACAGAGACATACACCCACAGACAGAGACACAGACAGATACACAGACACACACAGAGACATACACAGACAAAAAAAAGAGAAATACATACAGAAACACACAGACAGACACACACAGACACATACACAGAGACACAGACACACAGAGACCATACACACACATACACAGACATACAGAGAGAGATACACACAGATACACAGACACACACACACAGAGGAACTTCTTGGAAAGAGGAGAGTTACCTACCACCTGGTATGGAGACAAAAGAGGATGTTGGGAGGAGAATATGACCAAAATATGTACATGTATGAAATGTCACAATGAAAATTGTTACTATATATAGTGTATGCTAATTAAAACCTTTTTTAAAAAAAACCATCTGGAGGAACAAAGGAGACAGTGGTCTTGGGGGGACTTTGAAAACGCTGAACATGTATTGTAGAAGGCAGAGAACTGGAGTCAGCATATGTGAGACTGGACAGTCCTGCCTCGTCAGAAGCCAACATGACAGCAAAGACAGAGACCTGAGGAGCTGGGAATCTTTCTATTTACATTTGTAGAGTCTAAAGCTAGGAGCAAGTAACCACAAGATGGAGATGTTCTCCCACCATGGGGAAAGAAGCACCATGTTAGCTATTTTCCTTTGCCTGAAGGTAACGAGAGACCCTGGTGCAGGGCCTATCGAGACCAGGAACTGAAAATGATTCTCTATCAGCAGAAATCAGCTTTTTTATCTGATTCTTCCTCTTTCGTGTGGTGCTGGAGACGGAAGCCAGAGATTTACTCATGCTAAGTGAGTGGACACGTTGGGCTACACATGTCTCCGGCCTGAACCCTGTCTGCCTAGTGCTCCTGATGAACTGAAGGGATCCATCAATACCAGTGGAGAGAATACTGTTGTTGGAAGGAAACTGCACCAAGGGTCTCGTCACTCAGTCAACAGTGCACAAGCCGTGTGGTCCTGCCAGCTGAACCCTCCCTTCCCTGGCTGTAATGATGAGGTCAGTGAGAACAAAACCCACAGGCACTAGGGGCTGGCTCAGTACACTCCAGACCTCACTGGTCATAACCCTGGATCTCAAGGTCAAGCTCATCCTGGCCCCATCCTCAGTTGAAGCTGCCATGCTCCTAATGTACAATGCCCAATGACCTCATTCCTAGTGCACACCAGGAACACACTCACACACACACACACACACACACACACATGCACGCTATTGCATGTCACATACACACATGTATATACGCTGGTGCACATGCGTGTCATAATGTATTGTGAAGGTTAGAAGACAACTTGAAGGAAATCAGTTCTCTCCTTCCACAGTATGGTTTCTAGGGATCAAACTCAGGTCATGAGGCTTGAGAGCAACATCACCTGAGCCACATCACCAGCCTGACATTCTTAGAAACCTACCCAGAACTTCCATGCTGGAGACAAGATCTTGTTCTTCCTCTCCTACTTTTCTGAGTCAACAACTTACCATGTCTGAACACCACAAAGTTCCATTAAACCTTCAGTTCTAACTGGGCACCTGTTTGCAATAGATGAGCACATTTAAGACTTAAAGCCAAGGCTGGAGAGATAGCTCAGTGGTTAAGAACACCCAACTGCTCCTCTAGAAGACCTGGGTTCAAGTCCCAGCAACCACATGGCAGCTCACAACTGTTTGTAGCTCCAGTTCCAGGGATCCATGGCACCAGGCATGCATATGGTGCACATCCCGGTGCATGAAGACAAAATACCCATACATAAAAGTAAAATAAATAAATATTTTAAAAAGACACAGAGCAATACCTGTCACATAAAAAAGGCTAAGAATAACTGAAGGTTGACTGTCAAGGTTCTTATTGAATGTGTATGTGGTGTGTGTTTCTATGTATGTTTGTTTGTATGTATTTGAGTAAACATATGTGCAGGTATATATTTTATGTGTATTTGCATGTATGTAGGTACACATATATGCAGGTATACATGCACATGCCAGTGTGTGTGTGTGTGTGTGTGTGTGTGTGTGTGTGTGTGTGTTCCTCGATTGTTCACCATCTCACATATTGAGGCAAGTTCTCTCACAAACCTTGAGCTCAATTCAGCTCGACTAGCTACCCAGCTTGCCCCAAGGATCCCACCTCTACCTCCCCTGAATACTCAGATTGCAGACCATTACACCCAGTGAGTGCTGGGGATTCAAACTCCAATCCTTATGCTTACACAGTCATCTCCCCAAGTCCAAGACTGATGGATTCTCAATCCACTTCTCAGGATGCATTCCAGGATGGTCCATCTGTCTGGTACTGTTTTCAGGACCCCATGGATCTTAGCTTTTCCTGTCAGACCATATCTTTTCCTATACATAAGACTACCTTCACCCAGAACTCACCATTCAGTGACCAAAGTACAATCACACAGCCCAAACTGAGCACAGAACTTACATTAAGATGGAAATTAGTCTGACCCTTGACCCCACCTCCTACATCAGTATATAATCTGTGCAAATGATGATACTATTCTAAACTTCATTTCAGAGAAGGAGGGAGAAGATGGAAAGAGAAAGGGAGGGAGAGATGGAGAGAGCACATATATATGGGTTGTTCTGAAGGTTAAAGAAGACAATGCTTGGTACACACAGCCATTGCTATGGTTACCTGTAGAATTATTCCTAGCATCAGGATGCAGTGGAGGGAGAAAGACAACCAGGACATAGAATTAGAAAATTGCAGATAAGCACAGCTATATTCTGAGTGGTACCTTTCAGAACCAGAGATGCTCACTGATAAGAACTCCAGCGATGTCTCTGATTCCTAAGGTTGCTATAACAAATAACTCATGAATTGGGTGGTTCAAGGGAGAATCTCTCCCCTAGTTAAGGAGTCCCGAAGCCCATAATCAAGTTGTTGAGCATAACTAAAATTTTCCCATAGAATCTAAAAGGAGAACCTTTCTTGTATCCTCTAACTTCTTGGGACATAAGACTCCTTGTGGCTTTGTGGTTTCTGGACTCTGATCTATGCCTCCATCCTCACAAGGTCCCCTCCCATCTCTGTGCCTCCTCTTCTTGTCTTATAGGGAAACTTAAAATTGAATTTGGGGGTCACATAAATTAGGATGTGGTCATTCTCAGATTCTTAAATTAATTAAGTAAAATCACACTCACAGGTTGGAAGAAAACCATTCAATCTACTAAACATTGAAAACAGAAAGGGCCAAGGTATTTACCACAGGGCCAGATTAAATGACCTGTAGACTGCGTATACTTCTCCATAGCTGTGGGAAAGGCTGAGCTGAATTAGACTGTGGCAAAAGAGAGTGGGTTGACCTAGTGGGGGAGATTGTTGAAGATGGTAGCTTTCTGTGCTCAATTCTTCTGAACAGTTTGATATTTTTTATTGGTTGGCCTGCTGGTTACACAACCTAAAACCAGGTTATTGTTGACAGGAGCCTTACAGATAAAGACAGGAGCCTTCCAGACACCCCCCACTGTCATCTGCTTCGCTAGCCCCCCAGAGGCTTGTCTGTTTCATGGTCCCATTCACAACTTCAAAGCCTCTTTCCAGCTAGTCTCCCTGAAAGAGGCCAATCTGAACTAATAAGGTAATCAGAGGCAGCTGAAAATTTAAAGCCATAAATGCCTATCTGGGTGTGCATGCATGTGTGCATGTGTGTGTGTGCACGCATGCACATACACATAAACACACACACACACACACACACACACACACACACACACACCTGAGGCATATATGTTCTGCAACTACATCCTCATCAAGTTTCACCAAGAGTTTTTCCACGTGTTCTTATCCTACAAAAGCCTCCTTTGTCTGCTGTTTTCTTAGGAGTCACACAGAGCCCTGGATAGCCACTCCTCACCCTCTGCATGAAATGAGAAAGTATTCCTAGACACCAGCGTTCTCTACCTGTAATGCCAACTTAATTAACATTCAATAAGACCCTGCACACTAATGAGATAATGTATCAGGAGAGCCCCCAACCTTATTACCGTGGCTTCCCCTTCTGGAGTATCCAGTGTCCTAGGAGGTCAAAAAAGCCATTAGGCATTTGTGCTTCCTCCTTCTGACAGGTCACTGAATGAAAGAATGTTCCCTCCATGAATGACCTTCTGTTACTTCCTTTTTGAGTGACTAATGGTTTCTTGACTCAGAAGCTTCCATTCAAAGGGCAACATTCTGCAACCAGAGAAGCTCTGCCTTAAGATAACGCATAGATAAGGGTTGGTTAAACCCTTGGATAAGGCCCACAGAGCGTGAGTTATCTGAATCTCTCTCTTCTATGGTGAGGAACCTGAGTGAAACCCAGGAACTCCCTGCTGTAGGTGTTTCCCCTCCAGAAGGTTCCCTTGATTCAGCCTCTGTCATTTCAGGCCAAAGCACAGGTCTCATTGACATTAACATCAGTCACTTGAGACTTCCCGCTCCCTCCCCTTCTAAACCCCTAAATTTGATGTCTAAGATCCTTATTGGAGAGGAGAAAAAGACTATTACTATTTTAAAGACATGAATCATTTTTTTTCCTGTTCAATCTGCCTTCTTTCCTCCATTCAATCCAGGAAAAGGTGAGATCCTACATCCATTGTCTTTACAGAGGGATGAAGCTAGGAGGAAGAACTGGCCGGAGTGTTGCTGAGTTTGATTTCCAGGAGCCAGCACAGATGGAATAGCTCATCTCTACCCCACCCCATCCAACAGCAAAGAGTTGGATAGTTGCTGAGGTAGGAGGAAATCATTCCTTTATTGGGGATGTGGCCACTGGTAGGTTTCTCAAGTTCCAGCAGATGGCTCCATACCCATGCACTTACTAGCATCTCTAACTGTACTTAGCGGGTTATCAAAGAAAATAAAAAGCCATGAAGTTGGAAGGGAGTGTTTTAGGAGAAACATGGAGGGAATTAGAAGGGGAAGTGGGAGGTAGGTATGATCATACCTCACTGTAGACACTGAAATTCTCACAGATGTATTATTTTTAGAAAGAACGGGGAAAAAATGCATGCTGATTGTGAAGGTTTGTATACGATTGGGCCAGGGAATAGCACTATTAGAAGGCGTGGCCCTGTTGGAGTAAGTGTGGCCTTGTTGGAGTAGGTATGTCATTGTAGTCCTAGGCTTATTCCTAGCTGCCTGGAAGCCAGTATTCTGCTAGCAGCCTTCATGCTAGCAGTCTGCACCATGCCTGCCTGGATGCTGCCATGTTCCCACCTTGATGATAATGGACTGAATCTCTGAACCTGTAAGCCAGTCCCACTTAAATGTTGTCCTTATAGGAGTTGCCTTGGTCATGGTGTCTGTTCACAGCAATAAAACCCTAACTAAGACACTGATTATGGCAATAGTGGAGCCAACAGGCAGCACTCCTCCATAGCTTCTGCTTCCTGTCCCTTCTTGAGTTCCTACCCTGACTTTCCCCCAATGAAGGACCCTAACCTGTAATATAAAATAAATCCTTTCCCTTCCCTAAATTGCTGTTGATAAAAGTGTTTTATCACAACAACCGAAGGGAAACTAGAGCAATGTGTCGCAGCAGCAATTATGCACTGAATAAACAAATAAAAGAGAAAATAAACAGGAAGAAGCAACTACTCTCAAAGGATTGCTTTCTGTGTCAGCTGTTTAAAACCAGTCTGTCATAGAAACAAGGCTCCACATATGATGCAATACATAATACGATATGGTAAAAGTGTACTTCCCGAAACGTTTTATGATCAAAAAATGAAAGGCTGGGCAGGGGCTAGGGAGGTGGATCAGCTGGTGAGGCTCTTGCCATGCAAATGTGAGGAATGGCATTCAGACACCCAGTGCCCACTTAAATGCCTGGTGGACATAAAGCCCTGCCTATAATCTCAGCACAAGAGAGGCAGATGGAATCCCTATAACAGCCTAGCTAGTGGCTCTATCCACATCCGCAGACACTGAATTCAAGTAAGAGACCCTGCCTCAATATGTAAGATAAAGACCTACTGAGGAAGACACCTGGTGCCATTCTTGGGCACATACACGTGCACACACACACATACACACCTACACACATGTAAATATGCACATATATATGGATCCCCTATATACGTATGCAAACACCAGGAATGAATATTCGATTCTTTTATCTTAAATGCAGATATTATCAAAAGAATATTATATTCAAGTAGCCAATAGAAAAGTCAGGAAAGTCAAAGATTTTTCAGTAGAACTTCTGGGTCTTTCCAAGGATTAAGCAAATGGCGATACTGGCTACAGTCATGCAGTCTGTCTTCCCAACACTGCAACATCGTTTACATTATTTTGCTGCTGGTCATGATTAAGGCATTTTAGTCTGCATCTGGAGCACAGAGAAAAGAAACTCACATGCCAGAGAAAAATGTAGACAAGTTTATGGATTAAGAAAAACTTGAAAATGAAGGCAGCCTGTTGGGGAATTAACTACATTGTAAATAATTAAAGAAAAGGAAAACAATCATAGTTTCCTAAGAAGCAGGAAAAGAAGGAACGGCTGTGGGTGGTGCTGTCCCTTTGACAGATGCCTGGTGGCGCTATCGGCCTTAGACAGCCTGGTTGTGTTTCATGAGACAGAAATCAGAACTAGAAGGAAAAGCTGCAGGAACATAGGATTCAAGAGCTCAACAGATTATCCCAGAAGGATAGCCCAGCCATGGCTATTTTGCCACCTTTACTGGGACTCACATATCATCACCTGGTAAAAGCAAATATGCCTGAACCACCAAGTCTCATCTCTCTTGTCTCTCTAATTGACTTCGGGCCTCCTGGTGTGCAAGCATCAGTTCTGTTAGCTTTCCAAACTAACCAGCTTGCCTAGTATTTCATGGTATATGACCAGCTTCTATAGTGACTTAGTCTGCTGTGGTCTGTTTGTTGGCTTCACTGTTTGCATGGGATATAGCTGGAAATATCCAGAGAATTTCCTGCACACTGCCTGTGCTTGATATTTTTCTCCCCAGCACTGCTTGTTTCTTCTTACAGTTCTGGCTTATTCATCTCTGTTCTCCACCAAATGCTTCATCCTTAATGACTGATACTCTCCCTCATTCATCCCTGCATCACCTTATGCCTGGTGGAAGAGTCCCATTTAATGTTACTGAATCATTATTAGGTACTAGTCAGACCAGAATAACAGAACCAATGAAAACAAAATTAGTAAGATCAAATACAAAATCAGTTGTTTTCACAGAACCACAGAAGAATGAAAAAAAAATCACCTTCACAAAATTGACTATGGTCTTGACTCTCTCTCTCTCTCTCTCTCTCTCTCTCTCTCTCTCTCTCTCTCTCTGACTTAGCAACACACTACACTCAATTCCTACTTTTGTTTTAAGTAACCTACTAAGTCCTGGTAGCACTGCCCATATGCACACAAGTGTGTGGCCATCCACTAGAGCATGGGAAACCTAAGAGTAGCCACATCCTCAAGAAAGAATGACTGTCTCTCCCCCATTATCTATCCACTGCCAACGGCTTCTAGGTATGGCACCTGGAGATCATCTACCCATCTACTGGAACCTTGATGTGATCTTGTGTAGGTCTTGTGCATAAAAGCACAGCTGCTGTCAGTTCATGGGTGAAATTGGATGGAGAACAGAGATGAATAAACCAGAACTGTAAGAAGAAACAAATGCCATGTCCAGAAGATAGCATTTCACAGCCCTCCTCCCAATACTCCAGATCTTTCCACCTCCTTTTCTGAGATATTTCCTTAGCCTTAAGTTTCTACTTTAAAAATTATGGGTATCAAAGAGTTTCACTAAAAATAACTCATGTTTACCTTTGGTTAAATTGGGACAATACAAATCTACTCAGATTATGAATACCATTACTATATAATTTTACTTTAATTTAAAAAACAAGCATCCAATAAAGATTTTTTTGTTTTTGTTTTTCGAGACAGGGTTTCTCTGTGTAGCCCTGGCTGTCCTGGAACTCAGAAATCTGCCTGCCTCTGCCTCCCAAGTGCTGGGATTAAAGGTGTGCGCCACCACTGCCCGGCTAAAAATGTTCATTGCTACTCCAGGCTTTTTTCTGCCAATCATCCCCCTCATCCATAATGGAAATGAGCACGCTTTTCAAGTCAGTGTCACATTAGTAACATTATTATTCATTCTTTGTAACACCAAGGTTAATTTGAGGCTGAATATAATTGCTGCTTCAGTAAACCTCTGTCAACTTAACCATCCCGAGTATTTGCCAGCAGGGTCAAAGACACAGCTTTCCCATTTCCTTGAGAGAAAATGTTAGTTGTTTCTCCAACCATTTAATATTGCTTAATAATAATGTTCGGGGCAATTACCACAGAGTTCACCCTATTGCATCAGCAGCTCTCACATTCCACCATCAATGAGCAGTCCCAGCCATCACCAAGGCTTCAGTCACAATTGAACATCACCAGAATTTATGCACCTAAACTCGACCTCTCTCCAGGCTCTGTGGATTCACAGTGACACTGGGATCTCCACCTGAATGACCACCCTGAAGGTCGCTCAACCTCAACCTCTGTCACAGGGAGTTCATCAGCTTCCCCTCCTGCAGCCATCCACTGCTGCTGACCTGGAACCCACACTACTCAACATCTTAACTTCACTGCTCACATCTGCAAACTGACACTAAAGAGTGAACGTGAACTAGCACAGGAGAACAGCATTCATCAGAATCACCTGCAGTACTGTTTCAACGAGATTTTTCTTTATCATGATAACCCTTCAGGCTATTTTTGTCTTTAAATAAAACTAAAGACAGCTGCCTTTCCAAAACCCTATTGGCAAGTGGGAAAAAGTCTGCATCACCCTGAGTAATTCTTTGGAATCTATTGCAGCTGGACTCAAGGAAAGAGTTTAATCTAGCAATGCAGCAAGTTTCCTAGTTGAGATAGCAATGTCCTGGTCATGTGTTTGTGATGCTTATGTGGACAGTCTCTGTTCAGCATACACAATCACAGCTAAATACAGACTGTCTCCCTTACATATTGGAGCACTGTAGCAGGAGACTTATTCTGCTACATTGTGTTCACAGTGGAGCTCCGTGATTAAGCAGTAGAAGAGGAAGTGGAGCTGGGAGAGAAAGAGAGGAAGGGGAAGGGAGAAATAGAGGAAGGGGAGAAGAAGGAGGCTATCAGCCATGGAGAACCACAGATGGGTAGAAAGCTGCCCTGGGTAGCAGCTTCTATCAAAAGGTTAGATACTGGGTAACAACTCTAATTGTGTGGGCATCTTGTTGATTGAGCATTTCTAAATATATAAATCCTTTAGATAACCATTAAGCTTTAAGAGTCCCATTCCTACCGGGTACTGTGAGGATGGCAGATATTGTCTGGGGTTCAGCTGAGCTTTGTGGATGTTCAGCTCTGCCAAAACTCCATGCTGGTGTCTCATGGATGCCAGGGCCTACACATCTAGGTATCTGGAGCCCTGGTCAGAGCAGAGGAGCAGCGAGAACATGGCGGCTGCCTGGGCACAAGCCAGACCAGGTACTGTTTTCTAAATATCACCCCTACAAAGCACCACCATTTCTCTACCCCTAGGAGTAGCAAAAGAAACTCGCCTCTCCAGTCACTCCAATCCAAAATACAAACCACCAAAATATCTCCAATACTCCTGCTTCATTTGCTTTACCATGAGAAGAAATCACAACTCAAAGAGGTTTAACATGTTATTGAACCCAGAAGGATTCGGGTAGATGTGTGTGCATGTAAATAATTCAATAGTTGAACACCATATACCCTAACCTGGAAAGGGATCCAATGCCTAGAAAAGGAGCACATTTATTTAGTAGGGGGTGGGGTGGTATAGAAGCAGTTGCCTGATGAAGGATTTTACTTAGAATGCCTGGAATAAGCACTTCAACAAATACTATAATTTTCTAATAGGTTTGCATAAAATCACTTCCTTGGAGGAATAACTTTAGTTACCTCATTGAAAAAAAAATAGTAACACCCAGCAAAAACGGAAAATTGGTAACACACTGTCGACGAAACTTCAAAGTCATAGGCTGGTTCAAATGCACATAAGGCTATTCTAAAGGTTCAATTTTACAGCCCATCCTTCTTGTGTCGTTGGCAAAGCAGAGGGAAATTCTTCATATGTGTATTTCAAATGTCACCCGCAGAGCTGAAACTATCAATCTCCTGGATAGAACCTGTTGGGTCCCATTTCAGCCCTGGTTTGGGCCTTGTAGACACCCCCCCCCCTCAGGCCTGGCTCTTGAGACCTGTCTTAGTCATTTCCCTCCTGGAGTGACTCAACAGGACCTGTTTAGCCCCGCCTCTGCTCAGCTATTGCTGATGTAGAGCTTTGCCATTGGCCCTGTCAGTCACCCCATACCCTTCCCCACCCCCCTACATCATCTCACCCCACCAAAACCCCTCCTCCCTATGCTTCGAGTTTATATAAACAAGAGGTTGTTACATTAAAGTTGAGTTCCTGCTCCACAAGACTCCCTCCTCGGTGTGTACACTCACCATCCTGCTCAGCCCAGGAGAAAGACCTGGCTGGACCAGGACCTCTCTCTCTCTCCTTTCACCCGGACCTACCTGCTCCAAGGAGCCGACAGAACCAACAAATAGATATTTGCTGCAGCTATCTCAACATAATAATTTTAAAATTTTGAAAATAATTGTATTGAATTTTGTATTTTGAAGGTTAAAAGTTACAATACCAATAAGAGAGTACCAAGCAATCAATCAATTAATGCATATGCCCAATATTCACTTTTTAGAAAATTTCATCACCTACAAATATTTTTTAATCTCCATTACCCATAGGTCACCTGCAATGTTAGTACACTTCAAAATATTTAGAATCTACGCTAACTTTCCTTTGGCATCTTTAGCTATCTCATGTTAGGTGAGCCTCCTGGAGAGTTGGGCTTGCAGATCTTAGAGAAGGTGACCTGAAATTCTATTACCACATTACTGTATTATTTTTTAAGCTCCTTGGAGATAGCTAATGCCAGCTCTTCCATTTTTGTGTCTCTACCTAGTTCACAGTAAAGACAAACTAACTGATTAACTGAAACTCTTGGAGGAAGAGAAGTCAGAATAAGAAAATGAGAGTCTAAAGAAAAAAAAAAAAAAACCTCATTTGATTCAACCACACCTGGATCACAACTATAGTTACTCTCTATCAATTCTTTTTTTATCATTTCTTTTTTTTTTAAGTTGGTTATTTTATTTATTTACATTTCAAATGTTTTCCCCCTTCCCGGTTTCCCCTCCATAAACCCCCCATCCCTTTCCCCCTCCCCTTAACCTCTATGAGGGTGCTCCCCCACCCACCCACCCCCACTCCTGCCTCACTGCTGCACCATCCCCTTACACTGGGGTATCTAGCCTCCACAGAACCAAGGGCCTCCTCTCCCAGATAAGGTCTCTATAAATTCTTAAATCTCAGGCACTGAGGGTAGCTCAGTGGCAGAGCACTTGCCTAACATTTGCAAGGTCCTGGCCTCCATTTCCAGCACTCAAGAAAAAAAGAAGAAGAAAATAGAAGTAAAAAAAAAATCTGTGAAGTCAAACATAGTGAATGATGTCTCTGTTATTTAGCTTCAGATGATCCAGTACTAGACTTTGGAAAGTCAGCTTACAATACAGAAAAATCACTGTTTTCTTATTCAAAATCAGCAGCTGGAGGAGAAAATCCTTGTATCTACACATCGTTTTTACAATTTCCCAAGTATGTACGTACATACATACATACGTGCATATGCACACACACATACATATACATATGCATATACACATATATGCATATACATATGTATATACACACGCACATACACATACATATTCATATGTATATACACACATATGAAATATGGAACTGAGAAAAAATGGAAAGCTGGTCTTCCAGAGTGAATTTGGGATTGAAACAGATTTGATTATCCCCAAGCCTCCAAAAATAGTCAGTAAAGAAACAAATGCACACAAGTTTTCTCAAAAAGCCTTTGCTGTTCTCACAACTGGTTTGGCATAAAAAAAAAAATAAAACTGTAGAAAGGGGACTACTTCTTATTTCACCAATGGTATCAAAGAAGCATACAAAATAAAGTCAATTTTTACTGATCACTTCTGAGTTTACCATCAATGCATAAATATAGTGTGAAATCTCCTGACATACATCTGATACATATGTATTAAATTAACATTTATAAAAAAAACTCCATGATACCACTCAATGATTAAATAAAAAGACCGAGGAAAGGCTGGCAACTCAAGCTTCTTTCCTGTCTGATATAAGGATTAGCATTTTCCCTCCCAGCTTGCTCTACTCCCTCAGCTCTCACTAACTCAGTACAATCAAACTATGTATCATACCTCTCCAACCTCTGCCCTGGCCAAGACTCAAGACTAGCAGTGACCACAGCACTGTCAATCACTCCAGTGACCATCAGTGGTTCTCTGTGTAAGGTGACATGCTGACTATTCCCTGTGTGGCTGTCACGGATCTGATTAAGTGCTGACCGTGGACCTCTGTATTTCCACTCATAAGATACAAGATATCACTTTCTGTGAAGTGGAGACAGGCCAGATAGTGCAGCTCAGCCAATAAAATGAGGTAGGAAATAACCTAGGCAGAAGTTTGAAAATTTAAGGGCTTCTCTGTACCTTCCCCCTTTACTGTAGTACACACCAATATTTCTTGGAATTGTTCCTATCGCCTGGGTCCCACAGCTAACAGGACATGCAGAAGAATCCGAAAACAGCTCACAGTGGAGTGATCCAATGCCACAGAACACAAAGCAATCTACAGTGGATTAAATGCACAAAGAAGAAACAAATCTATTACTGGAAACATCCCAGACCACCACTGGCTCCATGGCATCCCCTCTTTCATTACTCTCTGATTAGGCACTTCCCTTCCCACTATTTCTGCAATATTTCACATTGCATTTCACATTGCATTTCACATTGCATTCTTCCTCTTAGATGCGATGTTGAGCATTCTTTAAGATGGCTCCTAGTGATCCATGGTTCTTGGTAAGTACAGAGAGAGAGAGAGAGAGAAAGAGAGAGAGAGAGAGAGAGAGAGAGAGAGAGGGAGGAGACAAACAGACAGAGACATAGACACAGAGAGAGACAGAGGAGAGTGCACAGACCACATGACTCATTGCCAGAGAGCAGCATATAGCGAACATGATTGGATATTTAGCTCTTAGTCTAGGTTACAAACAGGTCATGGTTTCCACTTTGCCCGTCATGGTGATTTGAATGACAAATGTCTCCTATAGTCTTGGACATTTAAATACTTGGTCCCCGGTTGGTGGGTCCCCAGTTTGGGGTGGTTATGGAGAGGTGGAGCCTTGCTGGAAGAAGAGCACCATTGGGGTAGGCTTTGGAGGTTTCAAGCCTCACTGCGCTTCCAGTTTGCTCTCTGCTTCATGTTTGCAGTTGGACGTGTGATCCTCCGGTTCCTTCTCCTGTCACAATGCCTGCCAATTGCTGCCATCTTCCCCACAATAGATTCTTAGCCTTAACACCTCCTTCCTTAAGACACTCTGTGTCATGGCATTTTACCATAGCAACAAAAATGTAATGAATACATCTGTGCTCTTGCTCACTCCTGAAGAGGCCAGGAAATGTCACAGTTGTCCTCATGGAGTAGCCCAGATGAGGAGACGAAGCCTTCCCTCAGTGGTGAGCAAAGCAAGTCCTATCCAAAACGTGTCAATGAGCTTAGAAGTCCCTTAACTCTTCAGCCTTTGCCCCCCATTGCTTATCTGGTTAGCTATTAAACTCGCTCATAAAGGACAGACAGGTTAGAGGTAACAGTCTTCACCATTGACAATAAGAAAATTTGAAAAAAAAAAAAAAAAAAACAAGTCCCAGCATCAGAGCTCCACCAAGACCTACTGAGGCCCATCTTGAGAACTGGGCCCTAGAACATGTAGCTAAAGAATAAAAAGTTCCCAGGTCTTTCTAATGAGCAGCAAAAGGAAAAAAACACTGCTTTAGTGAATTTCTTCAAGGCTCACACAATGACACAGAGGAGAATTTTCTGGCTGATATCTCAGCTGGTAACTAACTTATAGCTTTGACCTAGGACTTGAACAGTCTACAAGATTGCTGGGCAGTGGTGGCTCAGGCCTTTAATCCCAGCACTTGGGAGGCAGAGGCAGGCGAATTTCTGAGTTCGAGGCCAGCCTGGTCTACAGAGTGAGTTCCAGGACAGCCAGGGCTACACAGAGAAACCCTGTCTCAAAAAAACAAAACAAAACAAACAAACAAACAACAGTCTACAAGAGCAATATTATCCTCTGCCCCCCCCCAACCCCCCAGCTCCACAGTGTCCTCTCTGCTTGGATTTCCCCAGTGCTGAGCATCAGAAAATGTATGAGTGAAACAGTCATGTCTTCAAGAAGCTACTGACATCAGATTAGAAGTACAGTCCATTAGAACATTCATCAGCTATAAGCATAAACCAGAAAATGAGCTAGGAGTCCCTGTTCTCATAAGTCGGCTGTGGCCTTTAGGCTTCTGGGAAGTTCCTAGCATGGGCTGGCAAGTCTGGACATTTTTCTCAGCACAAAAACCACTGAGCAGTCAAGAGTTACCTACTTCAGTGAGTAACTGGACAGGCATGCGAAAAGACCTCAGAAGACTTCAAGTCAATCCCAGCTGTATTTGAAGTGCAGACCTGTGGTCACCAGCCAGGTCACCAGCCACCCACCGCCTAGCACCAGCTAAGAGGTTTCATCACCCCAACAGTCACGCTGTCCTAGTTTATTTTACCCTTCATGCAGGACCACAGTCACCTTGCCATGGTCCTAAGCAAACAACACTTTACAGATCAACAATGAGCATTCTCCAGGCGGAGAAATGATAAACTATTCCAAAACAAATCTCCAAAGGGGAAGGGGGAAATAAAACAGATTTCTGAGTTTGTTTTTCATGGGCAGCTGGGAAAAAAAATAAATCTACCAAATACCAACACCTCTCCAAAAGGCCTTTTGCCAAGTTTATGATGACTGGTGTTAAAAATGTGAGTTTCCGGTAGAGAGTGTGACACATCCCTGAGTCAAGGGGGAGCCCAGCCCTGGCTCACAGTCTTCTGTCAGAACTGGGTGACACTTTCGCTGTAAGGAGTTTAAAATAAGGGCAACGGTGAAGTCAAGTCCATGAGTCATTTGGGCAAGCTATGCTCAATTTCCATCAGAATCAATAGGCCAAACTCGGGGCCTCTGAATCACAACCTGAGGGCTTTTTGAAGAACAAAGTCCTGAACTTTGAGCAAGTCAGAACACTGCACCCACACACTCTTTGTTGATAAGCCCGGGAAATGAACACCACACAAGGTAGTAAAAGTTGGTGAGCAACCACAGAGAAGAGCGGAGGCAAGGTGGAGGGCAAAAACTTCTATTTCCTGTTCTTCCCCGTAACTGTTCAGTAGGCAGGAAAGTGATTGGTAAGCTGGCGGCTGTGGAAAGGGACTTCAGTTTATGAGGCTTTAGCTATCCAGGAGGATAAGACAGAATGGAGAGAAAGGCTGAGTTAGCAGGCTCCGTTATCCATAAACCAGATAAAAGAACTAGATGCAACAAAGTATCAGGGAGGGACAGCCAACAAAAGAAACAGCAAAAGGAGTAAAACAGCAACACGAAGCCACTTTGTGCGGTGGAGGGAACTGGATACAGATTATAAACGGGGTTACACTCACCAGAGACTACCTCATGCTATACACTCCCCTTAGGCCAGTGGTTCTCAACCTTCCTAATGCAGCCACCCTTTGATACAGTTCCTCGTATTGTGGTGACCCCCAACCATAAAATTATTTCATTGCTATTTCATAACTGTAAATTCGTTACTGTGAATTGTAATGTAAATCTCCAATATGCCGGACATCTGTTATATGATCCCTTTGGGGTTCAAGACCTGAAGGCTGACAACCACTGCCTTAGGCCATTTCCATACAGCACTCCAAACAGCCAATCCAAACTGACTGGGATTGAAGTTGATATTAAATAGACACTAGCTAAAATGTCATAGGAAATGGGGGCTTTATGACTGACTCACTTACAGTGTTAAAATGACTTGTGCAAATTAAAAGCTGGAGCAGTACCCTCAACTTATGCAAGATCCTCTACTCTCCAACCCTGCTTCATTATGCTTGCTAGTCCTGAAATTCTCAGTCTTAAAGCCACAAATTCCAGTTTGGCCAGAATCAGGGACAAGTATGAAGTTCTGTTTCTACCCCTTCACAATAATAATTTACACACACTCACACACATACACACACACACCCTTGCTCCTTAAAGACTACAAATATTTATCCTTGTAAATACCTTCCTTTTCATGCTTACCCGAAGCCTGAAGTTTAAACTCAGTGCAGACAATCACATTCAAAACTTCTCTCCTCCCTGAATCTCATCCCCCAAGATGAATGGTATTCATTGGCAAATGCATTACTAAAATCCTTTAGTACAAATATTCCCACAGAGAGAGAGGGAATCAGATACAGTTACATGTGCTAGGACTACAGTGAGCTTTACAGGAAAGAGAAAATTGAAAGAAAAGAGACTCATGTCCCCGTTCTCAGTCTATCAACCTTCCACCATTTCAGAATTGTCATTCCAGCCTGTAGCAGGGTATAAACTCACATAAGTGATCCTTGTGTTTATCATTTAAACATAAAAGTAAGATTCATAGCGATGGAATGGAGTCCACAGCTTAGAAAAGGAAACGTGCACAGTTCCACGTCATCCTGTGGGAGAGAAACTGAGGAAAGTTTCTTTCCTGGACTGAGCTAATATCTAGAAGAACTTGGAACTCTCTGCTTCACAGTGGAAAACATTGTTTCTCTTGCTTATCCAAGTTAGATTGCCATCAGTAACATGAATTTGGTAACTGAACACACACACCTAGAAATGAATGTCTCCTTCCATTATCAGAGATTCTCAACCTGAGGTCAAAAGCCTTGCATAGGGGTTACAGATCAGACATTTACAATTCATAACAGTAGCAAAAATATAGTTATGAAGTAGCAATGAAATAATATTATGGTTGAGGGTCACTACAACATGAAGAACTGTATTGAGGGGTTGCAGCAGTAGGAAGGTTGAGAACCACTGCCTTAGACCCTCCTCGGTGTCTCCTCCTTAGACTCAGACTTCCTGACCACATGGTCTCAACTCTGAAAGAGAAGGTAGAGAGTGTATGATTACATTCTGTTTTGGTTGGTGTGTCTGTTCTTTTTTTTTTTTTTTTTTTTTTTCCCTATAGAGGTTCTCCACTTTGCATCTAGATTTTTCCTTTCTACAGACTCAGAAGCATAATCACAGCAAGCCTGATACAAAAAAGGCATCCCTTTAAGGTGCCCGAAATCAACCCCAGGGAGCAGTAGAAGTTTCCATGTTCGTCCTTTTGATTTATGTGTCTCATTACTGTAGAAGGCTGCAATAACTCTCCTCTTTCTTCTTGGTTAGTGGCTTCAAAATACTATACGGTTGATTACCCAAGTACATTAAAACTAATTTAAATCATCATCCTAAGCACCTGCATGCTCAACAAACCAGAAAAGACCCCCGGAATCCAAACTACATTGGCCACATTTTATTCTCCATGGGATGCAAAGTAGCAAATCCATCAAGGTAACAGAACAGTGAAGCCTTTTACAGACAGGAGCTAAATGCACTTGGTAACTGTTCTACTGCCCAGTGTTGCCTTTTAAAGGTAAAACTCACATCCTCCTCCTCCTCCTTCTGCTCCTGGAAGACAAATTTAACACTGATCGCTTTTAAGGATAACTCCAAATGGCAGCAAGTACGTAGCTGTTAAAACACGATAAATGCCCACATTTGTGTAAACCCCAGGGGAAATTAACAAGTTGGCATGGCCCTGTTTCCATCCGCCCCTGTCATTTCCATGCATGTGTGTCATATTCAACACTTTCTGGCTTTTAAAAGCAATGGTTTCTATCTTGCTGTCATTACACTGAGCTTCAAGTGTAAATGTGTGAAACTGAATTAGCACCACTTAATTCGAATTTCTGTAATCAAATCTTTAACCAGAAAAAAATTAGAAAAGCTGCTTTTCCTGGGACAAAACTACATTAAAACATATCACTCAAAGAAGTATATATATATATATATATATATATATATATATATATACACATATATATATACACATATATATATGTGTGTGTGTGTGTGTGTGTGTGTGTGTGTACAGTTCCTACAAACTCTCAGCATGGAGTGCAAGCCTGGGAAACTACATCATTTATTGTCTTTCTCCCATTGTCTATCAAGAATAATTCCATATCTGGAAAATATTTCAGAATATTCATTTGTGTAAAAAGGAAATAAATAAAGGGAAGGGAGAAATGAAGGAAGATGCAGGAAGGACTTTATCCACAAAAACTTCATTTAGAAGTGGATACATCTTGCATGAGCCTTGCTCAGCACATGAGTTCAACTTGGAAGCTTTAACTATTCATTGTTCCCTTTAGTTTCCAGGAACCTACCCATCAGGGTCCTTGGCAAGAATTCATCTCTTTGAAATAAGGTAATGATTTCATTCATGTATTAGTAACTGAATTCTAAGGCCATACATAAATCAACTTTCTATTTTTTAACACATTGATAATTATATACATACATATATTCTTTTAAACTATTCATGGGCTATTAAAGATTTAAGAAAGATTATAGAACTCTCATTGAACAATCATCACTTTGAAGGAGTAGAAAAGCCACAGTTACGCCAGGCCAAAGTAATTAGGAATAAAAAAAACACACACATGAGCTCTTTAGAAGAACAAAACCACTCTACACAACAGGATAAAAATGGCTGTCATGTTTGTCATATGCATAGAACGTACACTTGGACTGAACTCTATATAAATAGTGGACTTTGCATGGTTATCACCTGTGAAGGGACAAGCATGAAGCTTGGTGATATTACAGAGGTTGTTGATCCAGGGTGGGATATATGGAAAAGTTCTGTACCTTCCTCTAAATTCTGCTGTAATGCTAAACCTGACCTTTAAAATTAAGATTATAAAAGAAGAAAATGTATTTTGACTCGAGTCAACCTGAAAGAGTTCCTAACATTACAGCTGCAGAATACTGGAGCAATAAACTAAACAATAAAGTTGTAACCTAAAGAAAAATAAAAATGAAATAGAAATCACAAATAGGAGAGGGGGACATGGCCTTCTTACAGACAAATTGCAAGAGCTATGAAGACACCCATCTCTCCAAACAGAGTTCAATACCTAGTAACTTGTTCTGGTAAAATATAGAGAGATGCGGATATAGCTAAGTTGATAGAATGCTTGCCTAGCATGCTTGAAGCCCTGGGTTTGCTCCTCAATACCATATGAGCCAGATATGTCAGTACAAATCAGTGAAAGCAGTACTCAAGAGGTGGAGGCAGGAGTATTACAAGTTCAAGGTTATCTTCATCTACATAGCAAGTTTGAGCTAAGGGGCAAGAGGACAAAAGAGAGAATGGATACCAGTACAAAAAGGAGAGAGATAAGCATTTGATAGACACCAGATCCATTCACCAGGTAGTCAGGATCGCTACCATTAGTGATGACTCATATTTTTTCAGTGATTTGTTTTGAGTTTTATTTATGTGCATCTGAGCGTGTGAGTGGATGCCTACCAAGGCCAAATAAGGGCACTAGAGCCTCCAAAATTGGGATTGCAGGCTGCTGTGAGCCACCCAACTTGGATACTGGGAACTGAACTCTGGAAGAGCAGCAAATGCTCTTAACCACTGAACCATCTCTCCAGCCCCAACAAGTCATACTGATACCATATTCTACTGTCAAGATTAATGAGATCACATCACCTTTGAAGTAATACAGCCTTGTTTCCATAAACCAGTCTAAAGACAATGAGACAACATCCAATAGAAAAATAAACAAATAAAGAGACCATCTACAGCATAATTTCAAAAAAAAAAGTCAAACTCACAAAGAATAAAGGAGAGTATGAAGCCATCACAGATAACAGGAACTTTGACTGAAAGCCAAATGGGATGCAAGAATGGGTCCTCAGACAGAAGAAGGACATTAGTTGGCAAAGGGAAGTCACTGCAGTCAAATACAATTCCAACTTTAAGAATAAATTCTGTAGTTTAGTTAGCACCACACCAGGGCTAATCTTTTCAAAATGACAAATATACACGGTTATGTAAAATGTTTATATTAAGAAAAAGTGGGTAATGGATGTGTTAAAAAAATCCCCTGCATTATCTTTACAATTGTTCTCTAAGCTTAAAGATGCTTCAAAAGGAAGTCTGTTGATAGAATAATACTAATTGAAAGGTTTTAAATATTTAGAATAAAACTTATTACATGATGACTCAGAGACTTCTTATTAACTTAATTCAAGTCAAATAAGTGCCAGTAATCCCAGAAATTTGGAGTGCATTCAATAAAATGGACATTTAGAACTCTATGGATGTTCCAAAAAGAAAAAAATATATAAATGATACAATTATAATCATAAGTTCCTATTTTGTTATCATCCATTATTTTGGAAATTATTAAATGAAGAAATACTGTCATTTTCCATAAGAGCAAACCCTCCATGTATGTAGTGGCTGTAGAGACTTTCACAGCCTCCAGCCCAAGCAATAAAGGAGGGGACAGAGAAAGAAAAACAAGAGTCCTGGAACCATAATACTGCAAGATGTGACAGCCTCCTAAAGGGTAGGGAGGGAAGGCTTGTGGTGATAATTCTGTGCAGACTTGGGCATTTCCCATGCTTTTGGATGGCTATTTCCTATTAACTGAAATATTCCCTTCTAAAGAAGAAAATGGCTCATAAGACTCAGGAAATTAATAAAACTTACAAGGCCCAGGAAGCTCATGAAAATTTCCAGACTCTCAAGGCCCCTCCCTCCTCCCAGGGAACCTCCATCAAGGTACACAGGGAGCTCCAGGGACACAGCTTCAAATGATGCTGTGGTGGGGTTTTGGTGATTCAGCTGCCTTCTGGTAAGCCATACTCCTGTAAATAAAGTCATTGGTTCATCAAGCTAGACTTGAATGCAACAATCATTTCTTGGGTCTGCCATGGGTACCACTATCTGGGATGAATAAACATAGATGTATGTCTCCTCAGGAAAAATCAGACTACATCATGAAGAGACTGCCGTTTGCCACCATCAGGTGAGTGCATTAGCAGTAACATGTTTCTGGTTTCAATGTAAAAGCAGTGGGACTTTGCCTCGCTATAAGAAGGGAGGCCGCCATGCTGACTCTTGTGCATCACACTTCACTGTGGGAGAATGTGCGAAGTCACCATTGATGGCCACAGCACAGTTTAGCCTTCCTGGCAAACACTGCAGCCACTTAAGCCTTCTTGCTGATGTCCTACCAGATCTGCTGCCCTCAGGAACCATCAACAGACCTTACTGTCCTCTCTCTTTATAGCAACCTAAAAAGACAGAGAGTAGACTCATCTCTTCTCTCCACTCTCAATAATAAAAGCCAGAATGAGAAGGAAGGTTTCCATCCAATAGACATGAATTTTCATGGAATCTGACCAAGGTTTTAACACAATGTAACTTAAGTTAAACCAACTTGTTAATTCTTCTTCAGTAACAACTCCCCTTAATACACAAGTTCTTTTCTTCTGTCCTATATCATGGCTTTTGTTATGGTTTGAATGTAAAGTTGTCTCTCACAGGCTGTGTGTTTGAGCATTTGGTCCCCACCTGGAGGCACTGTTTTTAAAAGGTGTGTTTAAAGAACAGGGCCTAACTGGCAAACACATGCCACTAGTGGCAAGCCTTGTATAGCTCACCGTGCTTCTAACCTTGTTTTCTGCTTTCAATCCACCAAGATGTGACAAGCAATGTCATAAGTCTCTGCCACTTGGGAAGGAGCCACTCTAACTGACATGTCTTCCCTACCATGATGAACTGATACCCTTTGAAAACATGAGCCAAAATAAAACTTCCCTCCCTTATTTCTGTCAAGTAAAGGAAATACAGCTCTAAATATTTGTCTTTAAAAAACAATGTGAGTTTATTGTTGACCAAGAAACCTAGTTGTCAAACAATAAACTAAGTTCCTAGACTCCCTCATTCATACTAGACATATTAATTACTGAGGATTTTTAAAGTTTTTTTTTTTTACTTATGTACATACATTTGTGAGTATATACCACATTTGTGTAGGTACTTATGGAGGTGAGCAGAAGGGGTTAGATTCCCTCGATGGTGTTAAAGACAATTAATTGTAAGCTACTCAATATGGACTCTAGGAACCAAACTCCAGCCCTCTGGAAGAACAGTACATGCTCTGAGCCAATGAGTCATCTCCACAGTCCTCTAATGGGGATGGTTTTACATAATCTATTTTGCTAGTTTTCACTAAGTGTTTTGTTCATTTTAACTACTATTTTTCTAGTTCCTCAAAGATGAACAATGTTTATGTATGCTTGAATAACCTGATTTCATCTAGCTAAAAACACTATCAAATTTCCTTGAAATTCGGGGAAAATGAACATCAGTGGATACTTTCCAAGGACTGGTACATCAGAAAACACTACTTTACCTACAGATTCTATGCACTGTTGGACTTAGAAATTAGCAAATTTGAACCTATAAGAGGCCATGGGCATTTCCTATAGCAATGGTCAAATGGCATGTCTCTCCCATAGACACTCAGAAAATGACTTCGGTCCTGGCTAAAGTGGCATGGCTTTGGACAGAAAAGCACATTGAAACCCTCAGCAGCCTGCCCAGCCAACACATGGGCCTGGGACCCAGCAACACCCCTAAAGACCAATGACTATGAAACTGGATGAAAACATGCAAGCTGACACCCAGCACTGCACACACACATCTGTTTAAAATTCAAGCAACTGTGCAAACCACAGATCGGTATTCAAATAAAACTTTTAAAGAGATTGTATTCATTTAAAAAGGAAATGAAAATATGTGCCTAGGTCTCTGGGCTCCATACTTCCTGTGGAGAGGTGATGGGCCTTCTAGGGTTTACACGGTTGTTAGCCTAGCAGGCTGAGCAAGAGGTGGAAGCAGAAATAAACTGGCTTTTGATCTTGAGTCACCAGCACCCTGGAACCCTGTGCAAGCCACACAGGAAGCCAATAGTGCAAGGCCAAAACAGCTTTGCACACATCATACAACTTGGAACCTAAATGCAGCCTGGAGGCCAATTTCATCATCAGAAATGGCAGGATGGTGCACCAGGGCAACACAAATATTTTACGGATCTACCTAGATGGAGACTTCTCGGTCTTGGGTGGGGCAGGACCACCACCATTACAATGAAAGGGTCTGAGTAACTACTGCCCAAATCTCAGCCAATCCTCGCTCACTGAGGAAGAACTTTGCCTTTGAGTGTGTGCATGTGTGTGTGTGGTGTGCTTGCATGCATGAGTGCTTGCATGTATGTGGGCGCACCTGTATGTGTGAATGAAGATATATACATATATAGAAGCCAGAGGTGGACATCAGGTGTCTTCTTTGGTTGTTCCCCATTTTATAATTGAGGCAGGGTCTTTCCTTTGAAACTGGAGTTCACTGATCCACATAGTCTAGCTAGCCAGCCTGCTCTAGGAATCTCAACTCTGCCTTCCAAGTGCCCTGAACTTATGGAGAACCAAACTCTACTTAGCAATCAAACACTTTTCCATGGCTCTGGCTTTGCCATGATTTTATATCACTTCCTTTCTTCCTAACTCATTGAGTTTCATCACCAGGCTGTGATGAGTGACCACGCTCATTTCCTAACTGAGCAACTTTTAATCATGGGGTTCAGTGGTCTGTCAAAATTGCAGGCAGGACAGAGTCAAGCAGAACACTGAACCGTGTATTCGCACTCTGACCCCCGCGGCAGCACGTTCATAAGTACCCAAAAGCAACATACATAGAAGAGTTAGTTTCTCTTTCCTTCTGGGTGCATGTCAAAAGGAAGAGAGGAATGTCTGAATATCCAAGGGGAGAAAATTCAGAGATTCCGAAAACTGTTCACATCTTGCCTGAATGCTGGCCAATAGAAAGGCATTCAAGGCAATTAACTATCATGGGGCCTTCAAACACACATATAACTTCAGTTTTCTAAAGGGGAAAGGAAAACCCATAAGGATAAAGTGTAGGTAGGGATGTGTCTGTGTGATGAAGGTAGCCTTGGCCAGACAACTTAGCTCCATTTGGATTTTATGTTTTCGTTTATTTAAAAAAGGAACTGGGTGAGATTTTTAACTTTAATTAAAATTTTTTTTTCAGAATCATTTCCTAAAGCCACATCTTAAACAGAATATAAATTCACAAAGGAAAGTGCCTTTGGCAGGGAGTGAACCAGTTTGTTCCTGAAACCCAGGCTGCTCCTCCTCTACCCCTCGCCCCATAACCAGGGTCCATGTGGGGAGCCACCAAGAGCCAGAAACCCTCACTACACAATCTTTAGCCTGCCGACCTTTGCTGTAGCACGTGCACTTGAATATTCCAAAGCTACACCAACACAGTGCACGCCAGGCACAAGTCAGTGTGAGCGCGGGAAACTCGGCCAGCCCAAACGGATGCTTGTTATAGGCAAAACTATGTCCTGGTTTTGAAGACTCAATAAGGTAGGAAAAGAATATGGAACACTGCATTTTTAGTTTATATAAGACACGTAGTCTCATAATATTCTGGGTGTATGGGGTTCAATATGACTTATTAAACAAATCAACCTGGTTTAGAGTTTTGTTATTGTTATTATTTTCTTTTTACTCTTTCGATGGCCATTTTAAAATGCTAAAAATTACCTATGTGGCTTGTGTTATATTTCTGTTGAACATTGCCACAGTGAAGATAAAATTTATGATCAAAACTGTTGACTAACAGGAACACAGACACCATAGCAGGCTCCGCAGGACTTCTGAACCTCCTCCTCCCCTCCAGCCTGCCACATTCTTGCCAACAGGGCACAGTTCTGCCTCCTTTGGGAACAGCTATACCTGAGAGCATCCCAGCAACACTCAGGAGAGCAGAGTTTCCACGCTGTGAGCATGGGCCCTCCCTGTCCTCAAGGCTCTGTAGTCACCTCTTCCTCCTCACCCATCACTGCTGTCCCATTCCAATGTGGGAAACAAAAAAGTACCTCGAGTCCTCAGAGGCCAAGGGTCCTGTCAGATGCTTCCCAGGAGGGTTCCCTGGGTTCTGAAGATCTAAACACAAAGGTCCCTTTGCTGCTCTTGATCATGTGCTACTTTTGTCCAAAAACTTTTTAAAAGTTTACAAGCATACATATGCACACATATAAATTTACACACACACATATATACATATATCGTAAATTTTACATCCTATGGTCATATTTCCATATTACAAAGCATACTAAAATCAATATTTAGATGACTGGGTTAAAGATGAAACCATAAATGTAAATAAATTTGCTTCACTGATTCTTTTGTTCTTTGTGTGAAATGTGTCTCTCAGTCACTGCAATGTGAGTGAGTGAGCTTCTTTTTAAACCTTGGTTTACTATGTGATCGTATGCAAATTCATGATATACATATTCAACATGATATGCATACATATCATGATATATATAAATATGTAATCACATGTATATATATATATATATATCATGTATATATGTGACATGTTATATCATGTATATATCTATATCTATGTATATCATATATGTATATATGAGATCTATGTATTTCATATATGTATATCATATATAGAGTATATGATATCTATGTATATCATATATAGAATATATATATGTATATCACGTATATATCATACATATATGTGATTTATAAATTCAATGTTATAGAAATTCAACAATCTGTTCCTACGATGGCTGTACACCATTATTTAGCTTAATGCCTAGACTAGCTAAGAGGATACCTAACCCAGACACAGAGAAGCAAACAGAAGTCATGTACTTACAGGACCTAACATGCCCAATGCCATCTCACAGCCATCACTCAAAGACAACTTCATGGAAGTTAGAAATGCCCCTTCCTTACTCATTGTTAATGTCCTATACTTTGAAAGAGGAGATTCCATATCATCCCCTTCATATCTGTAGGGCAAGAAAACTGCTCATAGTCACATATACCTAAGACAATGGACCAGCTACTTAGAAGTGACTTTCTATTGAAAAAAAAAAATCCCAATTACCAATAAAGAAATCTGGTTTAGTAACATTGGGTGGCAAGTTAAAAACCCTATCATCTGTAAGCCCAGCTAATCAGGAGATAAACCTTTCTAAACACTGGCAGATGCCCTCTGTCAGCAGGAGATACTCAGTCTGTGGCAGCAGGACATGTTCAGTGCTACAAAGGAGGCTAAAGCAGCATCTTCTAGCATTTGGACCACATGAGGCATTAGGGTCAGTCCACACACTATTGGTCGTTTGATTTCTGTGCTTAGACAAACATAAGTAGTACATCTGCTGCTTTCTCTTGCATCCCAGTTGTATGTCTACACACTTACTAGGTATGAGCTGCAGGCTTCAGACAGCACCACTGTCAGGCATGCTGACATGCATGCTGACATGACATGGCATGCATCATGCCTGCTCGGCACTCCTAACAATGACTTCTACAGTGGTTACTGGGTTTGCTCTACTCATAGAAAACAACAGTATTGTTCCCCTCCAGGAAAACCAGAACTGTTGCTGCACTCCCAGAATCCTGAGGTGGTCTTGGTTCTGTTTTTCTGGCCAGGTCTTGGCTGACACACAGAGAAATGGGCTCAACTACATTCATATATCTCCTGTATTAAAAAACAATTCCTAGGAATTTCTTAGCAAGACTATACGAAATCTTCTACGGCTTCTGAGTTCTGGATTTGCCTTTTACTCTTAACAACATATCTGGATCTGGTTCTCTGTAACAATCATGCCCACAGCACTGAAACTCTTAATCTTATAGTTTATTTTTATTTTGTGTTTGTGGTATATGCATATTTACATATGTACATGTCTTTTTTGCATTAACCCTTCTATATTATAGAAGGTCCAGATGTCTTCCTTTTAAGCATCTTTATATTTTTTATTCTAAAAATGAGCATAAATTTCTACTGAGGACATAAAGTTGCTGAGGCACTGGGTCCCTGACTCTCCTTGCATGTATCTCTCTGCAAGGCTGGCCCTCCACACTTTCCTGCCTCTCTCCTCCTTTACAGCCATGTGACTGCTTAAGCTACTTAAATATGAGCTCAGATTCCAGGCTATTTCCTTTTCAGAATGGCACCTTTTTGCCTCCACCAGATAAATCATCCTGACGGGTCATCTTACCCCCGTGCGTTCTCAGCCTTGTGTCCATTTCTCTTAAAAGGAACATTCTGTATAAATAAAACATGCTCACTCCAGTCTCCCATTATATTATATATCCCAGCTAAAAGTCACTTCCTCCCCTTCACGTCCAAACACTACCCATCCTGCCTTCCTGCGTGCAACGCTGACTTTCCATCGCAGCGTCTGAACTTCAAGCTCTGGCCTTCTCCCTTCTCAGGGTCCCATATTTTCTGTTCCATCTTCTCCAATGTGTAACATGGCTCTGTGCATGTATTAATATGAAGCCACCCCATTACTCTATTGGTTTTGGTTTACTACACACTGAAACATGGTTTTCATAATTACAGCGACATTATCAGGCACATGCATTATCAAAGCCTTCTAATAAGTGAAAAGAGGCATTAATTAGAAAGAGAATAAAAATTCCTTGTACAAGAACTGAAAAGACTCTGGGCTTAATTTCACACCTTAGCACACACCTGATTTCAACTGACACAGAACTTCCTGCCGGAACACTTTCAAACCGGGAATGGGGATGGTTGCTGTGCCATCGTGCCATTGATGCAGTCAGTGAGCCAAGTACCCCACCCCCCACCCCTAGTGGTTCGCTGCCGTTTGGGGGTTCCAGGCCACTTTGAGATGGAGGAGACTATGAAACTGTTCTCTACAGAAACACTCACACACAAAACCACACCAACAGAGCCAGGGGTCAGAAGCACAGAAGGCCTCGGATCTTACAAGGACTATGATTATGTTTTTGCCTTTCCCAGCCACACAGCCTCCAAGTCAAGTGACAGAAGGGAAGTGCACTCTTAAGCCTTCTGCAGACCTCCTTCCCAGAAATTTTTTTTCATAATCAGCTACTTAACAAGACAAACAAACCAAACAAACAAAGTCTACTAGCATATTGATGTAACCATTAAGTGTAAATTACATGCTCGCCTTTTCTAAAATTACCAACACCTGTTCATTTCATTCTAGAGTTACAAAGCAATAGGATTACCTCTCCCTGGGGTGGAGAGTCCTGTCTGTCTTGCCTCTTTTCATCCCAGAACCTCCTCTCCCACTGATGAGAGAGAGCCCTGTCTGTCTTGGCTCATCCAGCTCCAGGATAAGGAGCAGGAACACTTTGAAGTCTGACCACATTTCTCCTCATTGCTGTGCAATCACTTCACTCATTGATATAAAGCAGGTTGCTAGAGTTTCTAATCCACCCAGCTTTCCCTGGCAACTTAAAGTTTCCTCTGGAGTTTGAAGATGCAAACCCCTGCTGTGCTTTCTGGTTCTTATTTATCTTCTTTGTCTTAGTCCTATTTCATCCTTGCATTTCGGGCAAACATACACAAAGCCTGGCCCCACTGCTCACATCGCTGTTGGTACCAAAGGCCAACCTAGTCTCCATGGCAACCACTTTTAGACCAACTCCATCACATCACTTTGTCAACTGTCAAATGCATTAAAAACCCAATTAACAAATCACTGAACAGGAAGTTAAGTATACTTGGGGGAGGGGGGATGCTGCCAACAAGCTCAAGGACAGACTAGAACATGTTTATATAACAATTGTGGGCCAGTCTTTTATAAAACTGACCAACCTTAAATTAAGAGGAAAAAAGACCCTTCAAAGACTTTTACAATGTCCAGCCCTCAAAGAAACGCTAGGATTCAATGTTCTGAGTCTCCCTCAGCTTTGTGGAAGGTCTTTCTCTGTATGTGTTTTGGCATCTCTAACAAAAGCCTTTCTTTAACTTCTGGGTGTGGGGAGGAGTCAGTCAAATCAACAAAGAAGAAAGTAAGCACCCCAATTAAACACATGGAAAGAAAGATACAAACAAATATATCAGCAAAGAAGACATACAGATGTCAAGCAAGCATCTAAAATGACTGGTTAGAAAAATTCACATTGATGCGACAGTGAGCTACAACTTACACAGCAATCAGAGTGGCAAAAATTAAAAACGGACAATACTAAGTGCTGACAAGGATGTGGAGCAGCTGGAATACTCTCTGTTGACAACACAACATGGCACAGTCATTCTGGGAAACAGTTAGGCATCATCTTAGAAAGTTACACACATTTACCACAGTCTGGAGCCCCTGGACGTCTTCAAAGATGCATTGGGTACAAAGTTCTATCTCTACTTCTTTTGAATCACATTACGTTATAAATGGTCCTTCAAGTAATTTGCATTTTCCCAGGAGACAGGATGCCTATGGCTCCCTGCTCAACCAGACTTTTCTAACCACTCCCAGACCCCCAAAGCCAGGCCCATGAGCTCCCTCTCATCTGACATCTTAACTGTGTCATCCTCCCCCCACCCCCGCATACATGTTCTCTACACCTGCTTTCCCTTCTTGTCTTGTTACTGGTCTCAATCTACATCATTCACAAAACTAAACCTTCAAATAAACCTCAACTTTGGACTAAAGACTTGCTCTCCAAACCTATCATCATGATCTAAAACTGATGGTTATCAAATTCCAACTCAGACTTCTAAAAAAAAAAATACAGAGTTTTACATTTTTAATTTCATTCACTGCCTCAACTTAATTACCTATGATTATGTTATCATCATCCTCCCCATTAAGAAACATGTAATTTCTCAATGATTTTGACAAGTCTTAGGTTAGCACTGGTCAGCCAAGATTACTTGATTTCAATTTTGGTTACAAAAGATGTTTACTTGGTGTCCTGATATATTTGCAATGCTCTGGTTGCCAAGTTATAGGTGGTCATTACAAGGGATGAACCCAAAATAGAACATTAAACCTTACAAGTTCAACCCAAGAAGAAAGAAACACCCTCCAATGGTAAATCGTTGACCAGGCAAACACAAGGACCTGAGTTTATATGTCTAAAACCAAATAAAAAGCCAGGTGCAGAGGCATATGTCTGTAATTAATCTCTGAAGCTTTCTGATCACCTAATCGTACCAAGTCAACAAAATCTAGGTTCAACATAGCCTACCCAACACCAGTTGCAACACATACACATGCACGAACAAATGCACACACTCCCAACATATATATACACACATACACACAAGCATATATATATAATATATATAATATATATAATATATATATACTTTATATATATAATATTTATATATATAAATTTATGTACAGGTGAGTGAACATGCATGTACTCAAATCCTCCAAAGGGATATAACATTATCTCCATTCACCGTAATAAATTTACAAGTATCCATAGTTTAAAATGAAAACAGAGAGACGAGTCTTCTGTCTATACCACGTCTCCCTTTTCAGAGCAACATGTCTGTATCTTTGCTCATCCAGCACCACTACAGCAGAGGTATTAGCTGTGTGTTTTTGCTTTTCTTGCTTCCAAAGCAAAACTGAACAGAACTTCTACTCTCTCTCATTGAACTCCTACAGAGAAATGCTCAATTATAAAACACAAAGGCCAATTCAGCCTCAGAGCACACTCGTGGGTACTGTAGAAACACATGCTTGGGGAAGACAGAGACTTCCCAGAGGACACAACTGACAAGACTGAGTGACCAGGCTGGGAACAAAAGACAGTGCAGAAAGCAGAGGCACCACCCAAAGCATATGTCCCCAGGTGCGGTGCTAACAGACACGCAGAAGACAAGTTTCTCCAGAGCATTCCAAGGATGTCCTAGACTCTTTGACACTTGGTTGAACAGCCCCTTCCCCAGGACATTTTTATAAGGCTCTAACATTATAAGAGACAAGAAAAAGAATGTCTGAGCCACTCCAAAGAGCCAGTCTAGAGTTACTTACCCATGATATGAATTCCATGCAGCATAAGAAACTTTATGATCCATCTTTCAAACATTTCCTATCCATCAGAAATAAAACTCTTCATAACAACCATGCTCTCTAACTATGACAGATGATTCAGTGTTCAAAGAAACTCTGCCAGGATAAAAAACCTAAGACTGTACATAATACGAAAATATGGCTGAGCTGGCAGGAGAGTCATAGAACCCATGATAGGCTGAGTGCAGCCAGAGAGTGCTCCTGCAGTGGCAGCAGTGAACTAATTCTCCCTGAGGTCCATCCGCCTCGGACTCTCAGGCTGTGGGTTATAGTGTGCTACCTGGGTCACTGGGACCAAGCTGTTTGACCACAAAGGCAATGTATTGTATGGAAGATGGCCACATAAGATTCTCAGCAAGTAGCCAGGCAGTGGTGGCGCATGCCTTTAATCCCAGCACTTGGGAGGCAGAGGCAGGTGGATTTCTGAGTTCGAGGCCAGCCTGGTCTACAGCGTGAGTTTCAGGACAGCCAGGACTACACAGAGAAACCCTGTCTTGAAAAAACAAAACAAGATTCTCAGCAAGTGACCAAGAAAAAAAAAACGCATCACCCACATCAAGAGAGCTTGGGAGCTGAACCCATTTCTGTTTGGGATCTGAGTGAATATGAAAACAAACAAGAAACTCTCAAATGAAACTCCTGACTGCACCCAACTAAAGTCACCTGAGTGAAGAAAGCAATTCACCAGCCTGCTCTGCACCAAACACAGCTCCCCAGGGCATAGCAACACCCAGCCTAGAAGCTCATTACAGGAGGAACAAATATGGACTTTAACTCCTAGATATTAGGAGTTCTAGAGTTGAGAGTTCAATAAAGACTTGCAATCAAAGCACAAAATGAATAAGAAATAGGCCAGCATTAAACAAAAGAGTTAAACAGTAGAGTGTGGTCAACTGGACAACATCTGCAGGTTAGACAATTATTGTATATTACAGATGTATCTTTCTACTATGCTTAAGTAGATGTAAATACACAATTCCTAAGTGTTGAGATTTGGGCTATTGCTATGTATTGTAAATGGTAAACACTGGCCCCTAAGGTCTGACTGCCCTCAAGAACAAGAGAATCCTCACATACACTGAGTAATGCTATATGACTTTACTCCTTAACTTAAAACTACTGGTTGAACAGACTATAGCTGGGCAAAAGAGAGGTAGGTGGGGTTTTGGGTTCCTGAGCTTGGGGGCTGAGGAGGACCACGAAGAAAAAGAGAGAGAAGGGAAAGAGGAGAAGATGCCATGAGGTGAGTCATGAAAACATGACCATGAGGGTTGGCCAATTAGAGTTAAGAGCAGCCAGGATGGAACATGGCAAGTTATAACTCGGGGTGATTGATAGGGAAGGGACATTAATAGATTAGAGGGTTGATGTCTGCCCACCTCTAGTGCTTTAAGGCTTATCATAACTATAAAGGGTTTGTGTCGTTTATCTGGGAACTGAATGATCTACGGCAGGGTGGAAACCCCCAATTGAGATTAGTTTTTACCATAATACCTAAAGGCGTATCGTTAAATACGATCTAAAAGAGAACCATACAAAACCACAAATACTACGTGTCACAGGTGCCCCCAAGGATCAGCAGCAGGGAGACTGAAGTAGGGAATTAGTAAACTGGAAATACTCAGAATGTAGCACACGGAAAAATGGAAAAAGGATGAGAGGGATTGAAGAACACCCAGGGGGCTGGGCTGGAGCTCACCTGTACTATGCTTGTCTAACCTGTACTAAGGCCCAGGTTCAATCTCAGGACCACATGAACCCAGTGTCGTGGTGCATATCCATCATTCCAGTCCAGGGAGAGTGATGACAAGAGGACAGGAAATACAAGGTATCCTCAGCTCCACAGGATGTTCAAGGCCAGCAAGGGTTACATGAGACCACATCTCATAATGATACAATAGTGACACCAGGTGAGAAGCCCCAGCCTTTGTCTAATTTTCCTTCAAGCAAAGAAAACTAGTCATAGTCCGAGGGAGGAGGAGCTGAGAGTTCTCCAAAAGCAGAACGCACAGAAATTCTCTTATCAGAGTCCAGCCAAATTTCAACCAAGATGGATGACTCCTCACCAGACGGAAAGCGCAGTACAACATGGGGACAATTCAACAACCAGCTGCTTTCTCACCACAGGAAGAGCAAGGAAGCAAGTTTACTTGGCAGTAAAAGAGCAAAAGAGAGGACAAGAGAGTATAAACTTTGAAACATGTTTTTGAAAAATATGACGGTCAGGCTCCAATTGTACACTCTGAAGAGTTGAATAAACCATATTTGAAAGACCCTTACCACAGGAATTTCAAAAAGAGGTGCTTTCAGACAAACTGTCCCAGAAAGAATGTCTAAAATGCAACTAGAATGGTGGACGGAAAGAACATGTGGAGAAACGTAAGTGAGCAGATTACACGCAGCAGCAGCGGAGCGCCCACGTGTAAGAGTCTCATTCTTTAGACTGTTGAAAAAGAACAGCACAGCCTCTAGGGAGCACCATCATAATCCAGTGTCCTAAGAGCTTCTGTTAGATCTCCAACAAAATACCGAGTACCTCTGCCTTTGCTTGTTTAAATAATATATGGTAAAAACCTTGAAGCTACCAGTTAAGAGAACAAAAACTACAATTCAGTGTAGTTTGAGGGAGGAAGGAAATGAGATATGGGAATACAAAATTTACCACAACGGAGGGGAGCAGAAGCCCAGAGAGCGAAGGAACAGGAAAGGGAAAAGAGTTTTAAATTTTTAAAAAGAAATAAAATTAAACAAAAACACCTGATTTACAAGCAAGTTCTACGAAACACTGAAAACAATTTAATAAAACAATTAAAAACAATTTAATGAAAAAAATTCAACATTTCACACTATTAAGCCAATATTAATACCAAAATCATGTCAAAATAGGATGAGAAAGAGGACTTAGAAAGCTGAGACATGAGGATTGCTACAAGTTCAAATCCACCTTGGGCTACCCAGTGAGTATCAGACCAACCAACGCTTATAGGGAGACACTATGTTTCAAAAAATGTATTTTCCTGTGTATGAGTTTTTGACTACATATTTATATGTGCACCACATGCGTGCGGGTGTTCATGGAGGCCAGAGGAGGGGAGTAGATCCCCTAGAGCAGGAGTTACAGACAATTGTAAGCCACCTTCTGGCTGATGTGAATTGAATCCAGGACCTCTTCATGAGCAGCAAGCACACTAACAACTGAGCTGGCTCTCCATCCCCTAATGTTTTAATTAAAAAACTTGACCAGGATGAGAAAAAAAAATTATATACAAGTCTCACTCATGTATACAGCCAGAGTGAGTCAGTGAGAGATGAGAAAAGACATCAGGGCCCAGGGGACTTTATGATAGGAATAGGTGACTGTTCCAACACTAGCGAATTTACTAATATAATTCACCACATCAAAGACAAAATGAAACAATCTGATCAAAGCAACATGTCAAATTGCCAAATTCAGCATCTGTAATAGACACTCAGCAGGCTCATACTAGAAGGCTCTCTCTTTAACTTGATAAAGGGTCGTGGTCTGATGAAGTCTCTAGCAGACAGTACACTCAGAGAGTGAAAACCCAGAAGAATACACAATACACTGGAGGCAGTGAGTTCGGCAAAGTTTCAACCTAAGAAAAGACAGGACCTCGTTTCCCCCAAGAGAGTTTGAAAATGACATTTTAGGAAGGACACCATTTTTTTACTGCAGCCAGGAAATGCTAGCCAGTCACTCTCACAATGGATATGTATGCCCTTTATGAAGAAATTCTTTCAATGTACTAAAATATGCTAAAGAAAACCTAAATAAATGCAGACAGAATGTGCACTAATTAACAGGAGCCAATATCAAATTATGTATATTTGCTTTGACACTACACACACACACACACAGAGAGAGAGAGAGAGAGAGAGAGAGAGAGAGAGATTTTCAATTCAACCCCAATCAAAATTACAAACTAAGTTTTCTTTAAGAAAGACTGCCAGAGAAGAACCCACAGCACAGACTTCCCTACCAAGATTTGCTGTATACACAGTTGCAGAATAAAGCAGCATCATATGGCCCAAGAATAGGGGAAAAAAACAGCACATCAGGATGAAAGACCAGAAACAGACTCAAAGGGATCGTTATTCAGTAAATAGTGCTGAGATAACCCACGTGGACATGAAAGGCACATCATACTCACAATTCCCATGCATTAAAGCAAGTATGAAAGAAAAGGTGTTATAGAAAGAAGAGAAAAACTATTACTTATAAAGACTATACGGTTAATGACACTACCATAGGCAAAGAACTTTCCCATATGGTTGGTAAGAAATTGCTACAAGAAGGGCATTATGTCAAGAGTATCCAATTCTAAAATACAAGTGAAATGAACAAGACTAATCCTTAACAGAAGGGAAACATTTTGTTGCTGTTTGGTCTTGCTATCTATTGTAATGCTAAGTGCAGGCCCCCAAGATGTGGAATCTGCACAGACAACTGTGACCCTGCCCCTAAGTCAATTCTGATTGGAAATAAAGATGCCAACAGCCAAGAGCTGGGCAGAAGAGACATGAGTCGGGTTTAGGGTTCCTGAGCATGGGGTTGGAGGTGAAGCAGGAGGAAAAGGTGGAGGAGGAAGAGAAGCCGGTATGGATTAGGTGAGGCCTGATAATGTGGTCCTGAGGGCAGGCCAATTGGAGTTAAGAGCCGCCTAGATGAAACTAATAACTTGGGGTTATCAATAGAAAGTAGATTCTAATAGCATAGGCGGTAGATATCTGCCCAGCTCTTTTGCTGTTTAAGGCTTATTGTAAATATAAAGGCTGTGTGTGTCTTTTATCTAGGAACTAAATGGTCAAAGCCAGGGTAGAAACTCCGGGTGAGGATTAAAGATTTCTATGATATTCTGATCCTTACTTCCGTTTATTTATTTATTTAAAAAAAAAAAGCTTTTTGTAAAAACAATGTGCAATGCAAGCTTTGTGTAAAAATGTTCTCCATAAGCATACAGTGAACAGACACTGGAGACAACCCAGCTGTTCTTCACAAAAAAATGATGATAGCCCTCTCTTACACATGTGATTTGAAAGCAGGTGAACAGGTGGGAAGCTGAATGCCATCTGCATGAAGAATAGGATTTTACTTGGTAAAAAGCCAAACACTGGGTATTTTCTAAAATACCTAAATATCTGTGAAGTAGGTAATCATTAGCAGGAATTATTTCCAGGGAAAGAGCAGGATAAGGAGGTCAGGAAGGGTCACATAGTAAGCCTCTCAGGAAGTGACCAGCATTTCGGGGTCTCCTGTAGGAAGTAGGCACAAGAACATGGTGTTTATACTCTCCTTGTACACTATGCATCTGCTTATAGGTAGTGTGTGTTTGAACAAGGAAAATTAAAATGCAGAGCCATAGCATAAAAAAGCCAAGAACATATACAAAACAAATGGATGCAAAATATACCCTGTATGAACGCTGTTCTAACAAAGGGGCTAGGAAAGATAATCGAGCTCAGAGCTGACGCTAACTACTCAGGGATTCATAAACGCTTACAGTGATCAGGGTTTGGTGGGGTTTTTTTTTTTCATTATTTTCTATTCTTTACAACACATTAAATAATCTAAAATGTGACACTTAACATAGAAAAGTACAAATGAACTAGAGAAGAATTTGCTGTCTGCCTCTTCATGGTTCTCCTCTTCAAGTGTAAATTCTTTTCTAGACTTAAAATTCAAATTCTAGAGTGTGGGGTGTAGCTCAGTGGCCGAGAGACTGAGTGGCGCGTGCAAAGCCCCCAGCTCAGCTCCATCTGTTCAAATTTTGAATATACACATGGCAGAGTTTACGGAAGCCCTTTTGCCATTCTGGTCTTGGAGTGTGTTTTCTTCTGTTTTCAAATACTTCCCTAGAACTCACTTCAGATATACTTCCTTCTCACCTCCATAGCAAGGCACTTAGCTAGTTAGAAATGTGCAAATAATATATATATATATATATATATATATATATATATATATATATATGTATGTATATATATACACACACACACACATATAAATACACACACGGAATTCATTATTTAATGAAACGACACAACCAAATCCATATAAATCACATGGGGCCTGCCTTAAACTCATTTGTTTTTAATTTATTTTCTCTATTAGGAACATGTTGCTAAAATCACAAGAGAATAAAGCATTGCTCATATGAATTAATTCCTATCCATCTGCAACAGGGGAACTGAGGTCGGCAATGGTATCCAAAGAAAGGCAATTACCCACAGTGAGGAAAGGAGGTGGTTCAAGGCTGTGCTGCCAAGAAATGACATATTCTAGTGGACTCAAACCACCCTCTTCGAATCTTGGCATCCTACAGTATAACAAATAAGACAAGGGAACACTGAAAAGCTAAGCTTGCCACCTGCTGCCCGATAGCGAAATTTTACACCAGCAAACTGCACCCACGCTTTTTAACTCGAGCCCCTTTGTGAGCTTTGTGAGCTGTGGATGTCCACACACTGTGTGTAGCCAGCAGTTCTTGCTACTATTTTATTTTTCTTTTTAAAGAAAAGGTCAAACCTAACTTCTCTTTCTACCAGATATACTATTTCTAGTTCTATACATAATCCTCTAAAACCAGAGTGGCTCAAAAAAGAAAGGAGGAGGAGGAGGAGGAGGAGGAGGAGGAGGAGGAGGAGGAGGAGGAGGAAGAAGAAGAGGAGGAGGAAGAAGAAGAGGAGGAGGAGGAAGAGAAGAGGAGGAGGAAGAGGAGGAGAGGGAGGAGGAGGAAGGGGAGGAGGAGAAAGAGGAGGAGAGGGAGAAGGAGGAAGGAAAGAAAATAAAAGGATTTTAAAAAAAAAAAAAAAAAAAACCACTTCCAAACTGCTACACACATTGTGTGTATAATGAATTGAGCAAACTGCAGTTGTGTTTATTACAGTACCCAGGCTGGGGAGGAATGTCTTTGAAAATGTGCCAGCATTGTCCTACGCCCCCATAGCCTGTCATCATTCCAACATGATATGAAATACTAAATCCATTCTGGGATCCATGCAGACTTTAACATCCAAACACTAAAGCACAACTGCATTAAGCAGGTTTATAAATAGTTTATTTTAAATGCATTCACATAATGAAACTCTCAGTAGCAGTCCAGTTGACCCAAAAGGGGGGAAAACTCTCAATAATTCAACCATTGTGCTAAGTATTAGCTTTACACAGTTAAACTTCCAACAATCTTAGTTACACTAACACTCACTAGTGTTTTCAAAGGCTCTTGGTGGATCCAGGATTCATCTCCATTTTCACTGATTCTAAGACAATCTGAGACATAAATCAATTTTAGCACTAAAACACAAAACAACCAACTATCAAATATTGTCTGTCTTCTAACTCTATACATATGCGACTCCAGGAAGTCAGGACATCAAAAACAAGCCAGAAGAAGAAAGGAAGAAAATGCCATCTGAGAAAAAGATGCCCTGAGAGTGAGCTGCGAGCCACCAAGGACAGCTATTATACAAACCATACGCATTCTATGTGCCCTGCAAAGCTCTGGACCAAGGAATGGGCCAGCAGCCCCTTGAAAGACTTATGGGAAGCAGGTTTTTGACATTGCATTGATAACTCCTGAGGCCTCTGAGGCATACCACTCCAGGCTTGCCGAAGTGCAGAACAGAGCCAAAGCTATTTGAAGAATTCTGTTCATCTGGGATCTACTATACAGCAGACAGCAAAAACCAACTCACTTTCAAGAGAGCATCAGAATCTTGGACTATTTTCTAGCGTGTATTACTTTCCTCAACACTAGAGGCAGTGTGTCCATATGAAAAGAAGTCAGCTGCTTGCTCTTCATGGGAAGGAGCAGCGCACATTCTCAAAGTCCCTCTCTGCAAAGCTCTACAGTGGCTATAAATCCCTGAACTACGGCTGCAGTGTTTCTGATGCAGCAGGAAGCTCTTCAGTGCTCTCACCTAACTACCCATACTGCTACATCGAGTCATCTAGAAGCAATTAGTTTGTAAGGCTAAGGTTTAATTACATTTCACATACTACATCTGTGATTTGAAACAGGGTCTGGTACCCATAGGGAAGGATTCAATGAATCACTCATTTATTGATTCCAGATTCATCAACACCAGAGCTAGACTTCGACTGAGAATGTTAAATATGTGACTTTATTAGAAGGCATACATGGCATTGCATGTATTTTTGTCCTTTAAAAAGACAGCAATAGGGGTCAGAGATATGGCTCGGAAGTTATGAGCACTTTCCATTCTTGTAGAGGGCCCAGATTCAGTTCTGACCACTAACATGGCCCCTTGCATCTGTCTACAGCTCCAGTTCCAGGGAATCCAACATCCTTTTCCAGTCTCAACAGGCATCCAACATGTATACAATGGACATGTGTATACACAAGCAAAACACTCGTGCACATAAAATAAAAATAAACCTTTAAAATTAAAAACTTAGTGTATTTACTTATTTAAATTACTCTAGAAATAACATGAAGAAAAGAAAAAATAATTCCAGCCATCCCTTATTTACTGAAATGAAAGAATATTTATACTAGCTATTAGCATAGTAGCTAGTACATATGAAATAATGATATATGTAAGATTGAAAATCCCCATTTTTTTGGTGTTTTGTTTTGTTGTTTGCTTGTTTTTGTCAAAGACTTACTAATAGAGCTTTGCTGTGAGACTTTTCCTTGGAAAGCATGAACAAATGTCTTTCCACCCCAAACAAGGCACTAACAAAACACTAAAGATACAATTCCCTCCTCGTCTAGCTTAGTGAACCAGTGAGTTTATGATAGGAGTGTGGATGGCTCAAGACAACCTCATCACTGGAAAGTCTGCACCAGTGTGAGGAAAACTTATACCTGCGGACGATTTGACTACCCTCTCCTTAGCAATTGTTACTGCTTCTATAACCATGCAGAGGGGCCTTGTGACTCTCCTAAACTGCAGGAACTTCCTGAGACTTGTAACTGTGCTTACTCTCTGAATATTATTAAGTTTCATATTCTTCCCGAGTCTTAATAAGGCCTCTTCCAGGATGAAAGATTTCAATTCAGAGGGTATAGCTGAAATCCTGATCATCTCTTTACTTTTTATGAATATCCTAAATTAATTTGAACATGAATATATGTGGGCTTTGTTATATTTTAAGAAACAGCACACGTTTTCACTAGCTGTGGACAGTGTTTCCAATTCTGAAGCAATACTGTGATTTCTATCATGTAGACATCACCTGGGCTGAGTCACCCACCAAGCACCTCATAAGAAGCTTCCTGGCAACTTTAGACTTAACAGATAATTAAACAGATGCACGCCACACCTGAAACAAAAACCATATTACTTAAGAATAAATGTCACAAATATGCAATCTCTGTTTCATACTTTTATTGTTAGCTTATATTTAACTATTTTAACTATTAACTAATAAGAATAGAAACACACAATAGGTGGGTTAATAGGTGGGTTAATAGGTGGGTTAATAGGTGGGTTAATAGGTGGGTTATTATAATACTATAAGACAGGAGTAAGGTGCTTAGTCCCAGTTCTTAGAAAAGACATCATGAAAGACGTAAACCAGGGTTTGTCAGCTAAGGGAGGAGGAGTTCAGGTGAGTGGACTGCTTCTGGTTTAACATGAGAACGCTTGGAGGTTTATGTAGGAGGGAGCAGAGATAACATGAATTCTTTAAAGCCAAAAACTATGCCGTCAAATATCAAGAAATGTCAAAAATCAAAGGCCGGTAAACATCTGAAAAGGCAGGAATAAAACACCTTGTTCTTCCTATATAGCATGAGGACCTGCTTTCCAGAATGGTTTGAGGATGGACAGGAGATCAACAGAGAAGGGAGTTAAATCTGGTTTTGACTCTGAATGGAGAGTTTGAGTCCAGGGCCAGAGTGGAGCCAAGAAAAGGAAGCATTCAGACAAGCCTCTACTTTCTCATCCATCCAGTGATCTAGAGACAGATGAACATTACACTGAACATGTGGCCACCATCTATCTAGGTGACAATCCTCAGTGATGGGGTAACACACAAGTGACCCTCACATTTCTTTAATGGCTGATGTGGGTGTTTTTCTGCTTCTCTAAGCCCCACTCCAAGATTCCTCTGTCCAATTGTCAAGGACATCTAAAATAGGGGTCTCCCCACCCAATCTTATCTGCTACCGTTTATCAATTCCCCTTGAAGAGAGTGAGCTCCCAACAGTGTTATGGAAAGTACCTACATGTCTTGGATACATACCCCTGTTTACTTCAAGCCCAGCCTCTTTCTTGCATCTCCTAACCCTGCAGATTCTGGTCAGTTTCCTTTATTCTAATTCTCTAGTCTCTAGCCTTCTTCGTTCTCTATTACAATCTGTCAGGTGCCTGCTTAACTCAGCAGTTAATTAGTACTGTCTTGTGGTCATCATCGTTGTTCAGACGTATCACTTTACTTCCTTTCAAGCAATGTGCCTAGACCAGTACCTGACATATACATGACACTCAACAAACGTTTCCTGATGGAATAAATGAATCGACTATTCAACGTTGAAAAGCTGGCTCGTGCCTTTAATCCCAGCACTTGGGAGACAGCCACGTGGATCTCTGAGTTCAAGGCCAGCCTGGTGAACAGAACTAGTTCCAGGACAGCCAGGGCCTCTTAGGAAAACCCTGTCTCAAAAAAAAACAAAAATGAAAATGAATAGGAAAATAAACATTGCAAATCTGTATTGTGGAGATGAGTGAGATTTTTGTCATCACTGTGATGAACCAGATTTAAGGTAACCAATTAGAAATGAATGAAAATCGTCTAGACTTGGGACATTGCAGGTTCCACAGTAAATAAGCATTTCTGTGTATATGGCTGATGAGATGGAGTCACAAAAGCACCTGTTGCACGTGCCTGGCAACCTCACTTCAGTCCCTGGAACCCAGTAACCAGGGGCAACAGCTCCCAACTATAAACTCAGCACTCACTCTGTGAGACGGGAGTCATAGATGGGAGAACACCCCAAAGTACGCAGAGCAGCATAAACAAGAGATACCCTGCTTCAACAAGGTGGAAGGAGAAAACTGACTGTCAACGGTGTCCTCTGACCTCCACATGTGCACATGCATGCCTGCACACACACACACACACACACACACACACACACACACACACACAAATAAAAATCATTTTTTTAAAATCTGAAAAACAAAGATTCATTTCCAGGTAAATCAGTAAGTCTCTAACAAGATAGAAGAATTCTGAAATAAATTACACAGTCAATGAGTAATAAACTGCATTTATGTCTTCATGGTAAGTAGGGATTTTTAAAAATCCAATGTATGATGTTTCTTCATCAACAAGCGGGCTCTGAGGTTAGAGCACAGGGGAAATTATAAAATAATAAAATGAAAGAAAATTAAATAAAATTAAAATTCTTTTTCCAAATTTGATCTAAATTTGAAGACAAGAACTTCAATAACAGTCTTCTTATTAAAGTCTCTCCCTTGAAGAATTCTTGAAGTGTGTGACTAAAGGTTCTTTAATATGAAAACAGCATTTATAAATAAAAAAGAATAAAGAACACTGTAAAAAAAATTAGGGTATAAACAACTTGTCTTATACTCTAAAATATGAAATGTTCAACCTCTCTAAAAAGAAAATTTAAAAACACAAACTAAAATTATTCTGTAGGATAATAGCAACTCACAAAAATATACAAAACCATTAAAACTTTACAAACTACCATTCATTTGATTTATTGAAGCTTGATTTTTCAGTGACCAGAGTGGTTCTGTTTAAAACACCGTAGATCTGAAATAGCCTGATATTCATATGTCAGTATCACATCCACATAAAATTCACCACCTCACATCAATGTAGAGAAACACAGTGGCAAAGAAATAATTCTAGGACTGCAAAGTATTTCACAGAAAATACTCATAATATGACTGCTAAATTTCCTAATTCCTTAGGGTCACAGGTCACCTTTCAAAACAGTAAGGCAATTAAGTTGTGAAATGTCCACCTAATTACATGGAAATAGGCTCCTTAGAAAAGGGCTTTTCTCCTTCAAAATAGCTTAGTTAAGCCAGGAGATTAAATAAGGGCAAAAGAAATCCAAAAGAAGCAGAGAGGAAGAGAAAAGAGCTTCCCAAGGTGGGGAGGAGAAGGGACTGCACCCCAGAGCACTCCCTGATAACTCTTCTTAGTTCCCTAATCACACAATGTCCATGTCATCTTCCTGTGAGAGTTAAGAACATCCTTCCTAGAAATATAATTAGCACGGATTAGCCACTGCGAAAAGAGGCTCTGAACAAATTCAGAAAGGATGCCTCAATTTAGCTGCTGTCCATCAAACCACCGAATGCCAGTGCCTGGCAAAATACCAACACCAGGACCAGAAAAAGACAGAACTCTGGATGTGCAAAATCCATGCCTGTGTCAAAAAAAAAAAAAAAAAAAAGTCCAAATGGGTTTGGTTTCATTTGTCCTGTCCTGGTTTTTTTGGGTTTTTTTGTTTGTTTGTTTGTTTTTGTTGTTGTTGTGTTTTTTTTTGTTTTGTTTTGTTTTTTAAATAAATCCTGCTTCTGTGACAGATGGTCTGGCTAATTTTTAAAGATTTGAAAATGACTTTCTACAATGGCAACTGACTCCAGCAAACAGACCGTGTTTTCAGTGAATGTTAAACTGTTTTGAAAATAAACAATTTTTGGTCCAACAATTCGAAATTCACAAAGCCACTAAAAATGTTCACTGTTCCACTCTTTTCTTTGCTGTGGGTTGGGGGCATGCTTGAGGCCTCAAAATAGAGCCTTGAATTTGTTCCGTTCTGCAATAGGATCCCACTGTGTAGCTCAAGCTGGCCTCATACTGGCAATTCTCCTGCCTCTGCTTCCTAAGTGTTAGGATTACAAGTGAGTGCTGCCATGCCTTGTCTTTCTTCCTCTCCTGTTATTTTGGTTAAAGGAGTCTCAGGGTGATTTATAAAAAGAGTGTGGAACAGTCAGGAGACCTGGCTCTGTTACTCCCCAACTGAGTCACTTTGGGCAGGGCACTTAGGATCTTCCTCCACACCACCTCCACACCACAGTTATAAAACAATATGGTTTGCATGGTCGAGAGTTCTGAAAAACAGAGAGGGGGAACTGTGCCTGATTCTCCTTCTATTTTCCATTATACTCAAATATCAACTTTCAAAGGGATAAGCACCTGGGGTTGATTCTGCCCATACATACTAACACTAACCACAAAGTCTTCAGTACTTTGGTGAGGCTAATTCCATTAAGTGATGTAAGTCTGGAATCACATGAACTCTAGTGAAAACTAATTCAAGTATGCCTGACCATCCCTGTTGGCTTTCCAGAGCTTGAGCCAAATGTGTCAAGGTTCAAATCAATACGTAATTTAATACTTGCAAGCACGAGGACGTTTTAAGCTCATAAAATGAGTTTACAGTGTCAGTGACCATAATTCTCCCAAGAAGGGCTGTCCGGTGATGCTGTCATAGTCTGCAGAAAGTGTCTTATGCACATCAGAGCCATGCTAGGAAATACAAGGAGCAGAAAGAACCAACACAGTGTGTCAAAACCCACTATTAACTATGGTCTGATCAATGACAAACCCTCAGGGCATCTAGAGACACAGATGAAATAGTTTCTTCGACACACAGCAATACTACAGAAGAACACAATTTAAGGCCAAACTACTTTAGCAACCCTGGAATAGCCAATGAATGGCTGAGTCAACTTCTGACCATTGTCATGGATTGCTTGGACCAGTCACCGGCTTCACTCTGGGTAAAGTGAGGCAGCCTAGAAGGACGCCAACATTTGAATTCTACTGAGTTATTAATATCATTCACCAAGTAATCACTGAGCAGGCAGAAGAAACTGCATTCAAATCCAAATGAATACTATGAAGGAGTGAAGCTCTCAAGCTGCTGTGAAGGCCTCTTGTGGTGAGCAATTGAGGTATCAGGAAATAGTCTCCTTGGAAACTGAGATTAGCAGAATGTGTCTACATTAGCTAGAGAAGTAGATGGTAGCTTGCAGACAAAAATCTTCCTGCTCACTAGGAAGGAGCTGGCAGGTCAAGGACCTGCCTATGACCTTCACAATGACAAGGAGAAAGAGCAACAGATGAGGCCAGGAAGTCAAACCCCAGTGTGTAGAATATTTGACCTTCATGTCTGAGAAGACCCTTAGGGCTAGGAGAAACAGAATTTGAGCATAGGGGACTCTATGGGACATTCGATCATTCTTCATAGAGTGCTGAGTTATAAGACTATAAGAGACAGCCAGAGCCTCCTCTCCCTGCTGGGAAAACTGGTGTTATATAAGTTTCCTTAATGACATTCCATCTTGCAAGAAGCTCCTTAAGCAGAAAAGTAAACAACCAGAAATAGCTTCAGGAAGTCCCTGAAACAGACCAGATTCACTAGGGCCCTCCCCTCCCTGCTTGAGTAAGCAATAAAAGATGAGTCCTGAGAATAGTAGAACAGAGCTGCAAGAAGACTGAGACTAGACCAGCTGCCTGGAAAAAGCAAAATTCAGCCAAGCTGCCTGGAAGAGGATCAGACCAGAGTCACTTGGAACACTCTCCAACCTGTTGAGTTGCCTATATGCTGTGCAGTGTGCTCCAGGTTTTCAGTGTTTGTGAGTTGTCACTTGTAAGCTAGGGTAGATTTTGGTGATGTAGCTGTCTTTAAGTCCTGTATTGTTCCTGTAAGTAGCCCCTCATCTATACTATTTTTTAAAACCCAATAAAACTCATTGGATACCAAGCTGGGCTTTGGTGGTATCCATACTCTGGTCGTGGGATCCCTATGTGGGATGAGTAGACGTGTGTGTTGAATATCCCCAGGGAAAAGTTTGGTCATCAACAACTGTTCAAGAGAATAGAATCTCCACAGACCTAACACTTGAGTTGAGCAAGGTCAATCTTTTGGTCAAAGACTACTCCTAAGAAGGCAAGTTCACCTTAAGCCACAATTAAAGAGAGAAATAGGTTAATTATTCCTTTAATGAAATACTCTACTTACCTTCTCAGAATTCCTGCCCCCAGTACAGTTTCTACATGCCTCCATGAAGTTCTGATTGATTGACCCACTAACTCCAAAAGGTAGAACCTTCTCTTCTCTGCTTTCTGACTTCATCTTTGAAGTGTACTCAGAACCTCATAAATACTATGCCTTTCCTTATACTTTGGGCTGCCGAACCTCCCACGGTTTGGCTGCCTGCTGTCATGAAGTGGGCCTCCATAACAGTAGCTCAAACAACATGGCTTTTTCCTCTCTCTTCTCAATCCTCTTCCTCCAGGCAGCTGCTGAAGTTTACAACCTGCCTACTCTAGGGTGTCTTTAATTCAAATAAAATTGGTCCTGAGCTTACAGTTGAGTTCACTCTTAAATTATCTCATTGATGATAGTGTTAACCCCAAGAGGAGATCCTGATTATCCCTGTATCATCTGGCCACCAGGAAAGAATTCCCCCCAAGCTTCCATCACAGTATCCACAAGCCTAAAATAAAGCATCTTATCCACTATCTAATCCCACCTGGGTTTTCTGGCTACTTTTGCTATCACACATACACATCATATATACATCATATATACACATATAAACATCTTCTCCAAAAATATCAGGCCTGAATAACAAGAGGTATTTTTTTCCTAGATTAGTAAATCTAAGGTTTCTCTTCTCCATAAAGCTTGCCTAGACATTCTTTCCACTTAGAAGTTCTTAGCTCTAAGACCATGAGACCTGGTGTCTCAGCTAGATCAACTCTAACACCTTTCAGGGAAAGATAACTAGGTAAAACACGCATTCCACCATACATGTTAGTGAGCTCCATTTATAATTCCAGTGTGCAGGATTTGTGGTATGCCTCATACCCATTTCAGAGAATACCCACCCTTTAGAGTCTTTATTTTAGGCAATTCTGAGGCTGAGAACAGCTATGAACTTTTAGTCTTAAATGTTAGTCTACATGTTTTTCAAACTCTTATAGCAGCGGAAACAAGGGAACAGGGGTTAGTATAAGTTCAAGGACACTTCGACTTCATGGCAATAGCTATAGTTAGCAAAGCACATTCAAAGGGAAGGGAGAATTTAACTCCGATTTGATCGATACCAACAACAAGCTCAACAGATTTGATCAGTACCAACGTCAAACCCAACACCATCGTAATGTAGTTGCCAATCATGTAGTCACAGCCTAAAGATTATTGTGTGTTTATTTATTTTATAAATGTATGTAGTGAGTTTTCAATCCCCATCTTGTTCACTTGTGCCTACCCTTTCCTGACTCCTCCAAAAACACTGCAGTCGGAGAGAGTCCTAAGTCACACTGTGGAGGCCAGTGGTTCTGACCCTTCTTAACACTGTGACCCTTTAATATAGTTTCTCACATTGTAGTGACCCCAAAGCATAAAAGTATTTTTGTTGCTGCTTCATAACTGGAATTTTGCTACAGCTATGAAACCTAATGTAAATATCCAATATGGAAGATAATCTGATATGGAACCTCTGTGGAAGGGTAATTGGATTCTCCAAGAAGTTGAGACCACAGGTTGAGAACCACTGGGCTAGAGGATGCGATACTTGGGTGTGGGAAAAGGCACATATCTATAAGTAGTTTCCCATCTTCTCAACTCTAATTCTGGGATCCTGTCTACATGGTTATAGTCAGGGCTCCTCACAGTCCTGGCCATCTCTAGCCTCTCGGTCTCCTGCATTACCCCCATTCTTCCTCTTTGGCAAGTGTCTGGGTATGCTTACACAAAGACTTCAAAAGACAATGTGAAGAAATTACATGCTTAAAACTTCAACTTATATAAAACATTTAAATCAAATTTTTACTGAAGACAAAAACGTTGGCTTAGCTTCTAGCTGGAAGGTACTAGGGTGGATATTCACTAACCTTGTCATTAGAGCTCATTTGTGGTAGGAAGGCAGACTGCCAGAACAAGCCTTGCTTTGTGGTAAGATACCGTGGTGAGAAGGAAAATACATCTTCTCCATCCCAAGAGTCTCCCTTATGCTACTCTCCAGAACCTGAATGGATGTTTCACACACAGCAAAGGGGAATTAAAATTGTGGATACGATTAACATTGCCAATCACTTGCCCTTGAGATACATAGTCAAACAAGCACAATATAATAATAAGTGCCCTTAAAAGAGGAGCAATCTCAGAGCATAGTAGCTGAGGTAGGAGGGCTGTGGGTTTAAGGCCAATCTGGGCTATTTAGCAAGACAGGGGGAAAGGAAGAAAAGAAGGAGAGAGTGAGAAAAGAGGAAAAGATAGAGAGGGGGAAAAGGGGAGGTAGAGGGGAAGAGGCAAAGAAGAGAAGGAAGAGGAAGAAGAAGAGGTGACTACGGAAGAAGAAGAGAAGGAGGAAGAGGAGGAGGAAGAGGAGGAGGAGGAAGAGGAGGAGGAGGGAGGAGGAGGAGGAGACAATGACTACTACCATGACAAGAAAGTTGCCAACACAAGAAAGGCTCAGCCTAACGCTGCTAGCTTTGAAAATGAATGAAGGAGCCACAAGACAAAGAATGCAGAAGCATCTAGACGATGAAGAGGAAAAGGATATCTGTTCTACAAAACCAGAAGGAATGCAGTGCCAATGACATCTCCTTGGAACTCACTGGGGCCCATCTGGGCTTCCGACGTCAGAATGATGAGATAAAAGTGTGAAAGGACTAGACTTGTGACAGTTATTGCAGCAATGACAGAGAACTAACACAAATGCAAATTTTAAAAGCTCGGCAGTTCAGAGGCTACATTCACAGAGTGCCTAAAATTGAGTCTGAGACCACATGTGAAAATAGGTGAATACCTTCAGACAAATTCCTTAACACCCCAGCATCTGAGCTGCTGCTTCCTGTAAGGTGGGAATAATTAGTACTACAATTTGAAGGGGGTTGGTCTGTGCTGAACCCTAAGTACCTGGTGCAATGAAGCTCTAATGGAGGCATTTGGAATCCTGAAGAATCTGCTTTGGGGGTAGTCTGATGTTTTTCTTAAAAGACTGGACTCATTCTATCAAGACTATATTTGGTCTCAACAAACTAATTCATTGTCAAAACGGGGCTATTGAAAATCAACCTTGGTTCCTTCCAGTCTGGGCCAGAGCACTGAACAGATCTTGGGTGGCAGCTCTGCCTCCAATCTCCAAGAACCCAGAGGAAGCAGGGAACCCAGGTGTGCTAACTCAGGCAGTATCCTGTCTGAGCTTGAGCACTGAGCAGATTTTGGGCCCCAGCGCTTACCCCAGTAGTTACACCCACCCCGAAAAGTTCTGATACAACCAAGATAATAGGAAAGACAGGCTCCAGTCAGGGACAGGGCAGGTAGCACTAAGGAGATACAGATGGCAAAAGGCAAGCACAAGAACATAAGCATCAGTAACCCAGGGTACTTGGCATCATTAGAACCTAGTTCTCCCACACAAGAAAGTCCTGAATTCACCATATCACTAGGAAAGCAAGATTCAGATTTAAAATCACTTCTAATGATGATGATAGAGGACTTCAAGAAGGACATAAACAACACTCTCAAAGAATTTGAGAACACAGGTAAACAGGTAGAAGCCCTTAAAGTGGAAACACAAAAATCCCTTAAAGACTTACAAGAGAACACAACCAAACAGGTGAAGGAATTGAACAAAACCATCCAGGACATAAAAATGGAAGTAGAGACAATCAAGAAATCACAAAGGGAGACTACCCTGGAGATAGAAAACCTAGGAAAGAAATCAGGTGTCATAGACACAAGCATCACCAACAGAATACAAGAGATAGAAGAGAGAATCTCAGGTGCCAAAGATATCATAGAAAATATTAACACAACTGTCAAAGAAAATGCAAAATGCAAAAAGTTCTTAACACAAAACATCCAGGAAATTCAGAACATAATGAGAAGAACAAACCTAAGGATAATAGATATAGATGAGAGTGAAGATTCCCAACTTAAAGAGCCAATAAATATCTTCAACAAAATTATAGAAGAAAACTTCCCTAATCTAAAGAACGAGATGCCCATAAACATGCAAGAAGCCTACAGAACACCAAATAGACTAGACCAGAAAAGAAATACCTAATACATAATAATCAAAACACCAAGTGCACAAAACAAAGAAAGAATATTAAATACAGTAAGGGAGACAGGCCAGGTAACATATAAAGGCAGACCTATCAGAATTACACCAGACTTCTCACCAGATACTATAAAAGCTAGAAGATGCTGGACAGATGTCATACAGACCCTAAGAGAACACAAATGCCAGCCCAGGCTACTATACCCAGCAAAACTCTCAATTATCATAGATGGAGAAACCAAGATATTCCATGACAAAACCAAATTTACACAATATCTTTCCACAAACCTGGCATTACAAAGGATAATAGTAGGAAAGCTCCAATACAAGGAGGGAAATTATACCCTAGAAAGAGCAAGAAAGTAACCCTCTTCCAACAAATCCAAAAGAAGATAGCCACACAAAGATAACTTCACCTTTAATAACAAAAATAACAGGAGACAACAATCACTGTTCCTTAATATCTCTTAACATCAATGGACTCAATTCCCAAATTAAAAGACATAGGCTAATGGACTGGATACATAAACAGGACCCGGCATTTTGCTGCATACAGGAAACCCACCTCAGTACAAAGACAGACTCTACCTTAGAGTAAAAGGCTGGAAAACAATTTTGCAAGCAAATGGTCCTAAGAAACAAGCTGGAGTAGCCATTCTAAAATCTCCAGCCCAAGAACGCAAAAGGAGGGACTCATGGCTCCACCTGTATAGGTAGTTGAGGGTGGCCTTGCCAGGCATCAGTGGAAGTGGACAGCCTTGGTACCTGAAAGTTTGGATTCCTTAGTGTTGGGGAATTTCAAGAACAGGGAGGTGGGAATGAGAGGATGGTGGGAGCACACCCTCATAGTAATTGGAGGAGGAAAATGGGGTAAGGGGTTAGGCATCAGTGGAAGTAGAGGATGATGGCAGCACACCTTCATAGAAACGCCCAGAATTATATGGATTAGACATGATAGAGGCAGGCAGCCAGAAGACTAGATTCCAGAATTCAAACAATTACCTTGATACTAAAATTTGTTTTGAGAATTGTATATTGCAGAATACATAGCCTTGGTGTATCTACTCATCAGGCAAGCTGAGCAGACCTGCTCGAACCTCTGATGTCCTGGAATTCCACCCAGATGCAGTGAAGACACAGAGTCAGAGGCTTATCAATTTATTCTTTCCCCAACCCCTCTACTAATATCTCAACACCCATAATCAGCTTGAAGAAGTTAATGAAGAGTCGGCGCCCCTATTTCCTGGGCTTGGGGACTGAGGTGGTTAATATTGGGCTGTCTTTCTAGGGAAAAGTAGTGGTTTTGGTGGAACAGGGAGGATTAGCTAGGATTTATTGCATAGCCATAACCTACTGGTAGAAATATGTATAATTCTTATTAAGATGAAGCTATAATTTCTTAAATGCTACAAAATTTACTTTGATTTCAAATTTAAGGTTTTTATTGGTACAAGCTTCTTATTAATATAAAAGTGAGATGAATATTGTTACTATCATAGGCATTGCACCTGTATAACACATTTAAGAATACAAGGCTTAGACCCAGTCCTTCTTTAACTTTTTTAACTTATTTGAGATTGTTAGACTGTGAGTTAAGGGCCTATAGCAAATTCATGGCTTTGAGTTTATTGTTAGGGAGTTTTCTATATTTTCTTTAGAAATAGCTGAAAAGAGTTAATGGACAACAGTCCAGGTAGCCTTAAATGGATAGTTGGTTTTTAAAACATCAGAAATCCACAGAATTGACGTTACAAACATTTCTGTATTAATGTTCATTTTGATTAGAGACCTGTCTGCTCCTGACAGCTTCCTGTCAGGAATTCTAAGAAGAAATTCTAAGAAGAATTGGATTCTAAGAAGAAATTGAGCATCTTTGGAGTTACTCCAGTTGTGGTGAGACAGCCACTAGGCAAGAATTGCCTCTTTTTATCTATAGACAAATTACTGTCCAAAAAAAGACAGACACACTTGAGGAATAGTCGACTGATTATATCTGCCAAGACAGAGTAATCAGCCCTTAATAATTCTGCATCACTAGGTCTGTCAGATGATCCTGGGCCAGAAGGCTGAAGATCAGTGCTCCAACATTCTGTAGTATAGGGACTGTCCAGGTGTTCAGCGGTCTCTATAAATTGGCTATGTTTTAGAAGCTATGCTTTGTGCTTTACATAATCTCAGTTAACTCAGTCATTCTGGATTTCTGATGGGGTTGAAAACTTATAGTCTCATAGCCAATCCTTGCTATTTACTTTCAGAGAAAAGATTTGAGAGGATGGTTTTCAACTGACATTCATTCTAAAGCCAGGAAAAAAACCCAGGTTCAGAACTAAGTCTTTTATTTAGGAGAGATGACAGAGGTTCTGCTTAGTCAACAAAATGATGGACTGGGTATTAGGTCTATCTTGCACCTTACTGACATAAATTAGTATAGTTATACTCTAACTGTATTTTGAGAGAAAAGTTTTATTTTAACAGGAAGGGTGATATGTAGGAGGAGCTAAGGTGGGAGGAGTACAGAGAGGAGGAGGAGGAGGAGAGGAGGAGGTAGGTGATGAGAGAGAAAGAGAGAGGAGGGCCAGACATGGATTCGGATGTTCACATGTCTTCACCAGTCAAAGATAGTTGATATATCTAGATTGGGTATTAGGTTACACTTCTGATTGATATTGAGCATTACCAAACTTATAAAGCCTTTGGTTGACATTATATACATATATATATAATCATTTTCCTCTCCTCCTTTCTCCCCTTTGCTTCTCTTCTTTCCATACCTACCTGGCAACCCAGTCTTGGGCTGCCATCCTCCAGAGCTATAAACAAACAAACCACTTTTCTTTATGAATTACTCAGCTTTAGATATTTTGCTATAAAAGCATAAAACAGACTGAAATGAACAGTATCTATTTCACATTCTTTTGAAAAGATTAAATAATATCATCCCCCAAAGCAATGAGAACAATGCTTGGCACAGAACAGACACCCAGTAAACACCGGCTCTTACCATCACACACCGTCATGCCGCGGCACTGATATGGAGCAATTAAACTGGGGAACAGACTGTACCCAAACTAGCACTTGCCCTTTTTAGCTGAAAACTTTTGAGTTTCTAATGTAAGTCTTTGGACATAATTGACCAGAATTTAAGCCAAGGCAACTGTTGGTTCTCTATCAAACTACTTGAGGCCATTCTTTTCTCATTTGGCCTAGCAGTGTGCAGAGGTCTCAGAGAACATGGGGCTTTCTCCCCCATCTCCACTTTATGGTCTGTTCTTCCTACAAAGTCTACCTCAAGAATTCTTTTATTCCAGTTCCTTGGAACTGGAAAGACGGCTCAGTGGGTGGGAGTGCATGCAGATCTGAGTTTGATCCCAGCACCCACATTTAAAACAGGATGGGGGTGGACCAAGCATGACCACATGTGCACCTGTAACCGCCAGAGCGGAAGGAGAACAGACACAGGAGGATCTCTGACTGGGGCATGGTAGCTGCCAGTCTAGCTCTAGGCTTTAGACACCCTGACTTGGAAGAGTAACGCAGAGAGTGGGAAAGCAAGACACCCAGCACCCCTCTCTGGCCTCCACAGACAAGCACACTGCTGTATACACACATTGATAAATACCACACTTATATATACAACACACCAGATGAGGAAAAAAAGGAAAAATTTACCTCAGCATTTCCCCCCACAGACCCGTTTTTCTCAAACAAAATACCTTTGAACAACAACTAACAATATAGTCAAATTTTAGATTAGTTTCATGGAGTCTGAAGTTTTCCCTCCCACAATGCCTTCATTTCTATATCCTTGTAGAAATCAAAAGTCCACTTTCTGCAGTCCTTGTGTGTTTATACCTAAATAAAAGTTCTTATAAAAGCTTAACATTGGCCAAAAGACATAAAATTTCAGCTATTCAAAATAGAAAGGGTGTTAGGCTGCCTTGTCTGGCCTCCATGGGAGAAAATGTGCCTAGCCTCACAGAGAATTGATGTGCCAGGGTTGGGGGATACCCAGAGAGGGTCTCCACCCACTCCGAGGAAAAAGGGGGTAGATGGGGGAAGGACTGTGGGAGGGGTGACTGGAAGTGGGGCAGTGAGCAGGATGTAAAATGAATAAGTAAAAATAATAATAAAATAAATAATAAAAAATAATTAAAATTTAAAAAGAAAAACAAACAAACAAAAAAAACCCCAAAAACAAAATAGGAAGAGTGTTGCTTTCTAACAGCTAGGTGACAACAGTTAATACCATATCGTATCCTGGAAATGTACTAAAAAGGTAGATCTTAAATATTCTTATCATGGACAGAAAATGGGAACTTCTGAGATGGATATGTAAATTCATCTGTTTGCAGCAATCATTTCATAATGTAAGCACATCAAAGCATCACAGTGAACACTATGTACACAATTTTTGTCAGTACATTCTTCAATATAACTATTTCTAAAAAAAAAAAAGAGCAAAAAAACTGGAAAAAAACTCAAAACATCCGCCAAGACAATGATAAATAAAAAACATGGTATACGAACATGGTGAAATAACCATCTGCAACATAAATGAACCAACTACAGCCACACAACTATTCAGATAGATCCCAGGCAGAACACTGAGTGGGAAACACTCAGTTACTTGCAGACAATTTAAAGATGGACACACAGACATAGCTAACTCTGTGTATGTGAAGTCCCTTTGGGAAAGAGGAAGAGCGAAGCCTGGAACAGTGGACTGTGCTGAAATGTCCTGTCCTTTAACACGGATGGCACATCAGTAAACTTTCACTTTGGCTTTGGCTTATCAGTTCCATGTAACTTCAAGCTCGAGAGGCAGAAAGTCAAAGATGGTGATAAAATCAGTCGCTGGTTCAACGTTCTAGTTCTTATTCCAACAGTACCTTGACATGAGTGCCACGGTCCTCTTCTTCAGCATCAAGCAGACAGCAAAGCCTGCATCTGCCTCCCATGCAGGTGAAGCACAGTAAGGAAATGCCAACTCAGCACCAAAGGGTCTGGGATTCTATTAATGCAAGCAGTACAATTCCAGGAGGATGTGACTTACACTGTAAGTGCCTGTGGAACACTGCAGGCAGGGGCTTCAACTCTCTCTATCGGTACCTTTTATCCTCCAGGCAAAAAGAGAAAAAACGTTAATGGCTTTTATTGATTTTGCATATACGCATGCTGAGACCAGAGGTCTTTGTCTGTCACATCCACATTATTTTTTTTAAAAAAAAGATTTGTCTTTTATAATGTATGTATGTATGTGGTTTACCTGCATGTATAGCTAGGAGCCACTCGGATGCAGTACTCACAGAGGCCAAAAGAGGGCATAGGAACTCCTGGAAATGGAGTCACAGTTGTGAGCAGCCATATAGGTTAGTACTGGGAACAAAACCTGGGTCCTCTCTAAAAGTTCTGAGTGCTCTTAACTGCTGGGCCATCTCTCCAGTCTCTCTGCGATTTGTTTTTGCCATGGTTAGTTTGTTGACATGGTGTTTGTTTTCTGCCACGGTTTGCTTGTTGACATGGTGTTTCTCACTGAACCTGGAGCTCACTGACTGGCTAAACTGGCTGGCCTACAAGCCCGAGGGACCCACCTGTCCCCACCTCTCAGCATTGGGATTGTAGCTGTATACTGCCATGTTTAGCTTTTCAGAAAAAAAATGTTTTCTAATGTTATGCAGATCTCTGCTGAAGCCGCTCTGTGTGCCTCTGTGTGCAGGGAAGAGGATTTGCAAGGAAAAGTAACAGGAATGTTGTAAAGGCAGGGAAGCTCAGAGCAGAAGTGCAGGGGAGGCCTCACCTCTGTGAGGGGTGGTCAACTTATGGCAGGGTCCGCTGTAAGTCTTGGAGACCATTTTGTGATGGTAGCAATTCATGCGCTGAAAACCATTGGACTGTTTTAATACGTTCTATCAAGGTACCAATAGCAACTATTCAGGCTGCAAAACAAGGGAAATCTTTCTCTAAAGCTTCAGCTCTTGATATAGCTTTACAGTGAGCTTTCTGTTGTGGGGGGGGGGAGTAAGGAAAAGTTCAAATAAAGACAGTAAACTCTCTGACACTGCCATTGTTGGGGGCAGAGACCTTGAAGGTATCCACTGCCATTGGTGGCAAACTGAAAGTCTATTTTGAAGATTCCCAAGGGCAGGAATTGTTCCCAGCAAGGCAGGAACCTGACCGTTCTGAAGCTCCGCATCCCCCTCCTCCTTCCTGGCGGGGACTTCACTCAGCATTTCGCTCATCCAAACCAAGAGATAAATGTCAAGCACTCATTTCTCAAGAACTTTAAAAGTAGAAGGCGTCCCCTCTGCGTGGACTTTTAAGGGACCTCCTCTATATTTAGAAACTATCTGGCGTGCTATAAACTCACTTGGTAAATATAGAACACATTTCAAGCCAGTCCTGTTTTTTAAAAGAACGTGTTCAAATTCAATTCTTTTCCCTTCTTTACACCCAGGAGAGGAAGGTAAAAGAAAAGAGAACTATCAGTGTCTTTAACGAGAAAAACTAGTTTTTTCTAGAGCAGCTAAGCACCTTCTTTGTTACTGCAGGATACCAAGGGCAAAGAAAATGACCAAGCATTACCCCAGAAAACGAAACGACTGGGCTGCATGTGAGTTCTCCAGAAAGATTTGACATCCATATCCTGAGTGAAACCAGACTTCCTGCTTGGGCTCAAAGAGGGGGACTGGGCACATTGTCTCCTCCAGAAGGGCTTCCTCCTCACACAGCAGAGATAACAGCTCTGCACTTGGCAAAGTGGTGCACATTGTACCAACAGTCCCCAAACAACTAATGGACCTAGCAAATAAACAATGTCCCTTTGAGCTCTGGGTCAGGCTCCCATGGCCAGTGACTGTATCACCCATCATGAGTAACAGGCCAAAAAAGGGGGGAGGGCATTCTACAAGAGCGCAGCAACTGAGAGTTTTAGTGGCACTGAAAGTTATAAAGGAACTTTTTTGGAAAATAGAAAGTACATCTATGAATAATAGATGGTTCAGCTGAACCATTAAGACTGATGCTTCTCTGTGAATCATTACTACAGCCTCAGCTCGTGCACATGAACACCTGTTCACAGAAGAATCAAAGACAGAACCTGGACCTCCAATCTAACAGTGGCTGTTCTGGGGTCACCCTGACAGTTTACATCTGAATAACATCTATAGGATGCAAGTGTGACAGTGACCTCAGTTATAGTCCAGAATTATGAAGTAGATAAAAATCTAAAGAAAGCTGGGGTTGGGAGTGGGGGATAGGTCAACTGAAACAGTGCTAGGCTTGCAAGTACAAGAACTTGAATTTGATCCTCGAAGAAGCCACATCAAATAATAAGACTAAGGAGAAGGAGGGGGAGGAGAAGGAGAGAAAGAAAGAGAAGGAGGAGGAGGAGGAGGAGGAGAAGGAGGAGGAAGAGCAGAAAGAGAAGGAGAGGAAGGAAAAGGAGGAGGAGGAGAGGAAGGAAGAGGAGGAGGAAGAAGAAGAGGAAGAGGAGGAGGAGAGGAAGGAAGAGGAGGAAGAAGAGAGGAAGGAAGAGAAGGAGAGGAAGGAAGAGGAGGAGGAGAGGAAGGGATGAAGAGGAGGAGGAGAGGAAGGAAGAGGAGGAGGAAGAAGAAGAGGAAGAGGAGGAGGAGAGGAAGGAAGAGGAGGAAGAAGAGAGGAAGGAAGAGAAGGAGAAGGAGAGGAAGGAAGAAGAGGAGGAGAGGAAGGGATGAAGAGAAGGAGGAGAGGAAGGAAGGAAAGGGAGGAGGAAGAGGAATCTGGGTATGGTAACACTTTTTTAATCCCAGCCCTGGAGAGACAGAAACAAAGGATTCCTGGGGTACAGTGACCAGCCATCCTAGACTACTTATTGAGTTCCCTGTCCCCCCACCTCCCCACCCCCCCACACACATGAAGGAATCTAAAGAGACTACAGATACTCATGTACAGGGAAATGAAGTATTCCCTGGCCATTTCTTTAGCTCATGCACAGGCTATGATGTGGCACAAGAGACCAGAAATAGCAACACCACAGCAATAAACCTCACAAAACATGGAGATTGGAGCTCCAAACCGTGCCAGTGGCTTTTCCAGACAGCACTGACAGTCTTTTCCAAACCAAGGAACCAGCCTTGTCCTCCGCCCCACCTCCTGTCTGAGTCATTAGCAGGGTTCATAGTATGGTCTCAACTATTTCATCCCAAAGCTCCATCACGGACCCTCCTTTTCAAACCAAGTACCAAACACTTTCCCAGACAAGGCAATCTTGAAAACTCACTAGGAATCCTCTGTGTCCCATGTTGGGGCCACATCTGACCGTCTTTGCCAATTCAGTCAGGTACCCAGGTTTATACAATGGTTCACTTCTTTCCTCTGGGTTGCCATGACTGCCACACCTGATAGAAAACCCACTACAGTCACCTCCGGTTCTAACTGCAGATGTCCAGGCACATGCAGCTTCCAGACAGCAAGGAAAATTGTGGCATTCTCCTACTTGAAACTTTCTTGGGTTTTTTTTTTTTTCTCTCTATTACAAAAAAAAATCCAAAGTATAAAGAGACTTTTGCAAGAAACCTTCATGTAACACATCACCCAGTGTCAAAAATTATCACCTCATAGTTGATCTTAAGCACCATACCTCCACCCACTGGATTTTGTGATTCAGATTTCAGACACCATAGACCTTCATAAATGACGCTTTGATCTCCCTCCAATACCATAATCAGAGCCCCTGGATCCAAAGCTATCCTCTTAGATGTCTCATCAACATTAACATTTTCCTGATCATCCTATAACCTACCTTTAACTACTTATTTGCAGTGTGTTTGAATCATGACAGAAGTGTAATTCAGTTATTGCGACTGGCTAATGAGTTTCTTAAATTTTTATAAACTATAATTTTTCTTCCCTTTGCTTTTGTTTTGGGGTTTCTTTTTTTTTTTTTTTTTTTATGTGTTTGTTTCTCTAGTTGACAGGCACAGTTTTACTGAAATGTCACTCAATAATCACCCAGCCTTGAATGTCTATATTGCCACTACTCTTACTCATATCAAATCATGTCCTTATTGTGGCCTCTTTTATTGTTGCTGTGTTAAAATTCTCCGACCAAAGCTACTCAAGGGAGTTGTTTTGTTAAGTTCATCACGGCAGGAAAGTGAGAAGGCAGGAGTTCCAAGCAGCTGTTCACAACACATCTACCATCAGGACCAGAGAGTAGTAAACACATGCTACTTCTCAGGTCCCATTCTCCATTTGTACAGATCAGGACCCAAGCCAGAGATCGGAACCACCCACAGAAGGTGGCTCTTCCTTCCCACCCCTATTAGGCACGCAAGAAAACCTACACAGACATGCCTCAGGCCTGTTTCCCAAGTAATTCTACACCCTGCCAGATGACAACTAGCTCCAACTATGTCACTTTTAAATATATGCCCAAGTCCCTCTTCTTCCTCTCTTTCATCTATGCTCCCTAATTTCAGCAGTGCTCCCTTCTTTCAGCAGTGCTCCCTAATTGCAGCAGTGCTCCCTTCGACTGCTTGTAAATGTGACCTTAATTACCCACTTCTAAGCAGCAAGTTTGTCACATTAAACACTACTGACTGCAAAGGTATTCTGGCTTTCCCTCCGCTCTCCAGGTCTGGGGTCACTTAGAAGTCAGCAGCAGCCATGTTTGAGGGCACTGAGTAGCTCTCTGGAGGTCCTGTGTTGGAGTGGAAGCTTCCTATCAGCAGCCTTGGCGTTGAGTCCTCCTGGCAGCACACGTCAGTATCAGCCAAGTCTTCAGGCCATGGCCACCCCTACTTACTGCTTGTCTGTCACATCAGGAGAGACCTAGCCAGAGCTCACAGCTCTAGGCCTACAGAATTCCTGACACAAACACTGTGCATCGAGATATGGTTGTTGACTCAGGCTGCTGAATTACAAAAGATAACCAATGCACCAGGCTATTGAACCCTTGCCTCTCTGGAAACGCCCTTCTCAGTTTTGCATGCCCAAGTTTGATGGCTTCTCAAGTTCACAGACTTCTCCAGAGAGCACTTCAGGAGTCCACCTTCTCAACACGCCAATATCTAGAAACAACTGCTCCTTCCTTCAAGTCTCTAAGGAGCTTGGTGGGTATCTGATTCAATGTCAAATTCCCTAAAACCAACTCAAAGGTAAAACCAAGCCGTACAACAGCTGCCTGCCTAATCTAATCTAATAGTGCACCTGCTCCCACAGGGCCCCTGTCCATGTCATTTGAACAAAACAGTTTTATCAAATTAAGCTGTTCTTCAACATCACCAGGCTCACTCCAGCCTCAAAGCCTCTGCCCAACCCCTTGTGTTAATATTTGCAAGTCCTCTGTCCTCTCCTCCCACAGGCCTTTGTTTAACCATCACCCTGGGGCATTGTCTAATAACCACCCCCCCACCCCCCCACCCCCACCCACCCCCACCCCCACCCCCCACCCCCACCCACCCCCACCCCCACCCCCCAACCCCCCACCCCCCCCCCCCCCCCCCCCGGCACACCTCAAACCCTCCCAGCTTCCCCAGGACACTATCTGTAATTCTACTTAATCTGTAGCACTAACCACAGCCAACGGATATTTTGCAGCCCTGTTCATCAGTCCTCTGCAGACTGTGAGCTCCCAAAAAAGAGTACATTCATTCAAGTGCCACCCCGGCCACGAGGATAAAGTCTCCTTATACAGATGAACTAAATGAAAACTGCTTGAGCCTATGATCAAGACTTAATAAATGTGTCAGATTGTGGCTGCAAAGGGTTTCTTTTTGGCATTTTACACAACTTTATGTCTACAGTAGAGCATTTTAAAGATTCTTAATCTCTTACTTCTCCTGTTAACAACAAGGCCTTAGGGGCTGGAGAGATGGTTCAGTGCTTAAGCATTGCCTGCTCTTCCAGACTTGGGTTCTGTGCCCAAAGCCCACACAACAGGTGTCTAGAACTCTAGGAGACCCACTGCCTTCTTCAGTCCTCTGCATACACTGCATGCACATGGTGCACAAATCCATACAGGCAAAACTCAAACACATAAAACAAAAATAAATGTGTATTTTAAAAGACTGTCAGACATCCAAAAAAGAAATGGTGTTTGAAAAGAAGAAGTAAGAAGAAGTGGGCGAAACGAGCCTACAAGTGGGTTCCTTGGCAGCTGAGTTCAACAGGATCCCAAGTAGAAACCATCATCACCTAAGCTGATCGAGAGCCAGCTGTGCATGTGCTGGAGAACCGGCACAGCTGCAGTTCATCACGATCTTGTGACTATGGCTGGCTTCCTATCACTGCCCTCGAGAAGAGCCCCTCTCCAGCTCTGCCCCTCCAAGTCCAGGCTGCTATTACAAAATTGTTTTCTCTAGAAAGCTCTCCCTGAACCTCCACTTCTCTAAATGTTAACCCCCAGGAAGGGTCAAGATACAAAAGGATTTTATTTTCATTTGCTTTCCCCTTTGTTTTTTTGTTTGTTTGTTTGTTTGTTTATTGGTTTTGCTTTGTTTCAGACAGGTTCTCACTATGTAGATCTGGCTGTCCTGGAACTCGCTCTGTAGACCAGACTAGGCTCAAATTCACAGAGACAGAGATCCACCTGCCTCCACATCGTGAGTGCTAAGATTAAAGGCATGTACTGCCACACCCAGCTCAGATACAAAGGTTGTAAGATACAAATATCACAGTTGACAACATACTAGGCTGTCTCTTCCCCTAACCCATGTCAAGGAAAGTTTCTGAAAGAAGTTGTGCTTACAAAGGTTCATTAATTAGAATTTCCATTATATAAGAAGTTGGAATGTTTCGGGTCCACAGGCAATTATTTTGAGCCATTTAGATTTCTTAATAGCTATTTACAGTCTAATATTGTACGTAAGGATTAGATCATTCCTTAAAAATACATGACAGGCCTTGACTGATCCAATAGCTAAAAACATCACTGATAGGTAGCATCCGAGGCTGTAACAGAGATTCCACCCACTTTGCTACAACCACCTACCTGATGTTTCCACCCCTCTATTTTAAAATGTCTTAACACATAACCTTCTTGATTTTGTTAATATAAAAAGTCAATAAAAGGTTCCGGGTTGAAGGTGAAATTTGGAGCAACTTAAATCTGTGTTCACAGGTCACGGTCATTCATATTTAGCTCCAAAACAAGCAAGCCACCTCACTTCACAAGTACATACCCGATCAAGTGGCAACTCTGATTGGGATCCAGCAGCTGTAGAATCCAGAACTGTATACCTGACAACTCTGCTTTCACAGAAACCAAATCCCAGGTGGAAGTGAAGCTATCTCTTCTCCTTTCTAATATTCTTGTCTAAATTACAATGTCCATTCTAAAGACGGATGCTTTTAACTTACTCCTTTAGCTTTATCTGGTTTTTGTAAACAAACCACTTATGCACATCACTGAGGTCAGAGTCAAATGGTAGCTGGTAATAGTCAAGTTGAATTACATTTCTTGTAACTTGCTTCTCAGTTTACATGAGTAATAAGGCTAGGAAAAAATTGTCACAACACACTGTAATCTGACTCCTGATGGCCAAAGCGGAAATCAAGGCAGAATTATTTTTTGTTTTTAAGTTCAGAGCAAAGCTAGCAGGGAGATGTCTAAGTATGATATAAATCATCCCAGGGACACAGTGACATTTGCGTTCTAGAACCAAAATGGTCACTATTGACCTCAGGAGAAAGAGGTAAGCAAGCTCATCCAGACCATGGCCTGGGTTTTTTACAAGTTAAGAATGACTGTCACATGTTTGAAACGGCTGTGAAATTGCCTTCTAAGCATTAATAGACCTGGGATGCTCTCAGCCTGGACCAGGGAACCTTCTTTTTCCAGTGGCCAGTAGTCAATGCAAAGATTCATAACTGGATAGAGAGCCGAGAGTATGACTGGGAGTGCTTAGCTGTAAACAAGCACTTTTTTAAATCCCTCCTCTTGCTACTAAGGCTCAAGGGACATGGAAGAAGAGCAGATGGAAATACTGCAAGAGCCGGAGGATGGGGAGGACACTGTATGTCTTCCCGGTGTGATGAGACTGGTGCACACAACTATGGTTGCCTGCACAAGAACAAACCAGCAAACTGTCCAGTATAGGCTGGGGAGGAGATCTCAAGGCCCCACCCCTTACTGAGGAGCCACTGGCAGTTGAGAACCACTCTTTGGGTGGGAGACCACCTGTGCTCCAGCGGATGGCTCTCTACCTCTCAGATGAGCTGCACTAATTGGATTTTGTATATTTATTTGAAAAGAAAGAAGGGGAGGAAAGGGCAGAGGAAGAGGAAGAAGGAGGAAGAGATCAAATTGAGAGAGAAGGGGTCCAGAGATGGATATGATCATATTTTATCAAATACTTATATGGAATTCTAAAATAATTAAAGACGTAAACATTTTTTAGAAAATAAAACAAATGAAGAGGTGTTGAGAAAAGGGATGGGAGATGGCTCATTCAGGAAATTTGAGCCTGGGGACCAAAGTTCAATCCCCAGTATCCGCATCAAAACCAGATATGGCAGCACACTTATAATCCCAGAGCTGGGGGTGGAGGGAGACAGAATATACATGTAGGCATACATGTATGCATGCATACATACATACATACATACATATATACATATATACATACATATATACATACATACATACATACATACATACATATATACATACATACATACATATATACATACATACATACATACATACATATATACATACATACATATATACATACATACATATATACATACATACATATATGCATACATACATGGCTGAGTATAGTGGTATACGCCTTTAATCACAGCATTGTGAAGGCTGTCAAGTGGATCTCTGTGAATTCAAGGCCAGCCTAGTCTGAGATGGGGTTTGGGGGTGGGGGCGGAGGGGAGCTGGGGAGTTGGTTGTAGAGAAAGACACCTGATATTGACCAACAGTCTCCACAGGTGCATATACATGCACACATAAACATATAATACACACACATACAATTGATAAGTATGATTGAGACAAAGTCTAATGAATTATATTTTGTAACTTGTGATTCAAATGTCTATTCCATAACTGAGAGGGTTTAGAAATGCAGTAAATTTCACTTGTCAGCTATGCTTTGGGACTGCAGTGGCACATCCAACCACAGAAAGCATCTGTCCTACAGAGCAGAAAATACTTACTATCTTCTTCATGCTGAGACAAGACGACCTCCGCTTAAGCCCTAAAAGAAGCACTCACTGATTAACTGACTGTGAACAAGTCACCCACTCTAAAGCTCACTTTCCTCCCCTGTGAAAATGGGGTTGGTTTCTATTATTTCGTACTCTCATTATAGATGCATTGTGAGTTATAAAGTGGTGACTCGTTTGAAATTTCCAAACTAGTTCCTGGCACACAGGAAGCTTTGAGGAACTGTTATATGTCAATTAGAGATATAAAATGTGGTTCCACCTAGCCCATGACAGAACTAAAGTTTTATATTACAAGAAGAAACAGAGGACAAAAAAAAATGAGAAAAATAAAAAAAGACATTTGGGAGAGAAGAGAAAAGCAAAGGCTTTAAGAGACCAGGTCTGCAAAACCAGTAGGTGGTCGATTCCAAGGAGGAGTATGGATGGGGGTGGGTGGGCTTGTCCACAGATCAAATGCCCTCTGTGGGCTCAGTGAACACTAATCACCACGTGGAAGTGCTGTCTCCACTGGGGAAATGCTTTCGAAATTCCAAGCAAGTGACTTACAAATGAACCCAAGTCAAGTCTCTTTTTAGGTTGGGGGCTTCCTGTATTTGACATTCCTACACAAATGACAAGTGGTCGCTGTAGTAACTTCAGCGTCTTATTATCCATGTGTAGTCGCTCATTAAGAGGAGACAGACAAGGGCCGCTCTTTGGGCTGCTTGTCATGAAAGTCACAGGAGGTCAGGGACAATTTTTCTTATCCCTGAGTTCCTATCATATTCAGGGCTCCCAAACAGCAAGAGGGGGAAAACAACGTTCCTATAAATAGAAAGCAACCTCATTCACCAAAAATGGGCCTGCTTGGCAACTGAGAGGCAGACATTGTGTGGTGTCCAGAGTGGATACATGTAACCTGCTGCTGAGACTGAGGACTGCCTCCTCACTCTTCGATGCAAAGCTACAGCCCTATGTCTTCCGTTATCCTTAAAAACTGCATGTGCACCTCTCTCTTTTTTAATTATTGTTTCAGAACTCTAAACCACCCCAATCCCTTATAAGAATTAAAGTTCTTTTTTTTAATTATTTTATTTTCTATGTGATGGGGATTTTGCACACATGTATGCCTACGTAACATGTGCATGCCTAGTACCCACAGAGGCCATAAGAAGGCATCAGATTCCCTGGAACTGGAGTTAGCAAACAGCTGTGAGCAAACATGTGGGTTCAGGGAATTGACATCCATAAGTCCTCTGGAAGAGCAGCCAGTGCTCCAAACCGATGAGCCCAAAAAAGAATTCTTAAATTTACAACTCCACAATCAGACCATTATGTTTATTATTGTCTTCCAATGCCAATCCCTATATAATATATAATCCCTATAATCCTAGCCTCGCTATGGTTACACTTAGGGTAAAGTCATTCATCAAATAAGTATCTTTAAGACACTTGATACATGAGTCTCACATGGAGACTCTTGAGAAGGAAGAAGGATATCATTGTGCAAGAGTTCTCTGTAAATGTGTTATGCAGAGAGGCTTAGAGCAGTGTGTTCAAGAGTAGTTAATGTGCATCTAGACCAGGGAAGTAAGTTGAAAACACTCACTGAGAATGTATCTGCTGGGAGAGTCCCATTGAAGGCTTCGGCTTGAGGGTCAAGGTCATCTGAGCCACTGGACTGACCCTGGGTAAGGTGTCTGACTTCTTGGTTGAAGTATGCTTTGCTGCTTGCTCAGGAGGGAGCCACGAGGACCCAGGATTCTGCCCTCCAAAGACTGGTGACATGGTGTCCTGGGCTGCTGTGATCTCGCAGGCTTTGCCCTTTGTCCCTGGCTTACACACACAGAGCTGAGGCCGGAGACACATCCCTCCGTTCTGGCATGGCGGAACACAGCTTGCTGCAGAAGACAACAGAAGACATGGTTTTGATGGAAAGCACAGTAGACTTTACTAGTTCTTCCAAAGGGTTAGCAGTGCAAATAGATGTTTCCCCCAAGAAAATTATAATGACTGTGGTGGTGGTGGTGACAGCTGATACCTGTCAACAGCCATCTATATGACAGGGATTTTTCATATTTATATCAACAAACAACCCCTGGAAAGTGTTTTTAGTAGATATTTTATTATGCCCATTTTATGGATAATGAAATAAATGCACAGGTCAAATGGCTTAACAAAGATCAAACAGTTGTTAGTTAATAGAAGTTAGGGTTTAAATCCAAGCAAGATGGCACCAAAGACATTATTCTTAAACACTATAACTGACTTCCCAAAATACACCACAGGTTTAAAAAGATAAATATAGAGATAGATATAACCTTAAGAAAGTCTCCTGTGGCGGTTTGAATTAAAAATGGCTCCAATAAGCCCATAGGGAGTGGCACTATTAGGAGATATGGCCTGGTTGGAAAAGGTGTGGCCTCTTTGGAGGAAGTGTGACACTGGGTATTTGGGCTAGAAGGTTTCAGATGTTTTAAGCCAGGCCCAGTGTCTCTCTCTTCCTGCTGCCTGCTGATCCACATGCAGGAATCCCAGCTTCCTCTCCAGCACAATGCCTGCATACACACTACCATGCTTCCAACCATGATGGCAATGAACTAAACCTCTAAACTTTAAGCCAGACCCTTTATAAGAGTTGCCATGGCTATGATGTCTCTTCATAGCAATGGAAATCCTAAGACATACCCTATCGCTGTTTTTAAAGTTATACTCTGTGGCTTGAATTTAAAGTGTGTGTGTGTGTGTGTGTGTGTGTGTGTGTGTGAAAGCACATATGCCTATGGAGAACAGAAGGTTACATTGGGATATCTTTCTCAATTGCTTTTCACACTACTTTTATGAGGCCAATATCTGCTCTGAGCCTAGAAGTTGTTATTTCTACTAGGGTAGTACCTGTAAACTCCAAGGAATCCTGACTCCACCCTTCTGAGCTAGCGATGGGAATGGCATTGCAGGAGTTCATGACCATAGAGTGTTGGGAGCCGATTTTTAGCTGAAAGTGGCTATCAGCTTTGCAGCCATCTTGAGCCATATACCCTGACGTGAGACTTGTTTTTCAACAGCCTACAACAGCTGAAGCACACTCTGATATCCCACATATTTTGTTTTGCTGTTTACTGCCCCCAGCTGCAAGGCGCACGTGGTAGCCACACCTACAAGGCATGCGGTTCACGTGCTGTCCACTTGCTATCCATGCCATACATGCCTGTAAGGCGCACGTGGTATCCACGCCTGTAAGGCTTACGTCATATCAACACTTACAAGGCACGTGGCAAAAGCGTGTAAGTACCCCAGATTTCCCTTCAATAAAGGAGACTTGAGACTTGATCAGAATCTCTGTCTTGTCTCCATTCTTTGCGTCTCTTCCCCTTTATCCCCACTCTCTCTCGATAGACCCCGACCTGCAGAACAGAGCGGGCAGCAACAATAGAGGCTTTTTGTGTGGAGGCTGAAGATCCAAACTCAGGTCTTCATGCTTGCACAGAAAATGCTTTACCTACTGAGATATCTACCCTGGCTGGACCTTACATTTAATTTCAAAATTTTATGTTTAAATATTTTTGCTAAGACTTAACCGAAAAGAGTCCCTGACCCTGAGGGAAAAAAGACTCTTCCACAAACTTACAGGCTGCCAGAGCTTTTCAGAGTTGTCTAATATTTGATCCAACTCAACTCTTTTTACATAGAAGAACAATGCCAATAAGGTCAGGGACTATCTATTCACCTGCTAATCTGTTCAAACACCCAGTGAGTGTTATGCCGCCCCAACCTCATAATAAGAAACACCCAACAAGGAACAAGTTCTCCATCACCAAACAGCTAGGATATCTGAGCTCTGGACCACCAGACACTAGACATGGGGCCAGGCAGAGTTATAAAACTACCTGGACCATGGTTAGGGTTGGTGGCTCTGAACACAGGTAAGGTTCTCCAGGAGCTTTGCGGTCACGGATTTGAAGTGCTATGTAATGTCACAGGTATCTGGCTGGCCAGACCCTTCTGCATTCATTGGACTTATTTTCCTGCTGCCCCTTTGCTGATAGTCAGCTTTAGACTTAAACTCTTCACCCTGAGATCGCAGTACCAAACTTCCTACCCACGTCAGTGCTGAATCACTTTAGTTCACTAAACAATCCTACAAGAGAGGAACGATATTATATCTTAATTTGGTTGCTACTGCTGCAATGAAGCACCATGACCAAAGCAAGTTGTGGAGGAAAGGGTTTACTTGGTTTACACTTCCATATCACTGATCACCACTGAAGGAAGTCAGGACAGGAACTCAAGCAAGGACAGGAACCTGGATGCAGGAGCTGATAAAGAGGCCATGGAGGAATGCTACTTACTGGCTTGCTCAGTCTGTTTTCTTATAGAACCTAGGATCACCAGCCTGCCTAGGCATGGTACCACCCACAATGAGCTGGGTTCTTCCTCATTAATTAGTTATTAGAAAAATGCCTATTACTGACGCTACGTTGTGCTTACAAACAGGGGTTCATCATGATCTCCCTCCAAAAGGCCCAAAAGGCAGCTGAAAGAATCAGATACAGATATTTACAGCCAACCAATGGACAGAAGCTGGTGACCCCTGTGGTTGAATTAGGGAAAAGCTGGAAGAAGCTGAGGAGAGGGGCAACCTTATAGGAAGACCAGCAGCTTCAACTAACCTGGGATCTCTCAGACCCTGAGCCAACAACCAGACAGCATACACCAGCTGATATGAGGCCCCTGACACATATACAGCAAAGGATTGCCGGGTCTGGACTCAGAGGAGATGCACCTAACCTTCGAGACTTAGAGCCTCAGGAAGTGGGGAGGTTTGGTGGGGTGGGAACATCCTCTTGAAGACAGGGGGAGGGGGAGGGAAGAGGTGTGGGATGTGGAACAGCTGGAGGGGGGACCAGGAAGGGGATAAAGTCTGGACTGTAAAAAAAAAAAAAAAAAAAAAAGATTAAAGAAAAGAAAAGAAAGTGAAAGGAAAGAAAAGAAGAAAGGAAAGGAAAAGAAAAGAAAAGGACTTACAGCCCAATCTTATGGACACATTTTCTCAATCGAGGTTTCCTTCTCTCAGATGACTCTAGTTTGTGTCAAGTTAGCATAAAACTAGCCAGCACACATGAACCACAGGAGACTTGGTTATGAAGAACCAATGACCAACATCTAACAGCCATGAAATCTATTAGTTATCCTTAGGAAAAGATGCTTTTCACATCTTGCTATGATATGAGTCCTATTAGGCATAAAAAATAAGAAATGGCCCTTGAGTATCACAATACCAGGCACCAGTTTTCAACACAGATGAGGGGGAAAACCTAAAGATGGAAGCAACTATGTAGATGACATGAGTTTACATCAGTTAACCTTGGCCATGTACCTGCATTTCAGAACACCATGAGTGTAGTAGCTGCTAGTTCTAAAATGGTCCCCAAGAGCTATTCCTATAGTAGGCTTCTAGAATTCAAATCTAAAAGCTATGCACTTCTTGAGTTAAATATGCCAATTCATCAGTATCTTCCTGACTAAGCAAACCTCATAGCTGAATCTGACATACTGGGCTCTCAGTGCTTGCCCAGCCACTACTATTTAGGGAAAGTCACAGGGCTGAATGGGCTCCACCCAAGTGAAGAGAAGCAGCCAGGAGCGAGGCCTGGATCAGCCTTTTCACCTGGTGTGTTTGCCAGAGATCACTTTCACATATGCATTCTCTTCATGCTTTCAATTAGGAGCATGGTTCAGTCTAACATCTGAGACTGATTTCCGCTCCTCCTTCCTCCCAAGGTGTCCTGCAAATAGCTACTAATCTCTCAGGCAGGCTGCATGACATAGCTTGTGGGAGTTGGTACCCAGGGAAAGGCCAAGGATTGAAATCACCCAATGCGCCACTTACTGTGCCGTGGGAATCTGCCTTTATTAAAACATAAGTGAAATAGAATGTAAAAGAGAAGTCATTTGTTTCTTCTTTCAAATGGTATATGTAATAAGAATACAGGAAGAAGGTAATTTTTAAAAAGACACTAATTAAAATGTTAGGCTTGGGGGATGGCTTAGTTGCTAAAATACCTGCTATTCAAGCATAAGGACTTCAGTTCAGATCCTTAGTACCCATTTTAAAATATCAGGCATTGGTTCAGTAGAAACAGGAGCATTCCCTGAACCTTACTTGCCTGTTAGTCTTGCCAAACTAGTGGCTCCGGGTTCAGTGGTAGACTGGACTGTCTCAAAACAATAAAGTGGGGTACAATAGAGGAAAACATTCAACTTGGACTTCTAGACTCGAATAAATCTACACACACACACTACACACGCGCACACATACACATACATAAATACATACACATACTACACATAAAAAGAAAACACTAAAATTTAAAAAATAATTCCTATTAGAAGAAAAAGAATAGTCCATGTAGTAGAATAAATGCCTCCAAAACTATCCCTTTGCAAATACTTACTTGCAAAAGAAAATATTTCAGTTACCTTGCCACAGCTGGAGCGGGAGCCCCTCAGAGCATATAGCAGAGGTTGTCTTGAACCAGGGCAGCAGGAACAGACACTCCTAATGCCCAATACAAGACCCAAGCCCCTCATGTGACAGGAAAATGCCAAATCCAGGCCCTCCAGTCAGTCTTGTCTCCTGTACTGTTTGAATGACATGCACAGTGCTACTCATACTTTAGAGGAAACAGTGGTTGTCAAAGTCTGGTGCCCAGAACAGAACAGAAGCAACCATGTTATGAGAGAGCCTTCCCTGAGGAGATGTAAACTATCCATGTCTACCTGCTCCTAATATATGGTCCAAACCACAAACAAAAGGACGATTACAAAGAAGTTCACCCTGGGAAACTAATGAGTTCACTGGATTTACTTAGCGCATGTGTGAGGAGTTGTTCACAGGACCATGGATAACTCGGGATGGCCCTATTAGAAAGTTGTCATCCAGCATGGTGATGGCTTCTTCATTAATTTCTACCAGTCTATATACTCTAGAGCCTCAATAGATGCCAAGACTGCATGCAATCAGAGCAGAACCGCATGTCAATAGATAAGAAGAGTGGCTGGACCCCAGGTGAGGACCCAGTTGGCCCTCCTTATCCCCCCTTCCATGAGGGAACATCAGTGAGCCAGATCAGGGTGGTCTCTTGGAAACAAGCATGCTTCACTTGGAGGACAGTACTCTACAATGAGCAGAAACACTCCTGGGTTACCAGGGACTGAACCTGGGGTCTGGCATATTGTAACTGAGGTGACTGATTTCAGCAACATGTATTGGAAATTCTTTGCCAACATCAAGGTTTTGAGGAGTCCTCTGTACTCTCTATGTAAGTCTGTGTGTGATATACATGTGTCTGTGGCCCTGCATATCCCAGTGTGCTCACCTCTGCATGTGTGTGGGAGCCAGAGGCTGACTTTACTCATCTTTCTCTGCTGCTCCCCACCTTATCTTTGAGATGACGTCTCTCACTGAACCTGCAGCTCACTGTTTCCACCAGACTAGCTAGGCAGCAAGCCACAGAGATCTGCCTTTCCCTGAAGTACAGGGTTACAAACAAGTACCACTGCACCCAAATTTATATATGTTCTGGGGAGCAAACCTCAGCACAAGCACTTTAGTTACTGAGTCGTCTACCCAACCCAGGAGCTCTCGTCCTCACGTTGAAAGTTCCTTATTTTCATACTAGAACTGATTTTTTATTATTGAATTCTTTACTATGATCAAAGCGCTTGTTTTATATTACCCTTTTATTACAGCATGGTGTTGAATTATGTGGATCACTATAATGTCAAAGAAGTGGTTTCTTTTTTTTCTTGCCATTTATTTATTTATTTATTTATTTATTTATTTGCTTGAGTGTCCATGTGCAGACACTACAACACATGTGGAGGTCACATGACAACTTCATGAGTCAGTTCTGTCCCTCCTCCATGTGGATCCCAGGGGCGGAGCCTTTACCTGAGGCTGAGATGAAAGGATGTCTCTGGAGGAAAGGTAACTCCAACTCCATTGCATGGACTGCACTGCATAATAATGTCTCCACCTCTGGACTTGGTTTGTATGGCTCTCGATTAGATAATCTCTATTCCTTCAAAGCAGATGCCGTTCCATCAAAATTAATATTTAAAAATACTCTGCAAGTCCCCAAGGCCTATGATAGCTACCCATTGTTGTATGAACAATGACGTAGAACAATGAGGTCGAAACGAAGTAATGAAGGACCAAGAGAAAGAACATTGCACTGGGCTGGAGGGGCTGGGCCAAGTCATGGAAGTTCTAACACAAAGCAACTTAAGGAGTCAGGCCAAGAAATGCAGATGCAGTAGGGAAAGTGCTTCTAAGAGATAGAAGGTTTGCTGGAATGAACTAGAAACAGAAGGAAAAACCTAGTGGTAGATAACGTACAATGATCCTAAAAAAAAAAAAAAGAAAGAAAGAAAGAAAGAAAGAAAGAAAAAGAAAAGAAAAGAAAAAAAAGATGGCTGCTCAAAATTCAAGAAAGCATAGTGTTTGCTTCCACTGCAGAAAAGGAGAAAAGGTTTTTAAAGTTGCCCAAGCCAGGCACAGTGATGCATGCCTTAATCCCAGCACTCAGGACATTAAAAAGTAGGTGAGCCCAGTATACAGAATAAGACCTTCCATGGAGAAATGACAAGCCTTAGAAGGCTGGATATAAGATAGAGACCCTTTGCTGTGGTATCCTGGGCAAGCAAGAACAAGAGACTGATTCCCGAGAGGAGCAGAAAAGATGCATGCTACTGTCGGAGACCTGAGGACAGCAATCCAGGAACACTCTGTGGGAAGGAGAACCACATGCAGATGGGCAGAGCTCACCTCAGAAGGTAGAGCAGCTGACCAAAGACTGGAGAAAAGGGACCTTCACAGAGATACAACACAACCTGCAACTGGATCGCCATCAGTCACCTGATAGGCTGAAGCCAGAGAATTGTCACACGAGGACCTGGAAGCACCAAACTCCAGATCCACTTCTGAGATGTTGGAATCAGGACATAAAATCAAAACCCAGAATGAAACTCCTTTTAAAAGGTCAATATAAGGTAAGGCAAGAGGATTGCTACAAGTTCAATGAAAGCCAGAGCTGCATAGCTAGTTTTGAGCTAGCCTGAACTACAGAGTAAGACCCTGTTAAAGGGAACAAGAAAGAGGGAGGAGGGAGTAGAGGAATAATCAGTATCTCAACATAAAAGTAGACAAGAGAAGTGGCCACAGGGAAATGAAAACACACACCAATTAAACTCAGACACAAAATATCTAAATGAATTGTTGATAGACCAAATATGCCAATCTTTCAGAAGCAGAAAAGCTAGAGAAATTTGACCTAGAAACATAAGGATGGCCCTACTGTTAGCCAATCAAACAATGTAATTCCCTGCATTAAAAAAAAAATAAAAAGAAGAATTCAACACAAGGAATGCAGAAAAGCTTCCAGCAAAATCCATGACTTACTCATAACAACAAATAAAAACGGCTTGCCAACTTTGAATACACAGGGATTTCCTCATTCTGCTAAGCAGTATCTACAGCAAATCCCACAAACAACATACCAAGATCTCTAGCAAATATTACAAGCACACTGCAGAAACATTCCTCTCAATGCTGGAAACAAGCCTGAATGCTCACAATGACCTCTAACAGGGCCCAGGCAACATGACAAAAAAAAAAAAAAAAAAAAAAAAAAGGTCTTATGTAGTATGCCAGAAAACAAAAAACAAACTGACCATCATTTGGAGTTTCTCTAGTTTTATGAATACAAATTACTAGAAAATCTACAGACTATTATAAGGGATAAAGGGGGTCAGCAGGAGCTCAGTGTGATGTCTTCCCTATCACTCTCCCTGCCTTATTCCTTTGAGGCGAGATCTCTCACTGAACCCAAGTTCACTAGGCTGCTGGCCAGCAAGGTCCTGGGATCTGCTTGTCTCCATTCCTTGACTCTGCAGTTACGGGCACACAAGGCCATGCCTGCCTATTACATGGAGGCTGAGAATTTGGACTAAGGTCTTCACATCTGTCAAGCAAGCATTCCTACTCACTGGGCCATCCTCAACCCCAGGATGCTACTTTATAATATTGCTTTTATTATGTGATCCTTTTCAACTAAACTTTAAAGTGATGTCTTGTACATTTATGGATAAATATAAACATACCTGACGTGTGTCCCATCTGCAGCCCACAGACCATGGGGAGCCAACATGCACAGCCCAACACAAAATTTTGAACTTACTTAGAACATTCTAAGATTGTTTTACAATTTTGTTTACTTTTGTAATTCCAGATTATAAACTTCGTGGATGACAATGTCATATTTCAGTGTCGAAAGGCTTGGCACGCCTGTTAGCATCACACTAAGCATATGCCGCTATCCTCTCTAGGAAGAAGAGAAGTAATGCCAAGGGGAATATACTTTCTCTTGGGAGTTTCTTCTTATAGTTTTGTTTGTAATTTGCCATTTGTTTCTTTGTTGTTTTGTTTTTTGAGACAGGGTCTTGCAATATAGCCCAACTTGGTAAGGAACTTGCGTTCCTCCAGCTTTAATTTTCTGAGTGCTGATACTACAGATGTGTATCATCATTACAGATGTGCATCATCATTACAGATGTGCACCATCATTACAGACGTGCACCATCATTACAGATGTGCACCATCATTACAGACGTGCACCATCATTACAGATGTGCATCGTTATTACAGATGTGTATTATATAGATATGTATCATCATTACAGTTGTGCATCCTCATTACAGATGTGCATCATCATTACAGATGCGTATTGTATAGATATGTATCATTACAGATGTGTATAATTATTACAGATGTGTATCATCATTACAGATGTGCATCATCATTACAGATGTGCATCATCATTACAGATGTGAATCGTCATTACAGATATGTATTATCATTACAAATGTGTATCATTATTACAAATGTGTATTATCATTACAGATGTGTATCATACTTGACTCAAATTGTTTTTCTTTAAAAAGAAAGACAAAGGGTTGGAGCAATGGCCCAGTGGTTCAAAGCACATACTGTTCTTACAGAGGACCTGAGGTCAGTCCCTAGCACCTATGTCAGGAAGCTCACAACCACATGGAACTTTAGTTCTAGGGGTTCTAGCCCTCTTCTGGCCTCCAAGGTTCCTGCACTCAAGTGAACACACATACACACATACACACATACATACACACATACACATAACTAAAAGAGTATCAAATGTAATAGGTAGACATACATTGCCTATGGGTAATAGATGTGTAGATGTTTGCTGTTAAACCTTTTGTATTTTTCTACTTTTCAAAAAAATTCAATGTTTTAATTATCAGACAAAAGGCAACTGGGAGCAAAACGAAGGCATGTAATAGAGTGGGGCGTATTGAAGTTGGCAGAAATTGCCACCAAGACAAAACGAACTAGGGGCTTGCAGAACACCACCATGGCCAAGATCTGGGTGAGCAGGGTGGACTGCAAACGTTCCTCTATCCTCACATCCCAGGCTGGCCTGGCCGAAACACATTTGTCATTTGAATCAGTCATAACTGGATCAATGCTCCATTTTGGGCCCAAATGGTAAACAGTTTCAAATTTCTCTCCGCTGGCAGCTACTCTGGGGTTGACAAAGCTAATCCTAAAGTTCTCTCAAAGTTCATTGACTTTATTTTTAGGAAGCGACCCATGCCCTGAAGCCCCGCCTCCTTCGCTTTTCATCTAAAAGCATAGCCCTTAGTTATATTTAAAGCCTGCCCCAGCCCACACATGTCACTGTGACTCCCTGCCCCTTGCCTTTCTCTCCAAACAAGTCACAGCATGTCTGCCGCATGTGTCCTGGGTGGAAACATGAGCTGATCTGTGTCTTCGGTGATCTAAGACAGCAGGTGAGAAGTGGCTCCCGGTGTGGCTTCAGGGCTCCCTGTGTGGCTAAGGCTCTGCCCAGCTGCCCTTTGAAGTTATTCAACACAAAGGAATATCAGATCACGAGAATCATACGGTGAGGTCACAAGTTGAAGACTGAGCTAATTTCTCCTGTACCAAACCCAAATAAATAATGTGATTTCGTTGTCAACAGCCCTGGGTCAGCCTCCTCCTCAATCCCTAAAGAGAAAAATATTAGCATCATAACCTCCTAATAACTGATGTAACCAGTCTTCTGCAATAATGAGTTGCACATAATAGGATCTTCTAGAAAGATGAACAACATTTCATCAAGCACAGAGTCGACTTTATAGAGTTTTCATCAATGTGAAAATCCATTTGAAATCTGTGAGGTTGTGTGTATGTGTGTCACACACTGTGTCAACAGTATGTCTGCTGGCATCATTGCCACCTCTCTCTGGATCAGACTGTGAGCATGTGAGCATGTGTACATGTGAGCATGTGTGCATGTGAGCATGTGTGCACGTATGTGTACATGACTGTTGACCCCAAGCATCTTCCTTGATCACTCGTCTCTGTATTTTTTGAGACAAGGATGACCCTGGAACTCATCCACTAGGCCAGGCTGGCAGGCCAATGAGTTCCAGGGGTCTGGCTTCTGGGTCATCCCCATTCCATTCCCAGCACTGGGATTATAGACCTGGACCATTGTGCCCAGCTTTTCCATGGATGCCGGGAATCCAAACTTACTTCCTCATGCTTGCACAGCAGAGCACCTTACTGATGAGCCATCTCTCCCATCCTGGCAGATGCATTTAGAGAGCAGCTTAGCAGTATGTTTCAAGGATTTCACACCCTAACTTCTAAGCAGGTACCCTAACAATGTAAAATAAAAATTACTGTTCCTACATGTTCCGGTATCCTCAGTGGGGTTACTCACACCAACAACAAAAACTTCAAAGGAGGTATGAAAGGGTGACCAAGTTTGGTTAGCGTAGAGCCATTGAAAATCGGAACTATAAAGCAATACAAGTTTCCAGATAAAGTGTCTGGAGATGCTAGTGTGAGTTAGGATGCTGAGGGTTCAGCACTGACTCAGCCACTTCTCAAATACCTCGGAGTTAAACTCATTGCCCAGAGGGAATCTCTGAGTCCTCCCTCGCTTGGTGAGCATTCTCACTTAGTACAGATGAGCGCTCCAAAAACACAGAGGCTCTAAAATCCCAAACTGTTAAACTAACAACATGACACCACAGGGAAGACAATACATCTGATGCCATATGCTGGATCAAACCAGGGATATATGAAAAATATCAGACGGTACAATTTTCAGGCAGTGTATATGATGCATAAATGAGACTTAAGTAAATTCCATACTCAGACTTGAGTCTAACCCAGAAGATACTTCATTCTCCAAATGCAGATATAACAAAATCCAGGAGAAAAAAAAATCCAAACACAAGCATTTTGGATCGGGATTACTCAACCTGATTGTCAACTAGCCAAAAGCCTTCTTCAAAGTCCACTCTTGGGACAAAGGGCACACACACACACACACACACACACACACACTTTAATTAAATTAACATTTAAAGGAGATAATCGTAAAAGACACAAAGAATTCTTACAGGGAGAGAGCCAATGATCAAAGACCTAGAGATATGACTTGTCAATCTCCCTGCAGAAGCTCATGTACTGTGAGAAGCAGGATGCTGTGCGCTTCAGATGGCGATGGGCACAGATCTGAATCTGATGGGCCTCCTCCCCCAGCTCCTTGCCTTTTTTAGGCAAGTTTCACCTGTCCCTTCAATAAAACACTGGGCAAGAACTCTGCATTCTGTTGCACTAGACTCTGTCATATACCCCAGAGACAGAACCAGAAACAGGAAAACATACCTAGCCCATCCTGGGCATCAACAAGAGGTAAAGACAACTATGACAATCAAAGAGAACAGTGTGCAATGTGGATGGGATCGCCAGGGGACTCATGGAGTTACGGAGGATGCCTCTAAGACCATGAACTTAAGACACAAACAAGGAGAAAATACCAGAGCATGTGACCCAGCATTGAAGCTGCTCTCTTCTGGCCTCAGTCCTCAGCTTGTAGGCAGCCATCTTCTCCCTATACTGTAATGTGACCTCTCCTTGGCATCTTAGAAAGACACCATTAATACTGGATCAAGGTCTGCCCTATTGACCTCTCCTTAACTAAGGACCTCTTTAAAGACCATGTTCCAAATGCAGTCTTCTCTGGGGTCCTGGTTTGGATATGAGTGCATCCATCCTCCAAAGGTTCCAGTTTGAAGCCTGGTCCTCAGTGTGGAGGTGTCTGGAAGTAGTAGAATCTTCAGGAAGTAGAGAATGGGTGGGAGGTGTTAAGCCACTGGGGGCCCTGAGAAGAGATTAAGTAGTCATCTAGGGATCCAAGTTAGCTCCCACAGAGTGGGTTGTTGAGCTCCTCCTGACCTTCTTCTGGCTTTCTTTCTGACTTTGTGATCCTTCCCTTCCCATCAAGAGGTCTTCACAGAAGAGGAACAAACAGGACCACCCGACCCTGGACTTCTTCTAAAATTATGAACTAAATAAATTCTTCTTCTTTATATTCTAGCCACCCTCTGGCATTTTGTTATGACAAAAAGAAAGACTAATATAAACTTTAACATGAGAGAATGGGGGAGAAGAAATTTAACCTACAAGATACACCGTCACCATGGTGACTTAACACTATTCAGTGCATCCTGGTCAATTACATAACATGTAAAAGAGAAATGTCTAGTGGGAAATACCCCCACTGCTACAGTTTTAAGATTAAACCCTAAAACAAACATCCTACTGAACACTATCATTCCCAATGTAGGAGATCTTACAATGTTCAAATACAACCCACTGCAGTTATGCAATCAACATGGCAGTAAAGGTTGCAAACAGTCTGCTCACAGAACAAAGCACAGATAAGAATCTTGGAATGTGATACAGTCGTTAAAATCAATGTTTAAGAATTTCCAGTGACGTGAAACAGCACTTAATGGTGGAATGCCAACTTTATTTTGAAGTTCCTACTTTTTATTGCCCTCCTGCCAGTCAAGCTTGTACCTCCACCTCTCTGAATCCAATCTTGTCCGAGTAGTCAGTGACATTCAGGCTGCCAAATCAATGTGGGGACCTCCCTTCTTGGCATTAGCAGTGCTGGCCATGAGTCTGTCCCTCGTCCTCATCAGTTCCTCCTGTTACTAATGAGATACCACAGCTGCCACCTTTCTTCTCACTTTCCCACTGAATCTTTCCCAATCTCTTCTGGCTCCCCCCTTCTCTCTCTCTTCTCAACCTCTAAGTGTTACAATTTCCCAGGCTGCCTTGCTCCATGGACACCTTTCCTGGTGATCTTACTTAGTCCCATGTCTTGACAATCGGTGCTTTAAGGGCTTAGTCACACTGGAGTAACCCCGCCAGCAGCACTCATTGGTGTTCAGGATCACATGACTCGATCTTAACTAATTATACCTGCACTGACCCTAGGTCTACAGACAACAATTCTCAAGCTACTGGGTGTTAGGATTTCAATATATAAAGGAAGTAGCTTTTTGCCATGTAATACCAAACAATATTCATAATAGTCAAATATCATATTTGACTTCTCTTCCTCACAGCACACATCAAACCCATCTCTAAATCCTGTATGCTCTTCCTTAAATATAATTTGGATCTGACTGTCATTCTCACCGCCTCCCACAAATCCTCTCTGGCAGCCTTGTCCTCTACGTCTGTTCTCCCAAGGACAGCCAGAGGGAGCACATTAAACCAAAAGCAGATGATACTCTCTGCTCCAAATTCTCTTGTGAAATGTAACCACAGCCTGCCAGCTTGGTCCACTTCTCCCCAAGTCTGCTATCACATCAGCCTCCATGCCAATTCCCAGGCCTTGAGATTGCCCTGAGCTTGCCTCCGCTGCAGTGTCTCGCACTGGGCTGCGCCTGCTCCTGTGACATCCCTCGCAGGTGGGCTGGTGTCACTGGGCTCCCCAGGAAGGTGCTCACCAAAGCATCAACTCTCCGCCTCTCTTCTCATTTTTATCCAGTCACTGTCTCTTTCTGCCACTGCGATGAAGTGCCACAGGGAAAGAGAGGCCAGTGGTTGCTTCTGCCCTTGTGCTGGGAACAACACCTGTTCCTAGGAGAAACTCAAAACCACTGATGAAGAATGAGCACATGCCACATGCATACAGGTGGAAAGAAAATATACACAAAGGTTAACATGAACAATCACCTAAGACGGCAAAGTTCTATGGTTTATTAATTTTGTTTAATAATTGTGTTTGTTATTAATTTTGTTTACACATGGCAGATGTTTGTATGGTTTGTTATTGCTGCTGCCGCAGTGCAGGGAAGATTGACATTCCATTTTCAAAAAGAAATGTTAACTCACTTAAAAGGCAGGTTTAAACCTGCTTCAAGTGTTACAGACTAAGTTATATAATATAAGCAGTGTAGGAGATAGGGTGTCCTACACTAGACTTTACAATGACCCTGCTATAGTGAGACATATTATCATAGCTCTCAGAACAACTCTTCACCTACTATGATTGGTAAGTCTAGTATTGTTATCTGCATTATAATTTATTTAAACAGCAGGTTTCTTTTTATTTTATTTATGTAGCATGAATTTACACATGTTCATGTGTGTGTGTGTGTGTGTGTGTGTGTACATGCTTGCACATATGCACACGCACACATAAGCATGACACAACACCTGTGGATTTCAGAGGACAATTTGTTACATACAATAGGTTCTCTCCTTCAACCATGTGGGCCCTTGGAGATCAAATTCAGATCGTCCAGTTTAGTGGAAAATGTCACTGAGCCATTCACTGGCCCGGAAAAGCTGGCTTCTTTTACTTTCATCAACCAGAATCATTAAAAAAGACAAGCCTTTTAATTTTTAATTAGAGCAATCAAAATTAGTTTTATAAGACTGAAATGACTATCAACTTGAGAATCAAATCTCTCAAATTTGGGCAATCTCTCAAAATTAAGAAAATGAAATGTAACTTATTTTGATTAGGGAGGGTCATAGTGGTTAAAAGCCATATCCCACAGAAGTCAGATGGCCAATAGACTGGAGGATCTGGCCTAAAGGTCTCTAGTATCTTTGTACCTCAGTTCTTCAATCTATAAAATGGGAAACATAGAGTGAGGGCTTCTATGTAGATTGTTGACATATGCAAAGTACTTAGGATAATCCCCATCTCAGGGCAGCATCAGACAGGTGTCAGTTATTATACCCCACCCCCAGCTGGTCCCACTCACACCCCAACACAGCCTGGGAGGGAGCTCTGGAGAGAGACAGGCCGCATTTCTCAGACAGACTTTTATTTCAATCACTGGAATTTTACACTAACCTAAACCAGCCTGCCTCACTGAATCAAACACTTAGCTACTGTTGTTTCTTCCTTTCCCACACTTAATCATTCAGAGTAAAGCTGTCCTCTGTAAAATGCCAGCAGGCTGCGCACAGCTTTAAAAAAAGAAAGGAAGAAAGGAAAAGAAAAGAAGGATATCCCACTGTATGGTTCTCCTCAGGCTTGAGACAGCTCCAAACTGATCTTTACAACTGAATGAGAAAAAAAAAATAGCTACGTCAGAACCTTTCTAAATTACCACTTGAGTTATTCTGACAGCATTCCTGAATGTAAATTAATAGCCGTATTATATGACTTTGGACAAAACACTCTGGAAGAAATGCAGTCCTTGCCATGCCAAGGCTTTTCCCCACTAAAATAAAAATGCCTCCAGAGGTCACTGATGCCCAAGCATCATTAGCGGACACATACCCTGGGCAGGCAACGGGTACAGTCCCAAGAACTGTGACCACTACACTCACACTGGTCAGGCCAACAGTTGACACCTCGTGTGAAATCCGAGGTCACTCCTCCAAATGGAAGGGAACCACAAGGCCAGGGACCTGTTTGAAAGCAGTTAATCCTCTGGCTACTGACCCTTTGCTGTGAAATGTAACCTAACCATTTTCAGAAAATAAAACCGTAGACTCCCAGGCCTGAAAGGCCACAGCTGAAAGGAATAAGCAAGGCCCTCCTTTCAAAACAATAATCCATAAAAGTAAATTTTATAATGGGTTTTCTTGTCTCTGACAGTTTTATAAATAGAGAAATTATCCTAATAAATACACGAGTTTAGATGTTCCTTTTAGCGCTGAGGGTGTAACTCAGCAGTAGAAAGAGTGTTTCTTGTGTGCAAAGGCCTAGATTCCATCCTAAGCATCAAAAAATATAAATAAATCAAATGTTCTTTTATCCATGTATGGGCCTGACTTTCTGTATGTGTTTACATTGTTTGGAGGTCTGGGGAGATGGCTCAGTGGGTAAAGTTCGTGTTGTGGCAAGCATGAGGACCTGAGTTCGGGTTCCAAGCACTCACATAAAATCCTCAAGTGGTGGAATGTACTAAACCCCAGAGTTGAAGGGACAGAGACCCACGGGGCTTCCTAGCTAGGCAATCATGCTAAAACATCTAAAACATCATATAACATATATCAGTATCCAAATAGAAGTCTGATAGATATTAAAAGCTAATACCAACAACAACTACCTTCCTGCTGGAAGTTGTCAGCCCCAAAATAAATTACTGTCCTAACTCATCATCACAGGCTTGTTAAACAACGGCTTGTGATGCACTCAATGATAGTCTTACTATCCCCAAATCATTCATATTTTTATGTTTTCCAAGAAATTGAACATTTGAGGGAGTTTTTAAACTTTTAATCTAGGTAACTTTACCATTGAAAATAAGCCCTAATTAGCTTGGTTTTACAGTAATCTTGTTTGTTTTCTTACAATGTGAAACTGCTAAGCTGTCCCCAGTGTATAACTGGAGGATATAATTATGAGAAAGAAAACAAGGAAATTCCATACAATGATTCTGTAAGCGTAGATTTAACAAGGCCACGAGGGCTACATCATTAATCACCGGTCTCACAACCGTCCGTCAAACTGGCTATTCGGTAAACTACCCGAAAGCCCCTCCAAATCACATATTTCCGCCATCCCCTTCGCCCTCCTATTTCTTGCCTTTATTGTCATGACTTGTTGGTGACATCATTTCAAGCAGGCTTCCATAGAGTGAGAAGAAGAGAAAGATCATGGCATTTCTTTGGGAACTACTAGTCTGTAAAGATGAACTCATATAACCCCATACCTGCTATTCAGTGTCTTCTATGTCCTCCATCAAAAAGCAGAGCAGATGCCCCTACTTTTGAATATGAACTGAGTGGGAAATGTTCCAACAAATAAAATGCAGAGGTACCACTGTGAACCTGTGGGCCCAGGTACTAAGGTCAGGCAGTAACATTTCTGCTATTTCAGAATGGGGTTCCCACATGATGAACCCAAGCAACCATATTCTCCAGAAGAGAACTGGGGCCCTGGGCAATCGCAGAGGTGATTAATAAATTCAAGAATCCCCACCACAGGCTCCACATCTCTGTGTTTTGAATATGACTCAGTATAAATACAGCTTTCTAAAATTCCGTAATACTAGCTATGGCCAGTGCTAGCAGCATCATACATAAATATATCCATCTACCATTTGAAAGTGACACACACAAAAAAAAATGTATACTTTAAATGGATGAATTGTGTGCTGTATGAATTATATCTCAAAAATCTGTTTTTAAAAGATTTGTTTATCAATGTGTGTCTGTGTGTATGTGAAAGTATATGTATATGTGTAAACATGTACTAGATACCTCAAAGGCCAAAAGAGGGTATCAGATCTCCTGGAGTTGGAATTACAGATAGTTGTAAGCTGGACAACACAGGTATTGGGAAGCAGCCTCTGGTCCAACATGGGTATAAAGAACCAAACTCTGGTCCTCTAGAAGAGTAGAAAGTGGTTTTGACATAGAGCGACCCATGGCTCCAGCTGCATATGTAGCCGAGGATGATCTTGTCAGGCATCAACAAGAGGAAAGGCCCTTAGTCCTGTGAAGGCTCGGTGCCCCAGTGTAAGGGAATGCCAGGTCAGGGAGGCAAGAGTGTGTGGGAGGGTGGGGGAGCTCCTTCACAGAAGTGAGGGAGGGGGGATGGGATAGGGGGTTTCCAGACAGGGAACCGGGAAAGGGGATAACATTTGAAATGTAAATAAATAAAATATCCAATTAAAAAAAGTGGTTTTGAACAGCTTAAGCCATCTCTCCAGTACCAATAAAGATACTTTGTAAAGAACATCATGCCCATGTACAATGAATCCATCAAACAGCTTACCTTAAAGTTCCTATATGTCTATAAGGACATGTACAAACAGACTGGTCCAGATGTAGTAAATAATGTTAGGTAACAGTTTCTCCTGAGACAGAAAATTTTCCATCTTGCAGGGAAGCTCCTTAAGTAAGAAAATCACTAAAAGGTCTCCAGGAAGTCCCTGAAACTGAACAGATTGACTAGGCCCCTCCCTCCCAAAGTAAAGAAGACAAGAAGCAAAGAAGATTCTCAAACAATCCAAACAGAAAGAAGATTCTCAAACAAGACAAAGACACAAAGAAGACTGAGACTAGGCCAGCTGCTTTGAAGGGGTTTAGATGAGAGTCATTTGGAAAGGACTCTCTCTAACCTGTTGAGCTACCTACAGGCTGTACAGTGTGCTCAAGGTTTCCAGCTTTTGTGAGCTGTCACCTGTGCTGGGGTAGGCATTAGTGATACTGCTGTCTGTGAGTCATTTCTACTCCTATAAATTACTCCTCACCTACACCTATATCCCTCAGTAAGTAGCCCCAGTAAACTCACTGGTTCACCAAATTGAGCTTTGGTGGTATCTGTACTTTTGTATGTCATGCATTCCCTATCTATGGTGAACAGACGTGTGTAGTGTATCTCCAGAAAGTTTTGTCAAACAATACTTAAGTCACAGGTTCTCAAAATAAGTACAAGGTCATCCAAGGACTAAAATTCCCCCACCATAACCCTGTTCAAAACAAGTACTGAACCAAGGATAAGCACTCCCAAATAGCCCAGTTGATCTTGGAATGGGGCTCATTCATTAAAGATGTTCCCTTTGACTGAACTGAAACCTGTCTTCTCATAACTTTCATCCACCCTCTACTTCCCATGTTTTGAAGAAAGCTTCACCATACTATCTGTGACTTCCTCTTCTATCAGTTCACCCATTTTGCAACTTCCCCTTCCAGGAACACTGTTTCATGTTCCTTAACTACCTGTCTGCATGGCTTGGAGAACTTAGGGTTTCGATTGCCATGAGGAGACACCATGACCACAGCAACTCTTATAAAGAAAAACATTTCATTGGGGCTGGCTTATATGTTCAAGGTAGTTTAATCCATTATTGTCATGGTGGAAAGCATGGCAGTATGCAGGCAGGCATGGTGCTGAAAAAGGAAACAAGAGTTCTATATCCAGATCTCCAAGCAGCAAGAAGAGAAAATATGTAGGAAGATAGTTATTCTGCTACATTGTATTCACAGTAGAGCTTGATGATTAGGCAGTAGAAGAGGAGGTGGAGCTGGGAGAGAAAGAGAGAAAGGGGAGGGGAGAAAAAGAGGAAGGGGAAAGAAGAAAAGAGGAAGGGGAGGGGGGAAAAAGATGAAGGAGAGGAGAAAAAAGAGGCTATGAGCCTTGGAGAACCACGGATGGGTTGAAAGCTGTCCTGGGTAGCAACTTCTATCAAATGTTAGATATTGGGTAACAACTCTAATTGTGTGGGCATCTTGATGATTGAGCATTTCTAAATATATAAATCCTTTAGATAATCATTAAGCTTTAAGAGTCCCATTTCTACCAGGTACTGCCAGGATGGCAGATATTGTCTGGAGTTCAGCCAAGCTTTGTGGATGCAGTGTTGTGGATTGGCAGAGCCATCCCCCACACTGGCATCTCATGGGTGCCAGGTCCTGTGCATCTGGCTAGCTGGAGTCCCGGTCAGAGCCGAGGAGCAGCAGGAACATGGTAGCTGCCTGGGAACAAGCCAGAGCAGGCACCGTTTTCTAAATATCACCCCTACAAGAATAACACTGGCCCTGTATTGAGCTTCTGAAACCTCAAAGCCCACCCATAGTGACATACTTCCTCCAACAAGTCCACACCTACCTCAACAAGGCCATACTTCCTAATAGTGTCACTCCCTATGAGCCTATGGGGCCCATTTTTGTTCAAATCACCACAAGGGATAAGACAGTATGTCCTGGTATTGCTGAGAAACACAATCTTTGAAGTCAGAATCACTGGTTCTCAGCTGAGTTCCATCACTGTATGTACTTTTTCTTGTTGTGACAAAAGCAAGGATGTAGGCCATGTCCTAGGCACTTGCAGTCAAAATTACCAGGGCATGGCAATACATATCTGTAATCCTAGCACTACAGAAGCTGAGGCAGAAGGAGCTTGAGTTTGAGGCTAACCAGGGGCCACATATCTAGACCATGTCTCAAAACCAAACAAAACACTAATTTTGCAAATCTTGGTTTGACTACTTATAAAGGAATTTTAACCCAGCAACATGGCTACTCTGGCAGGGGATCACATCCAGAGACCTTCTAGGTCTATGTGATCCAGCTGGAATGAAGACATGCCCTAGATTACAGTATGATCTGGCTGGAATATAAGTCATGCCCTTAGTAGACACCTTTAAACTCTAGCAATGAAGGTAAAGTTAGTTTGTAGAAGGAAGAAGCTATGTTTGAAAGTGACATCTAATTGAGGGGCAGACAAAGTGATGAATCAGAAAAAGATTTGACAGAATGAGTCAGAGATAGAATACACCCAACTCTCAGAACAGCACAGGACAGAGAGGCAACTTAAAAGCAGCACAGAGTGCAGGCTGTGGAGTTCAGTTTAATTCAGCTCATGTAGAGACAGGTAGCTTACCAGCACAGTTTTACAGAGACAGGTAGCAGGTGAAGACAGAAGGAGCCAGAATATTAGAACAGATTGCCAGAGTTAGTTTGAGGCCAAGCAGAACAATTCAGTGAAAAGCCAAGAGAAGCCAGATCGACTCAGTCAAACTCTTAGAGAAGAGTCTGAGCCAGAATAGTCGAGCTGAACCAGCCAGCCAGAGTTCAGAAAGAACTAGAAAGGGGGTGTGCTTAGTCAGCAATAAGTCTCTGAAACAACAATTATCTGGCAAATAAAAGTTACTTTTACAGCCACTCATTCTCAAAATGTCTTTCCACAAATGAACAGTTAGTTTCTGCTAGACACATGTAGTATTTCTGCTTCATTTAACTAGCTGTGATATAACTTCATAAAAACAAAACCCACCTCAATGGTAAGCAACTAGTACAGAGCCTAGGGTCCAGAGGCAGGCACACACAGACACACAGGCACACAGACACACAGACAGACACACACACACACACACACACGACTGTTGTTACTATTGTTGGAGCAGGAGAAGATCTGAGATGTTTCAGAAGTGGTTACCCAGTGAAAAATAGCCTAACTGTAAGTGGGACAGTGTAAAGAATAGTTTTTAAAGATGTCCTGGGACACATTTTTATCTTTTAATTATCTGTTGCTTGCTTCAGGAAACAGGACAAAACAGTAGTTCCGAAACACTGTGCGCTGCAACCACTTTGGGGGTCGAATGACTCTTTTTCACAAAAGTTGCCTAAGACCATCAGAAAATACAGACATTTACATTACAATTCATAACAGTAGCAAGATTCCAGTTATGAAGTAGCAGCAAAACAATTTTACGGTTGGGGTCACCACAACATGAGGAACTGTATGAAAGGACTGCAGCATTAGGAAAGTTAAGAACCACTGGGATAAAGAAAGGAAATCCATCCCCAAAATCACTGCGGAGAAAAGGTTCCAGAGCACAAAGGAGAGCCTTTCTGTGGCTGTGTTGCCATCATCCTAGAAGCATGTACCCCAATTATTATCATTTATCCTAATTCCAGACCCAGCTTCACAGACAGAAAAGGAGAATGTGATTTTTTTTTCTCATCCCACCCTACTGAACAGTTAGCATTCTTTCCTTTTCAGTGGCACATGGCATCTGCCCATCACCTGCACAAACATAATGACCTTATTACAAAAACCTCGGAGTTTATTCAAGAGCAGACAATGCCGTCACCTAGGTGTACTGCTAAAAGCTGAAATGAAACATATTCTACTACAGAACTAAATCACTCCAGTGGGTTTTTGTTAATTAGTGTTTTAAATTAGTATACAAGAAGTTAGATATCATTGTGGCATTTCAATAAAATATATTTAACAGACCCTCCTTTTCCCTCATGTCTCCTGCATACTCGATATCCCTCATGTCCTTACCTTGTAACTTCATGACCCTAGTCTCTTTCCTTTCTCATGTCTTCTGTGTCCTTTTGCTGATCCTCTCTCTGTCCTTCTTCCATTATTTTTACTTCCCCCACCCTGGTATCCTTTCTAGTTTGTTAGATTTTATTACATTATTACATTTGCTCACACCCACAATACCACACACACACACCACATTATAGGCTAGGAGCCTCCTATGAGAGAGAACAGTTTTGTCTTTCTGGATTTGGGTCACCTCACCAAACAACACACTTTCCAAATTCATTTTCCTGAAATCCAAACATAATTACAGTCATTCGCCTGATCAAAGCACTCAATGACTAAGAGAAAGATTCCGAGAGGACATTCCACCAGTGACTGCTCCAGGGCCTGACCAAGACATTGACAGCTTCTCACTCTGGCATCAGTGTGTATCACTCCTGAGCTTTCATGTGAGAACAACAACCTTTTGTGAGAGGGAGGAACACATTCTGACCACACGCTGAACACCAAGAAGCCACAGCCAGATCCTTGTCATGGCCATAACCTACTCTGACAGGGTCCTTGTGATAAACAATGTACTTCTCTGTGGAAACAAGACCATGAATGGCAGGGAGCCCCAATGGCAGTAACCAAGCCCCAATCCTAACTTACACTGACTTCTGCCTTCAGGTAATTGCTTTCTCTTCTAGAAAGCCATTTCTCCTCATATAGCTTAACATGAGAAGAAGGACTGTCACCCAGTGAGAAAAGATATTGAATGGGATAACAGGATCCCAGGTATATCCAACATCATGTGCTCCCTGAACCAGCAATACCAGCAGAGCCTGGGATCTTACTATAAACATTAATTCTCATCCTCACCTCAGATACAGGAAATAGAAACCCATGCTGGAGCCCAGCAATCCATCACTCCAGATGATGTGGATACAGTTTAAAAGTCACAGTCACATTTGACAGTTACTCTTAAGGTACTGTGATTTGTGCAAAGAACATTCCTGGGGTGGTCAGCATTGTGTTAGCTGCAAAGTTAACTCAATACTGGGGGCAGTAAAGAAGAGTCAGTCAGGCATGCCCCATAATGAGAGTGAAGTCAGATCACCCAGGATGCTCAGCACCATGGGCCAGGTATGAGAGCCCAGGATTCAAGGTCAACATGTCTACAAGGATTGGTGGTCTAAAGGTAAAGAAATGGTTCTCAAAACTGTCACTCAAAAAGTGAAAACCCCACCCACTTCCAACAGGACCCATAGACAACTAGGGTTCCCTAGGATGGTGGAGGAGTGGAAAGGAGAGAGCCATCATGGTGTATCTCTAGATATGGACCCCTTTCACACTCTATTCCTGATGCATGAAAGGCAGGCTCCGGCTGTCCTTAGAAAATCTGTGAGCCCCACCACCATCAGCACCAGATTTCAGTGTAAATGTTGAACTCCCAATCCCTAAACTGATGGTTATTAGGAGGTGGGACATTTGGAAAGTAAAGGAGAGAGCCCTCTAGGCAAAATGGTTTTGTGCATTGTGTAAAGTTTACCCTTGTGTTATTAAAATACTGATTTCTTAATGCCACTATCTGGTTTCAGTCTGGACATGACATGAAATGCTTATGTTAAAAATCCCCTGTCTCAAATTTGTTTAAACAATGCGCACCATTTATTCTCTGCTTTGTCAATAAAAGCTGGAAAAGCCAATAACTAGGCAATAGAGAGAGTAGGGTGGGACTTCTGCCACCCATGCAGGAGGGGGGCACTGACCATGATGAATGGGTCCAGAGAGACATCATGGGAGAACACAACTGAAGCCCAGAGAGCCAGACCAATACAAAATGCAAGTGTCTCAGGAATTTTGGCTGGGAAGTGGCTAGATTAGATTAGAAGATTAGAATACAATTATAACGCCTACTAATTGTGCTTTTAAATTGCAAATAAATCTTGGTCTCTCTGGGGAAATCTCTGGGTTCATATTGGGGAACTCGATAAGGTAAAGAAAAACAGGCGCTGAATTAATTTAGTGCTTACATTTACAATAATAATAATTGTCACAGAGTCCTTATGAGCAGGATTAGTGGCCCTGATGGTTCCAAAACATCCCTCGAGCCTTCCACTACGTGGTCAGAGTAAACAATCACATTCCAAGTGGGCCCTCATCTGCCATCTGCTGGTACCTTGATCCTTGTCCTCCTGCCTCCAGAACTGTAAGAAATAAAAAGTTCTGTTGATTATAAGCTACTCTGTTTATGGAATGTTGTTATGGCTGCTTGATTGGAAATAGTTTTCAGTCTAATCCAAGGGGTTAGAAAAGCCAAGGCCATAGAAGCTTTTTTCTCAATGACAATAACAACATGGACACAGGAAGGCAACCCAGATAGTAGTTAATCACGCAGGCATTAGGTTTGGCTGAACTCAGTAAGTCACAATTCTGTCATCTATAACTAGGGTATAATGCCTCCTTTGTAGACTGTTGAGGGCACAGGAGAGATGGCATACAGCACTCTTAGCAGAAGGTTGACACACAGTAAAACCGGCACACAGGACAGTTATCAGTAGTCATAACACTATACAGTTTGGGAGGACATTGGAGATTAGCCTTCTCTTAAATTAGGAAACCCAAAGACTAGTAAGACCACATCACCTAGGCACCGTTGAGAAATGTACAGTCTCATTTCCACCCCTGGCACAGGGACACAACCCCTGGAAGATGGCTCCACGTAGCAGTTCCTAGCAGTTTGGGGAGCACTGCCCTGTGGCATCTCCTAGGAGCTTTGAAACAACACTAAAACAAGGGCTTACCCCTAAAGAGGCGAGTTCAGTGGGTTTCTGAGAATGGGACTCAAAGAATAAATATTCTTCTCAATAGAGTCATTGAGTAAAAAGCTGAAAGATACATGTGCAGGCTCTAGGGTACCATGAATGGGTATAATCCTAATGCTACCATTTTCTGGCTCTCTCACTAGCCTAGATAGCTTTAACTGTCAACCTGACACAGCCTGTAGCCATCAGAGAAGTGAGTCTCACTGTGGTATTGCCCAGATCGGACTTGTACCTGTGAGCATGTCTGTGGGTGACAGTCTTAATTGTCAACTGATGTAGGTAGGTGTAACCGGACCACTGTAGGCAGCACCATTCCTGAGCAGAGGATCTTGGACTACATAAGGAAGTTAACTAAGCATGAGCCTGAGAGCAAGCCAGCGGGCAGCGCTCCTCCGTGGCTCCTGCCTCCTGCTTCTGCTCTGACTTTCCTCATCAACAGACTGTGGTCTGGAGGTGGAAGCCAAATAAACCCTTTTCTCCCATAAATTGCTTTGAGGCACGGTGTTTGTCACAGCAACGAAAAGGCAACTAGAGCAACTACCTTAGGCAGGTCACCTCAACTCTTGGAGCCTTGGTTTCCTCATTTTAAAAACTGGCCTAAGAGTGCCTCTCTCATAAACACACTAAAGTAAGCCATAATCTATAGAAGACACATGTAGTAGTACTGGGCATGCCGTCAGCCGGCCGCACTCACGACTGTTAGTGCTTTATAAAGACCCTCAGCCGGGCAGTGGTGGCGCACGCCTTTAATCCCAGCACTTGGGAGGCAGAGGCAGGCGGATTTCTGAGTTGGAGGCCAGCCTGGTCTACAGAGTGAGTTCCAGGACAGCCAGGGCTACACAGAGAAACACTGTCTCGAAAAACAAACAAACAAACAAACAAAAAAAGACCCTCAATGACAACAGTTTCCTTCCTGGTGTTTTAGCTCCAGGAAAGACTCTAAAGGAAACACTTGTTAGAAAGGTCGGCTAATGAATTATAAAGGGGCTACAATTATCACTAAAATCCGACTGCTCTTTCCCTCAATCAAGCTCTGTAGTCAGATGGTCCTCTCCTGTTGGGAGTCTACATCTGATCCCTTCACTTCTGGACAAGCCAAGAGGGCCTGGTCTGTAGAGAATGAGCCTGTCCACATTGCAGGCTCTTTCTCTTATGAGCTGTGTGACACTGAGCCGGTGCCACTTGCTCTCAGCCTCGGGTTTTCTCATCTGTCAAACAGAGGGTCAGGCCAAGTCAACATTGTGGTTGCTGTCAACATTCCTCAGGTTCCCATGCTCATGGCGCAAAAAAGAAACACTTACCAAACACCAAATCATGTTCTTACCTCATGGTTTTCAAAAGAAAAGAAAACCCACTCATCACAGCTGAAACACAGGTGACATATTCACAGGCTCCAAATGATAACCCAGTCAAATGAAAATTTAACAATAGGCATTCTTGAAAAACCTTCTAAATATAAACACATTTTCCTGGGAGGGCAGAGGATTTCCTGAAGGGTTCTTCTGTGGAAACTGACAGATCTCGATAATAAAGGGTATTTGGATTGGCTTTGTGTATATGAGTGTGTGTGTGTGTGTGTGTGTGTGTGTGTGTGTGTGTGTTGAAGCAATGTCAGGCTTTTTGTCTCCTGACAACTCTAAGGTGCTCTAAACTGTGTCACAATATGCTCTCCAGTTTTCTTTCCACGGCTTCTCATAAGTTCCCTCCTTTCTTTTTCTTTTCTTTTTCTTTTTCTTTTTGCTTTAAGATGAGCCCAGCTTGACACTGGCTCCTTTCCACACACTGGAGCTGGGTCATGGCATCCATGCAATCCCGGTCAACCTTTGCATGCTCTGGTCCGTGTTTCTAGCTCACAACCTAGACTGAGCAATTCTCTCCCTGCTGAGCCCTCACAGTCACTACTAAAGTCCAGCCTCCAGTTTCCAGCTGCTGTGGGCTGCTCTGCAGGAGACTTTGAGACCACCTACTGGGGCAGCAATTTCCCTGTCCAATCTATTTTAATTATTCGTGCAGCAGGAGGCCTCTGATTGGACAGGGAAGAGGGAGGCAGAGCTAAGAGTGGGGGAGAGAGAGATGCAGGAGGAGAGAGTAAAGAAAGAAAAATGGAAGTAGCCTCCAGTAGTTAAGCATATCAAAAGGTTAAGATAATTGAGATAACTTGTCTAAGTTGTGTGGGCACCTTGTGTATTGAGATTTTATTGATATATAAATCTGATTGGCTAACTATAAGCCTTAGAGTTTTGATCTACTGGGTTACTGAGTATTGTGGTATCTAACGGAGAGAATGGCAGTTATTGTATGGGGGCTAAGCCTAGCACCGTGGAGGCTGTTGGGGTTGACCCAGGGGCCAGGCCAAGAGCCGTGGAGGCCAGGGAGTTGATGGCCGGAGGCAGCAGCAACATCAATGTGTGTGTGGGGGGGGGTCCCCGCCAGCATCACTGAGACCACCAGCCAGTGTTGAGCTTAGCCCACTGGCTCCTGGTACAGCTGTACTTGCCTATTTCTCCTTCCCTATCCAAAATGTGACCCATCTCCTCTTCCTCCTCTAGACTTTAAACCTGCTCTAGTCCCGCTAAACTGACCTCCTCCATCAGTGTGGCCCCTCTGACACTCCCCACAACCATTGCCATTTTGGCTTCCCTGGGGGGAAGCTGCCTCTACCAGTTCTCCTCCATCAATTACTCTGTACCTCTACAGGTTACCAGTGGCAGGGCAGGAGTTACTGCTATCTTCTGACTTTCTGAGCCTGGCAAACTCCATAATAACAACTATCCATTAGTTTCCAAGCCGCTGTTAAATGCCACGTCATAGGAGACAGTCTTTACTTCTGCAGAATAGACATGGATCACCACTTCCAGACTGAGGAACTCAAGGCTCCATTTTTGCAATGGAATCACCACGTGGCTCAGTGTATCCATTTCCTTCACCCTTCTAGATACTAGAAGCTGAGCCAACAGGAATCTCCCACAACCCTTCTGAAGGACACAGTTCATGCTTCCCATTGCAGGACTTTCGAACATGTTGGTTTCTGGCTGCCGTAATGTTCTCCTAGTCTCAGTCTGCAAAAATAACAATCCTGCCTATCTATGTCAACAGCTCCTAATAGTGGGATGTTTCTAATGCAGCTGAAATTGGAATGTTTCTCTCTCCTTTGGACAGCAATGACACTTGGACTTTCCAGATCCATTCCCCGCAGCAACACACCTCTAGCTGGCAGAAACCACCCTTCTTTCACCATAGCAATGAGGAGAGCACCTTCCCTACACTCCACAAAACCTTGCTGCCTTGAGCCAGCATTATAAGATCACCTAGGAAGAACCACACTACGATAACACAAGTCAAAAAGCACATAGAGTCATCCTGCCTCTGCCAATGCTCTAAAGAATTTGTGATGAGCGTGACGACTGCTGTTCTCATTTCATTTCTGATTTTGTGATTAAATACCCTGACTCCCCAAAGAACTTAGAGGAGGAAGCCTCATCTTAGTTCGCAAATCCACGTTAGAATGCATCACTGCAATGAAGTTACAGTGGCAGGAAGTTGAAGCAACAAGTTACATCACATCCAAAGTCAAAAGCAGAGAGAAATGAATGCATGCATGCTCACTTGCTGGTACTCAGCTGTTTCTTCACTCACACAGTGCAGAACTCTCTGTGTAGTGAATGGTGCCACCCACAGTAGGTTGGGTCTTTCCGGGTTAATTAACTTAAGACAATCCCCCATAGGCATACCTAGAGACTAACCCAGAGGAGACAATTCTTCACTGTTATGCTTCCTCTACCCCTCTCTCCCCTCATCCTCCCACGGCCCCACCCCATGACTCTTGGCTGTATCAAACTGATAATTAAAGCTAACCACCTCTACTCTTTTCTGTCAAGTAGAGACCAAAAAGCACGAACGATTGTGTTTGGGGTGTTTGTTTGCTTGCTTGCTTGCTTGCTTGTTTGTTTTTTAAGTTTTAAGAAACCACAGGAAAGCTCAAGGAAATCCGTGTTATTTTTCATAAAGTTCTTCAAGAAAGAAAAGAGGTGATGACGGGACTCTTGGGAGAGGCAACTCTTGGAAGGATTCAGAGCCAGGTTGAATGGCTCTGTGGCATAAGAGCCTGGAGGATTCCAGGGCTGGAGGAAAGACAAGGCTGCTACATGAGATGACAGTCTTCCTAGAACACCTCCAAGTGGACCACCTCCTTCCTGGTATGAGGTGCCCCTGGAGGATGACTGGTATGTTATAACGATGGAAACCATTTGCGGAAGTCTCACCCTGACACACACGCCATCACTTCCCAAGCACCTATCTATCCCTTAACCTTAAAAGTTGTGCAAGAACAAAAAGTGGAAAAAGCCAGTGACTTCATCTTCTGATCATAAAAGTCTGTGTGGTTGTCAAACTTTCCAAAACTGCCAAAAGCTATCCTAATATTTAGACAATTTAGGCAGCAATTATTGTGCATGCTTTACCACGTTCAATTACACAACTGTAACTCAAGAAAGAAAGAAAAAGCTATTCAAGACTTCAGACGCCTCAGTTTATCTGCAAGTGACCCTGATAATATATAATGAGCAGAGAAGCATAACTAACCCAAGTCTAGATAACGAAGATCCATTTTAAAATGCTGGCTGGAACCCTCTGTAACTGCAGGTGTTTATGAGTAAATATTAGGAGAGAATGATGAGGTAACATGGGATCATGGTTTATGTTCTGTAATGCTCAACAAGTTCTAGGACAGGAGATAAAACAAGGAATGAGTAACACATTCAAGCCAAAGAAGACAAGTGTGTTCTTTTCTTCCAGTCAGCGGCTGTCATCGCACTTAAACACTTGCTATGGCTATCTTTATTGACTGTGTCATCCCGACGTTGGATCATGGGTAGTGGCTATTAATTTACAATCTTTACAAGCATCATCTCTGCCTCATATTATCTATGAGACAATAACCATATACTATAGATAAATGTCACATGCTATTCTGAGAGGGTAAGGAACCAGGGACTGAATCCAGGACCGGGCACATACTAAGCAATCATTCTACCCCTGAGCTACAAGCTTCTCTAAAGAAAGAACAGCATCAAGAAGCCTACACAGCTGGCACGGTTTCACTGCAAACAAACACATGATTTAAAAACTGCCTCCCATACAGATCAAAACATAACACAGACGGGTAGACCTATGATCCTGAGGTGAGTCAGAAAAAGGACTAGTGAAAGCCAGCTTTCCTCCCACACGCATGCTCGGCCAGTGAGGGGAGTCACGTGACTTTGTCTGCCAATTGGTCCCACTCAGTCATTCTCTTATTAACAGTCCTCCAAAAGGATCTGTGAAGAAAGGACACAAAAAGCATGGACGTATGAAGCCACAACGAACCATCCAGCCACCATCATCCCTGGTTCCTTTGTGTGAACAAGGAGCACCGGAGCTCCAACCATTGAAAATCTGTAAGACTCATACAGTGTGGTTCCAAATCTATGCATTTTAAAACAAAACTCTATTAGAGCTTTACAAAAACGTCAAAGAAACTAGCATTACATTAAACACTATTTTGTTAACTGGGCGTGAAAGTACACACTTTTAATCCAAGAATTTGGGAGGTAGGCAGGTAGATTTCTGTGACTTGTGAGTTCAAAGCCAGCCTGGTCTATACAGTGAGTTACAGGACTATATAGTAAATAAGACCCTCTCTTTAAAGCAGTGGTGGTGCATGCCTTTGATCTCTGCACTCAAGAGGCAGAGTCCTTTCTCCTCTTCCTCTTTTATGTAAGTTCCAGGGATTGAATTCAAGTCGTTATGATTGTACAGTGATTGCCTTTACCTACAGAGACATCCTATCAGCCTACAGAGACAGCCTATCAGCCTACAGAGACCGCCTATCAGCCTACAGAGACAGCCTATAAGCCTCTATTTATTTATAACAAAGAGGCCTTCACTATCGTGTTCAGCTCAGCCAAACTTCCTAGCTTCCATGATCTCTCTGCCTCTTGAGTATCTGGGACAACAGGCACATACCAGTATACCCAGCTTAAAAAATAAATACCCTAAGCTCTGTCTCCACGTAATTTAAGCTACATCTACTTCACCAGGTTTAAATCTAGAAAGTAAATGTAAGCTCTAGACATATAGTCAGTCATCCCTTATAGTCAAGGAAGACTGGCCCAGGACCCACTGCACACAACCAACCCCTCAAATCCTTAGAGTAAATGTAAAAGGTGTGGTGTTCGCATTTAACCTGTGCATACTTCGCCTGTGCCCTTTATGTCATCTCCAGATTGCTTACAATGTCCAAGTCGACACAAATGATACATGCACAGTTGGTATATTGTTTAGAAAATGATAGCAAGAGAAAAATGTCTGTGAAACACAGGTGCAGGGTTTTTTTTTTTTTTTTCCCCAAATATTTTCGATCTAGGACTGACAAAATTCAAAGCTGCAGAATCTGTGGACATGAAGAGCTGACAACTCTAGTCTACAGGATGCCCAAGGATTATAATAAATCTCAGCGAACATGATAGCTCTGAACTTACTGGCCAGAGAACTTCATCTACTGCCTATACACAGAACTGCAGAGACACCCAAAATGGCAAGATGGGGGCTCATAAATGTCTTTCGTTCTTTTTGAAAATTTGTAAGAGTTAACAACCGCCTAGGTCCGGGTTCAGATCAAGTACTTCCTGTTGCTTTATAGGTACTAGCTTATTCAGTTACCTGAACTACACGATGACTATGTGATTCCTCAGACTCTATGCTAACAGTAGGAACTATAGTTGGTCTTGTTTACCAGTGAGGAAGCTAAGACAGAGAGGACACAGAGCCAGAAAGTACAGAGACAAACGTGGGTGACCACTTGCCCTTAGCTACTACACTGGCTATTTGGCCTTTCAAAAGGAAACCAGCTACTCCTGTGGCAGGTCTACAATGTCATTGATCTCTCAGTAATTGAGGGTCCCAGTATTAATGGTAAAAGGAACCTGCTCTCCAGGCATCTCTTTCCCTGGGCATCCCTCATCCACAAGATCACAGTCCTTTTCCAAGTAGAGCTTGATCCAAACTCAGGAGAAGACACAGCACTTGACAGGAAGAACTACCTAGGAGCTTGAAAGGAATTGCCAAAAACATTACTGTCAGTGTTGAAGACCCCACTGTTGGGTAACTGCTGCCTCTCTGTGCCTGTAGGCCTGTAGGCACGGAGACCCTGTAAATTATAGAAAACTGATAATATTGCAAATGTTCATGACCATAAAAATACAAATCAGTGGTATCTAGGAAATCCAAGTGGTTGCTGCCCTGTGGGTTGAACAGTTTTGCATTTATGTCAAAATCTGCTCCACCATTCCTTTGAACAATTCTGGAATCTCTCTGGTTCCCATATTTAAATACGTTCTAATCAAATCTTTGGCACACGTTCATTTTATATCCATATGAATCAGGATTGGACCCTCTCTTTTAAAGTCATCCTTCAACATGAATTTCTGAGATGAGAACCTAGGAATCAAGAAGAAACTCAATTATAGCAACGTTCCAATGTCATAATTTTAATTCAGACACCTTTCTTGAAGGACCACTTTGTCTGAATGTAAGACAAAAATTGTGATGTGATTTTAGGATTCAAAGTTTGGTGGTAGCACAAACATATTAGATTCTGTTCCTCTCAAACATGTTTTAAGAAGAAAACAAAATATTTGAGAAAAATTGTATAATATATTGCCTCGAAAGAAAACAACAATAAAAAGACATGTGACTGCAGTGTTGTTTTGTTTACTCTAAGCCTTGCACGGATAATTATCTTCCTGTTGCAAAAACAATATACAACAGGATCTGTCCGGTAGTTTCCCAGAGTGTGCACATCACTGGTTTCGTGATCTGTGCAGTTGGTATAGGATGAGCAGGGAAGACCCAAAAGGGTGTGTATGTGCCTTTAAATATCAGGGGATGAGTGAAATGCTGTGAGCACACCTGTTAGTCACATCAGCCACTAACATCCATCCAATGTGAGCTTCGTGGACAGAAAATTGCCCCTGGAAACTAAAAAAGCCCGGCCTGTGTTCAATCTCAGCCCCGTACCTCAGGGTCTGTAACCTCAGGCTGTAATCGCTCATTGGCTCATCACCTCAGAGCCCAAGAGCCAACTCCCTATAACTTGTATCACGGGTTCCTGGGGCTCCCTAGGACCCCAGTGTGGTAGTCATACATGGAGACCACCCACGGTTACTGAGGGTATGGGGAGGAGGCAGTCAGTTTTCTCCAGGGATCAGCCCTGGAGAAGCTTCCCATGCTCATATAGACAACCCTAAATAGTCTCAATGTTTTGTTTGTTTTTAAGAACACATGAAGTTGGTAGGATGATATTGGGTGTCGATAGGAGAGAAATCAAAAGAGACTAAACTGGAGGAGTAGATTTAATCAAAATGCCTTATATGTATTTATAAAATTATCAGCCATTAAAAAAATATTATTTAAAGGTTAAAAGCTCTTCTCTTTCCTTAACTGTTAATAAGAAGTCCATGGTTTTCCTATGGTTGTTTTAACAAATTACCACCAACTGGTTGTCTTAAACCGACCAAAATGTATGCTGTCACAGTCCTTGAGGTTTAAAAGCCTGAAATTCATCTTAGTGGGATGGAATCACCATGCTGGCAGTGCCTGGAGAACCACAGTCCCTCCAACAGCTCTTAGAGGAAACCCCTTCCTAGGCTCTCCTGAGTACAATGGCTGCTAGCATAGGTTAGCTTGTGGCTGCAACGCTCCAGTCTCTGCCTCTACCTCCCATGACCTTCAACTCTGTGCTGCCATCAAATCTTCCTCTACCTCTTACAATAAATGTGTGATGTGATTCGGAGTTCACCTGCATAACCCAGGAAAACCACATCAAGATCCTAACCCATATCTGCCAAGTCCTGGCCACCCCAGATATCATTTGCAGGTTCTAGGGATTAGGATATGTTGTCTATTGAGGTAACATGTCTAAAACAAAGGAACCATAGAATTCCTCATTATAAACATGGCTAGAGGCGTCCTAGAGTAGTGGTATGTGGATGTGGCACAGCCCCAACATTCACTTCCTAAAGCAACTATTCAGAATAACAACACTGTTTCCAGGACCCTCACCACCTCCCATCAGCCACTGGGAGTCCTCGGAATTCCCCAGCCGAATCTTAGTTTGGGGGGAGTACAGTTAGTCACCAAGCAAATGGCCTATCCATTTTTCCAACTCCTTGCACTTCCCTGAGGAAGAAACACTGAGGGGAAGCTGCCTCACAAACTATAAAAATCCTCAATCCCTTGGCCCAGCATGCTAACAGGCAGGCTCCAACTGATATGACTCAATAGGGAATGATAGCCAAGGACAGCAACGCTGACCCTGGACTGCAGGCAGTGAGGAACTTCCTTCCTTCGTCTCCTTTGTACCAACATTCTCACATTTTAACCTTTTCTTCTCTTTTTGCTAGACACCTTCAAACTACCTTTAGTCAAGAACCACTCTGCCTCAATCTACACCCCAGCAGAGACTCATCATCCCAGCTGCAGGAAGGTGAGGGAGGGCAGCTTTTGTCCTGCATTGCCTCAAACAGAACCAACAATAGTCTGTCCATCTTGCATCCCTCCAGTGTAAGACCTTCCCCTGCCATCTCAAAGTGCCATTATCTATTCCCCTTCCCCCGAATCTAGACTCCCTCTGCATTAGACTTCAGCCAACCCATTCCCTCCCAACAGCACCCTAAAGGTGCCCTGAGAGCTGAGTCTCAGTTCCCCACAGAATATATGCAAATTTGATTCAATTATCCATATGTGTAAGATATATATGTTGAGATATATATATATATCTCAACTAGCTGATGAAAAGCTACTCTGGTTCACAGTGAGAGGGTACATATACCATGTCAACAGTCAACTAGCTGATGAAAAGCAACTCTGGTTCACAGTGAGAGGGTACATATACCATGTCTATCATGTCAAATAAAGCATGGCAGCCAGAGTATGAGGCTGCTGGGCACATCTGGACAGATGAGAAAGTAAAAAGAGGACAGGAAGTGAGTCCAGGCTACAAATCTCAAGGCCTGCCCCCCACCCCCAGCAACCAACACCTTAGGGTTTACTTCCTGAAGGCCCTATAACCTCTGCAAACAGTACTGCTGGCTAGGGATCAAGAATTCAAACACACAAGCCTATAAGGGCTATTTTATACCCAGACCACCAAAAAACAAGTACAAAATGCAAACCTAATCAACTCAGCAGGCTCAGAAGACATGATGAGAAACTCATTCATTCAAAAAAAAAAAAAAAAAAAAAACACTGGCTGAATACCGGACATACACCAGGCACAGGGCAAACTTGGACATTTTTCTACACTTGACTTGTTTAAACTGATAGTTGAAAAGACTCTCAGAAAGCCATGAATTAGCATGTCATTCCTTCTTTGCAGAAAAGCTAGAGATGCGTGGGGGTTGGAGGGAAGGCAATCAGGGGCCAGACATGCTAAAAGTACGAAAAGAACAAGAAGTACAAACCTCTTCCCTAGTTTCCAGAAAATTAAGGAAAGCAGTTAGGAAAAAAGAAGTAAATGATACTCATGGTGTGCCCTGGAAAGTCACACCAAATCCAGCCATCCTTGTGAGTCTGCATCCACACCCTTCATATGTCCAGACCTGCTCCAAGAACTTTGGGAAAAAGACGAATACCTTGAGGTTTTTAACCCCAGAGAAGAATGCAAGCTCCTAGAAAAAGTCCTGGATGTTGGTGAAGACAGCCACAGATGCTTGGTTAACACAATCAGTATTGCTCAACCACAGGAGGGTGGGAAGATCCCATTCCCACCCCCCACTGGAATCCCCAGTGAGAAGCTGAGGCTCATTTTCCCACAGAAACATCTCCAGGCATGGCAGCTGAGCTCCAACCAGGACAAACACCATCTGTAGTCTGCACAGATCCTGAGAGGCAGGGAGATGAAAACAGGCTGGCTCTCAGTCTGAACCCTGCCTTGACTTTGTGTATCCATAAAACGTGGGGAGCCACCTAAACCCTGGTGGAGCAGCTAGCACAGCAAAGGGCCTGGCACAGTTAGGGCTGAGTATATGACATCATGTTTCAGGAGAAGACCAGACAGGCCACCAGACAACAGAGTTCTGTCAAGTATGACACTTGTTCAAACACAGGGGACCTTCTGCACTCCAGATGATAACACATGAGCCTTTCTATATTTTAAATAATAGCAATAATTATGTCCATGCTAATTTAACAAACAAAAAAAGAGCAACTTATCCAAAATGTAAGACCAGTTATAACCAATATCTATAGGGTACTTTTTTTCCCTGGGAAAGGATCTCACTCTGTAGCCCAGGATGGCCCTGGGACTTCAGATCCTCCAGGGCACTGGGACTTTAGGTGTGAACCACCAAATCCAGCCTTCTGTAGCTCTTTTCTATCAAGAAATTTGAAAGTGTGTCTTGCACGTTATGATCCCACCGCAGAAGAAACATGTATAGAATTTTGCCAAACTCTTTATAGAGGAAGATAGAGTCTAGAGCCCTCTGAGAGTCTTGCTCTTCTCCTGACTGCTGTTCCGCTCAACTGGGGCAGGAGTTCTGAGAGACACAGCTAATTCTGACCCATTAGGTGTGGCTGAGCATGAATGTGCTGAATCTCTTTCCTGTTCTGGAAAACCACCTATGAAACCTTACTACAACCAAGCTGAGCAATGGTGAATGTCAGAAGGAAAACTGAGAAGAATCCCAACGTTTATTTAGAGCAGAGAGGGGGATGGAGAAGATGGTCAGGTGGGGTCTGAAAGAGACTGACTTTGCCAAAAACCACTAGAAGGTGGAACAGCAGAATGGTTACAATCATTGGCAATGGTAATAAAAACACAATTTTGTCCCCGTGCAGGTGAATCTGATTGAAGATATACCTACTGGTGCCTCCCAATTTTTAAATAATATTTTTTTATTGTTTGAAGGTTGTGTGCATGTGTACAATGTGTACTGATCATATATGTCCGCCACTATCTCCCTTCAGCTTCTTTTTATGCCCCTACCTCATCTCCCACACAGCTTCTTGTCCTCATTCATATTGTTATTAATATAACAACTGAATCCAGTTAGCTCTGCCCATACATGCATGGTGTGATAGGAGCAATCTACCAGTCCCCAGGCCACCAAAGGAGAGTGATCTCTTGTCCTCAGCGGCCATCGACTGCTAATAGCTCCTACAACTGGGGGTGGAGTGGAGAGGAAGGAAGCTCTTCCCCCTCCGTGCTGGAATTTTGACTGGTTTGACAATCTCAGAAGACATGAAGTAGTGCATCTCTCTACTGACAAATGCCAGGACTCTGAGCTCAGCAATCTGTGATCTAATGATCGGACCTAAAATCTGTGTTAAAGAGAAGGATTATCCTTGCATAAATGTAGGGTAATATTTAGAAAACGGTGCCTGGTCTGGCTTGTTCCCAGGCAGCTACCATGTTCCTGCTGCTCCTCGGCTCTGACTGGGGCTCCAGCTAGCTAGATGCGCAGGACCTGGCACCCATGAGATGCCAGTGTGGGGGATGGCTCTGCCAGTCCACAACACTGCATCCACAAAGCTTGGCTGAACCCCAGACAATATCTGCCATCCTGGCAGTACCTGGTAGAAATGGGACTCTTAAAGCTTAATGCTTATCTAAAGAATTTATATATTTAGAAATGTTCAATCAACAAGATGCCTACACAACTAGAGTTGTTTGTTACCCAATATCTAACCTTTTGATAGAAGTTGCTACCCAGGACAGCTTTCAACCCATCCGTGGTTCTCCATGGATGATAGCCTCCTTTTTCTCCCCTCCCTCTTTTTCTCCCCTCCCCTTCCTCTTTTCTCCCCTCCCCTTCTTCTATTTCTCTCCTCCCCTTCCTCTCTTTCTCTCCCAGCTCCACCTCCTCTTCTACTGCCAAATTACCGAGCTCCACTGTGAATACAATGTAGCAGAGTAAGTATCCTGCTACAGATAAGAGTTCTGTAGTGATTTTCCCAAAAACACTTAACAATCAAATCTAAATCATCTTCTTTTGGGGGGGTTGGGCTCTTTGCGGGAAAGGGATGTTGGGTCAGGTCTTCTCTGTGTAACAGCCTTGGCTGTTGGAGAACCCTGCTGTTAAGGTCACAGTCCACCCTGACCGGATGGCTCTCTGAGCTCTATGCAAAACAGGGGACTCCCTTTCTCAGCAATGCTTCCATTTCTCTCTGCCTGACCTTGTCTGGAGAAAGCATAGACGCCTGGCCTTATCTGAAGAGCTTGTGCAGAGCTCTCTGCAACCGCTGCATAACTCAGCACACAAGTCCTGCTCTGGCTCCCCACCCACGTGATAAATAGGTACTGTGTTTTGACCAATCAACCCTTTCCACCTGTAGCCCTAAGAGCTCTCATGTACCCTACCCCTGGGACAATAAAGAGAGCTGTCTCACTGAAGCCAACTCCAGAAGCCCTTCCATGATACTCACAGCTGTCTGAACCCTGCTCAATGCTTCTGATCCCTCCTTCCTGGTGGTCCACTGGCCAATGACTCTCCGAGGAGAAAGGAGACTCACACCTGACTGTCCTAGAAATCATTCTGTAGACCAGGCTAGTATCAAAGTCAGAGATCCACCTTTCTCTGCTTCCCAAATCCTGGAATTAAAGATGTAAGGCACCTCTGCATCAAGGATTCTTTAAAAGTCTGAAAATTTGTCATTTTTGTTGTTGTTGTTCTTAAAATTTAACCTTTCCATCTCAAGTCCAGATGTCCAGAGTCAAGAAATCTAAAAATCCGAAGCAGGAGCATAAGGAATTAAAATCCAAGACATCCAAGGAAATAACAAAGCAGACACGACCTAGGCTACATAAGACTCTGGTTCACCAAAACTAAAGCAAACCAAATAAAAGCCAAAATAAAATTAAAAAGTGCCAGCAAGATGGCTCAGTGGGCTAACATGCTTGCCACCAAGTCTGCTTCCTGCATCCAATCCCCAGAACGCAAAGGTGGAAAGAAAGGCAGACTCCTTCAGGTTATCCTCTGGTCTATACATGCATGCTATAACAAAGCACAAACACACACAAGTAATCAGTTAAGTAATTAATTAATTAAATCTAAATTGTAAATAAGAGAATAAGAAAAAGAGGCCATTTAGATGGCTCAGTGAGTAAAGGCACCTGCTGCCAAGACAGGAGGCCTGAGGTTGGTCCTAGAGACCCACATACTAGGAGGAGAGAATCGACTCCCTAGGGTTGTCTGTCCCCAATCTCCAGGGGCTTGTCTAGGCATGCTCCCCATCCCCCATCTCCAATCCCCACAAAGAAACTAAAAAAAAAAAAAAAAAAAAAAAAAAAAAAATTCTCAATTTAAAAAACTAAGGCCTCTATATAACTAAGTTATATAGAAAGCAAGTGAGATTAGGAAAAGATGTTCACTGTTCATTTATCAAATGAAAATTAAATTGAGATGTCTCCACATGGCTATTTGGATGGACAAGATCCAGCTGGTCCTATCAAATGCTGGCAAAGATGTAGAGAAAAACTATTCTAACTTCTTGCTGATGGCACTTTAAAATGGCACAGCCACATTGACAGCCAGCCTCAGTATCTTAAAGGGTAGAAATATCTATCTATGTTCTAACCACATGGTCCCCAAACCAGATGAAAAATAATATCACACAAAAACCTAAGCAAAACATTGTAGTATCTTGATTTATAATCCTCAAAACTTAGGAGCAAACAGAAGCCCTTAAGTCAGTGACTAGATAAACTATAAAACAGGCAAACAATGGGGTATTATTTCATGTGAAAAAGGCATGAGTCACAGAGGCATAAAAAGCTGTGGAGGAACCATACTGGTGTGAACAAGCCAATCTTACAAAGCTACATCAGGCAGGATCCCAACTATGTAACATCCTGGAGAACAACACAAAACTCTAGAGGCAGGATCAGTGGTTGCCAAGGGTTACATGAGAAGATGGCATGACTAGGCAGCCCACAAGGCAGGGCAACCCGTTCTGTTGAATATACAGTGGGACAACCCTGTCATGTATACATTGTCAAATCCACAGTAAGCCCTAATGTATCATTTATTCCTAATGGATGTGAGGTGATACTGACATGGCTCTGTAGGTTCGAGTCCCACTCTGGAGGAACTATGGTGGTGATGGGAAGAGCTATAGGCGAGTGGGAAGATGCTAATGAGGACTCTATTTTCTACCTAATTTTGTTTTCAACAAAATGAGTTTTAAAATGACAAATAGGGCCAGTGACATAGTTCAGCAAGTCAAGGTCTTGCTGAGCAAGCCTGATGACCTGAGTTCAATACCCAAAAAACCCACATAAAAGTTGAATGTGAAAACCAACTTCTGAAAGTTATTCTCTTACCCACATATGCATGCATGCACATACATTCACACACACACACACACACACACACACACACACACACACACACACAGAGGCAGGATAACGGATAATAAATAATGAATAAAATAAATAAAAATTTAAAGAGAATAAATCAAATGACAAAATTTATTGCAGCCCACTTTTGCATATGCTTACCATTCTAGTTCATAATTTTGCTTTTCCACCAAGCTATCTTCTCATACTGAGACTAAAAAAAAAAGAACTGAAGTTTTTAACATATGTATTTTAAAGTAATTCTTCAATTTTGGGTCTTCTCACGATTTCAGCTCTATTTTCTAAGTCTGTGGCCTTTACATGATATCTCAACTCTTGGACACCGCACCAAAGGTAACACGCAGATGCTAAGCGAGGTGGCATGCTATGTGAAATATGGAAGAGGTGGAGCCAGCGAGGCTTGTTCAATGGGCAAAGGTGCCTGCTGCCAAACCTGACCACCTAAGTTCGGTACCCAAGACACACATGATATAAGGAGAAATCCAACTCCCATAGGTGTCCTCTGACCTCCCTCCTACACCAGGGAACACATATCCCCACGTACACAGTAAACAATTCAAATAATTTTCAAATTCAGAATAAAATAGATATACCCAGTACTGTGATAACTAAGTATTTAAATAAAACACACACAACACACACATGCGCACACACTACATTTCTACTTGAAGACAAACAGACATCTTTTAAAGGACCTAATGTTTCTCCAACACTCTGGCAAAGCATCTGTGTATTAATTTATATTGTAGAAAGAAAAAGAGCAAGATACATTTTTTTTAAAAAAAGACATGGGCCTGGAGAGATGGCTCTGTGGTTAACTCACTAGCAGCTGCTTTTCTCAGGTCCAATTCCCAACACCCATATTGTGGCTCACAATCATGAGCACTGCACACACAATGCTCAGGCACTGTGCATGCATGGTGCACATATATACATGTAGGCAAAGCACCTATACTCGTAAAATTTTAAGAACTGTTAAAGACACATTCATGGGGGAAACAGTCTACTTCATAGAAGGAAAATCACAACTCCCTCAGTTTGTTCTACAAAGCGTCCTGGTCTTAAAGGCCATTCCTTTCCTAAGTATACATCTAATAAAAGGATGTGTCGTTGCTTCTGCAACGACTTTCTACTCTTAGCTGGGTTGTTTCCAAACACCTGATGTGTTCCTCCAGAACCCTCCATGACTGAGCCAGCGTGACCCCATGTTACAGCCCTGCAGGGGCACATGCCTCCTCTTTATTGCCTTGTTCTCTCTCAACCTAAACCTCCTAATATTGACAAGAAAGAGTTCTCCCTGACGGTGTCTGGCATGCCTTAGACAAACGCTAGCTCTCCAGTCTTAAACTATTTGAGAAAGTGAGTCATACCTTTCTCCTCATCATTTTCCTGTGGCATCTTTTATCCCAGGATGTGCACATCACAGAAGGCACCCAAGTTTCAGTGTGCATCCGCAAGCTGTGTACTTGCAAAATGAGAGCCCTCAGATGTGCCCGTTAAGGAGTTCTGACGGGCAGGCAGGTGGCATGGAGCCAAAGTCTACATTTGGTGTTTAATCCATAAGGGGGTTCTGATCCAGGGAGTCTGGATACCACACCTTCATAAACACAGCTTTGAAGAATACAGAGGCAAATGCTTTAAACATCTTCCATGTAAAGGAACAATTAAGCAAGCTACAAGTACAGAAAGAAACACAATCACTATTTGCAGATACATTTTTCAGGATAGAAAATGGTTCCTTTGGTTTCTGTGAGTATACAATATAAAATGTGGGCAACATGCATGGCTATACGTGCTCACACTCCCATGTTCCCTCCTGGAACTGAGAACACTGGTCCATCCTACTGGGCTTATACTACGCAGACTCATCCTTAAGCAGAAATGAGGGGAAGAGGGGAAAACATAAGAATCTAATCCCTGAGGTCTGAGCCCAAAGGAGCTGATTTTCTGGTCTCCCTCCGCCTACCAGCAATGACCAGAGAAAGAAGACTAGATCTAGAAAGGTGAGGAAAGAGCCTCGGTCACTGGTTGCCAGCCTCTCCGAAGCCATGCAGGAAGTCAATGAAAGCAAAGATAGCGAGACCCAACCCACCCCTCCTGATTCTTGGACCTACATCAGTTTTTCTTTTCCTCCTCCTCTCTTCTTCTTTTTTTTTTTGGGGGGGGTGGGGGGGGGTTGGGGGAAGCAGGTGGGAATGGGAATGTGGAAAGGGAATACAGAACCCTTTGCAAGCTAAACATAGGAACCCCCACCCCCCAGAACTGTGAGATCCCCCACCCCCAGAATTTTGAATCTCCATCATTGTTGATGGTGGTGTTTAATTTTTTTTTGTTTTGTTTGTTGTTTGTTGTTGTTCTTTAGGGTTTGGGTTTTTTAAGTGCATATCTGGGGAAGGGGATTTGCATGTGGGTGTAGTGCGCATGGAAGCCAGAAGAGGGCATTAGATTTCCCCTAGAACTGGAGTTGCAGGCAGTTGTGATCTGTCTGACCTGGGTGTTGGGAACTAAATTCAGGTCAGGTTCTCTGCAAGAGCAGGGCACATTCTTGACCTTTGAGCCATCTCTCCAGCCTCCGCTATCTAGTTATTTTGAGACTAAATCTTACTGTACCACCTAAGCTAGCCAGAAACATACTATCTAGCCCAACTGTTCTCCAACTGGCAATCCTTCTGCCTCAACTTCCTCAAGCACCGTGATTACGAGTGTGCACCACCATGGAAGGTAAGCGAATTCACATCTCTACAAACTCCTCAGCCCAGCTGGTGCCACCGGTCCAAGGACCATCAGAAAGATGAGGCTAATGGCTTATGGCTTGCATTCAAGCACTTCGTATTAAAGGAAGGAAGAAAGGAGGAAGGGAGGAAGGAAGTGTTATCATTCAGCAACCCTCTAACTGAAAAGCGGGCACTTTAACCTGCTGCACAGGGAAGCCTGCTACAGTTCATATTCTCTTGTAAGAAAAGAGGGCTGTTTAATGACACAATCCCAGTATCCACTGATTTAAATGAATTTCATCTGGTTTTCCACTCAGAAACCAATGCAGCTTGCAGCGCTTGTTAATCACGGTCCCTCACTGAGGGTCTATTGTATACACAGCGCTGCTGGGCAGTCCAACTTCCTAACGGATAAAAAAGTAAAGCAAGAACACAGTGGCTGCCTTGAATTTACTTATCGTCTGCATTATTTCACTTCCAATTACTAGGAAATCTTGGACTCGATTAACCTTTCCACTGTCACAAGGAGGAGGGAAACAGGGGTCCCCTGAGCAAAAGATTGTCTTTGTATTTTGCTTGGAGAACAAAGCAAATCGCCAGGGGTGGGGAGAGATTGAGTGGAGAGCTGGACATTTTTGCTTCATTTCAAACTGCAGGTGTCCCAGAGTCCATGAGCTCAGCGTGTGGCATAAAGGCTAAAGCAGAAAACCCACAGACACTGAGTGGGTCTCATGCATCCTATTTTTCAAGACAAATATTACTCAGACAACACAGAAAAGAATATCCACAGAATAAACATAAAAGCCTTATTTTCACCATCCAGTTCTCTGTATGTCGCTCTGGCATGCAGGGTAGTCATGAATCTCAGGGTTGGTTTGGTTGGTTGTTTCTTGTTACCACTCAATGAAGCTGGAGCCAGTTTCTAGAATGACCTACAAACATATTCCCGAATCATTTAACACACTGTTACCAGTACTACATTCTTTTTAAGTTTTCGGGTCCATCAAATGATTTATCACTGGTGTTTAATAATTTGACTTTTTAAAAAACACTATGCAACAATCTCTACTAATTTGGCTTAAAAAAAAAAAAAAAAGATGAGCCAGGCCGTGGTGGCGTACGGCTTTAATCCCAGCACTTGGGAGGCAGAGGCAGGTGGATTTCTGAGTTCGAGGCCAGCCTGGTCTACAGAGTGAGTTCCAGGACAGCCAGGGCTACACAGAGAAACCCTGTCTCGAAAAACAAAAACAAAAACAAAAAGATGAAATAGATTTGCATTATCTTATTTTGTGTCACAGTAACTCTCGCTAACAATACTTCAACAGCCCTGGCTGCTCTACACCAGAATCTTGCCACTAGCATTCGCCTGACCCAAAATGTTTCCCTCCCAGATTCTGTTCTATCACACAAGTGTCATAAGTCACTACCCTAGAGAAACATCCCTGACTACCGCCCCCCACCCCCACCATCACTTGAGAATATTACCCCATCTGGGTACCACTGCATGGGCCTGGTAAGGTGCAACTGATGAACCCATACTTTCACCTACTCAATCCACAGAAATATAAATTACAGGCTCTGAGGATGGAACAATGGCTCTGGGAAGACATCCACCCATCTTGAGCTTCTACTTGGAGCAGGGAAGCCCAACACACAAGGGGTCACAATATAACATCAAATGTGTTGAGGGAGAAGGGACTGTGTGGTTGATGTTCATAGCAGAGACTTGAATGAGGTTTGGGAAGGGATGGTTCTGTCCCCATTGGAAGGTTGGGGAAATGTCAAAGGGTTCACTTGATCTTCAGAGGCTGAAGTCTCTCCACTGCTGTATCCCCCGAGTCAATGACTAGTCTAGGTGAAGCAGTGTGCTGCAGCCAGTTTCAAAGGCTTTAAAATCATGGTTTAGAAGATGCCGACTTTAACCATCCATTTGCTACGGTGTGTAAATGGCACACATATGGCACACAGACAAAGGATGCAGATAGCCTTCTTATTAAAAACACTACATGGAGAGTCATGAAGAACTGGCAACAGTCTTCGAACTGCTGAATAACAGCACAATGTTCCTGTGTCTACAAATGTTCCATTTTCCCTACTCCTCTGTTTAGCTGGAAAGTTTAGACTTTCCTCTGGTGCCTCTACCTCCTGTCTCTTGTGCAAGGATTCCCCGTTGAGTCATTTCCAAAATCCTCTGAAGTTTTCTCTGCAGTCTCTTGCTTCTCATTTGTAAATAGCAAGGAATCCCATGGCTGCAGGACAGCTGACCTCACCTACTTCGGATGACAACATCTCCCTGCACTCCATCACCCCAGCCACTGGCCAAATTCATCTTTTATCTGGCCCAACAGAATCAAGAGCATATACTTAAAAACCAGCCCATCCATCTTCTAATTTACAAAACACAACATTTCGCAAACTGTTTACTGACATCCATGCCAACGATATTACTGAAATGCAGTGCAGTGAAAAAAGCCACAGGGAATAAATAGGAGAGTTGGCCAAGAGCAGTACTCGGGAATCTAAAATTACAGGGGAAAATCATAGAGCATTCATTTTACTTAGTCCCAAATCTCTATCAGATGATGTTGAGCAGAAAGATTCTAAAATTGGCAGGGAGAAAGGAAAAGTCCTCTTAAAGGTTGGGCTATGCCAGGGCAGCCTTACAAAGGGAGGGAGTGGGAAACTGAATAAGGTGTGTGTGCCCCCTGAATAGCCGGCATGTGCAACCTTGTCTGGCGAGCCAGAATAAGCACACAGAGAGAAGGCAAAGCAAACGGGGATGATTGTCAAAAGGTGAGACTAAGCAAAGAGAGGGGAAAGCCAAACTCCACAGGGTGTTCTGAGGACTTTAGTTCTAACCCACTAAGTTTCACTTGCCAGTCAATGTAATTCTATGCAACTCAGTTAGCACTGGTGCCATGGCAACCCAAGGGGCCTGGCTACACAAAAAGTAACAGAGAAAACCCTGCTGTCCCGGAGCTCGACGCTGATCAAGCAGCAGAGATGCCCAGTCCTGCCAGCTCTGTGCAGAGCCAAGCAAAGGAAAGTCACAGCACTTGGAAACAAGGCAGGGCAGGCAATAATTGTTCTCCAAGACATAAGTAGCGTGTGGGTACCAGAAGAGACCAGGAGGGGGCAGCCCTGAGCAAACCAGAGCAACTGAGAGCCACTGATGTTAAAGGAGGATTAAGCATTCTCCATGCACTTTGCAAGCAGCATCTCACACAGCATAGAGTTAACCTGGCCTTGCTCAGGTTCTCAGAGATCATGCAGTAAGGAAGCATGAAGGACAGATCTGAGCCCTGTATTCTAACTCGGAAGACAGAACGGAGCCACACAGCCTCTAATTCAGGCAAATCAACTGGGGGCAAGCAATGAGAGGAAGAGAAAGAACACGGCCCGCACAGTGAGGCTGGAGAGGTAGAGGGAGCTCTTAGTAGCCCTGCTGTGTTATAGTCACATGATCTGTACACATTCTCAGTGTATGGAACTGTAGCTACCTGGGGCGCTCAGTCCATATTCAGCGGCCCAACAATGAACAGGCAAAGGAAAATACATGCATTATATACACTTTCTACGTGTTGTTCTACAGGTTCCCAAACAGTTGGTGTGACACCTACAAATTATGTATTGTCCCCTCTACACTAAAAAAGCAGGAGCCATTATTAGTAAAACATGCATTTAAGCAAAATAAGACCATAATCTCTCCCTCTACTATAAATCGGCATGCTTAATTGTCACATCAGGGAGCTTCTAAAAGCATAACTCGGACAGCTGTTACATGGGTTACTTCCCGACTTTGTGTGCCCCGGTTGTTTTATAATTTAAAATAGAATGTTTGGGGTTGGAGAGAAGGCTCAGCAGTTAAGATTGCCTGCCAACGACTCTTGCCAAGGACCCAGGTCCGGTTCTCAGCAGCCACAAACCATTAGACAACCACCTGTAGCCCCAGTTCTAAGGTATCTGATGCCCTCTTCTGGCCTTCACAGATTCCTTCATTCAAGTAATTCACATAAATTCATGTAGACATATACGAATACACATAAAATAGTTAATAAACAAATAAATAAATATTTTTCAATGGGATCTTTAATAGAAAACACATATGCATACATACACTCATAAGAGTTAAAATGCTTAAAACTCGAAATTAAAAGAAAGCTGCCAGTGAGCAGCTTAACCATTAAAGACTGTTTCTAAAAGACAGTTTGAGCTCAATCCCTAGAAGATGGTGGAGAGAGAGAACCAAGTTGTCCTCTGACTTCCATACCTGTACTATGGCATGCGCGCGTGTGCGCGCGCGCACACACACACACACACACACACACACACACGCACGCAGAAAACACAGAGACAAAGACAGACTTAGAAATGTGAAGGTTTTATTTAAAGGTTTTAATCATCTAGACATTATTAAATTATTAAATTTTTTCCAAATTTCAAAATATCATAAAATCATACATATACAGCAAAGATGGAACTAACTAGCTTTTTTAACAGATGGGAATAGGCACACACAGCCATGCTTGAAACTGAGCTAACCCAAGTCTAGAGGGCTCCTGCCTAAGTGTGGCTCTGGCCTTCACCACCCACACCCAGTGTCAAACCAGTCTCCAGGGTTAGATCCTTCTACTTCATCATCTCCATAATAAGTGCCCCCACATTGTTGCCTCAATAACAATAACCCCTGCCGTGAATTTTCCAGATACTCATGTTTAAGAATCACTCACCCAGATCTCTGTAAAACAGTCCAGAGAGAAACAGACAGAAGCATAAACAAATCACCTACAACGATCTCCTTGTCTCTCGCAACATGCCTAGGAGCCATGGGGAAGGAAGCCAAGCTAAATCCATAGTCACCGGCTTCTTGGCAGGAGAGCAATGAAGTCTTCAAACACTGAAAGGAAGCCTCTGAATGCTCAGGGGAGCCACCTCTGTGTAGCTTACATCTCAGGCCACTTGTGAGCTTGACTGTGATCCCTACTCCCCAGCCAAAACAAGATATGTTGAAACCCTAACTCCCAGGACCTCAGAACGTGAGTTGATTTGTAGCGAGGGTCTTTGCTGGGAAAGGCAAGGTAAAATGGGTGAGCGTCAGCATTCTTACGGGATTTTTATCTGTAGCAGGGTGAAAACTATAAACAGAATGGGGCTATGTGTAGACAAGCAAAAAAGAGATGGTGATATGCAGAGAGAGGCCTTTGGAGGGAACCAGCCATATCAGCCCCTAGTGTGCAGCATCCGGCTGCCAAAACCATGAGACTATAAGTTTCAGATGCTCTAAGACATCTAGTTTGGGGTGTGCGGTTTTGATCCAGTGGAGCAGACAAACATAGCTTGGAAAACCAGGAATTCAATTCAGGTAGTAAAGGCTAACAGACCATGCCTGCCTCAATAGACTCCACAGGGTGTGAAGACTGAAAAAGAGAAAATGCCCTATCATGTCTGAGGTCCCAGGGAAAGCTTTCACCATGCTCACTCCTTGTGCGATCTGACAGGGTCAAGGGTCAAGATGGGTGACATAGCCCTCAAGCTCCAAGTCATCCTGGCGCCTTCCTTGCTAGTATTCGGAAGAAAAACATGCATCGTAAGAAAATGTCGTCTACATACCCAAAACAGTTTGAGTGTGTCTGGAAGAGTCCAAAATGAATGACAGTCAGAAATAGCAAAGCCCTGTGGCTGCCAAAGGTCTTGTTGCCGAGTCAGGAAGCATCAGCAGCTTAGGGAAGACCCGGAGAGGGTGCTTTGTGCTAACTGGCCCGGGCCGGAGGAGTGTTCCACTGTGAAGGCTTAAGCACTACCACGACATGGGAATTTATGGTTCCTAAATGTTTGTTTTAACTAGTGTTGAGAACACATATTTGACCCAGTGTGAACTTGACCCCAGGGTCCCTCTCCCTTTTCTTCGGTGTCTGTGCCACATGACAAAATTTTCCAGTCGAGCCTCCCACCCCAGCAACTGGGATTGGGGTCAGGGCTGAGGACACAGACAGAGCAGCCCTCCCAGCAGCTGCTATGGTAAACTCTGCGGCAGATGTATTGGCAAAACAGCCGTCAATGGCCATAGCAGGCCTATGAAAAATGTGTAACCATAGTGGGCCTCTCCCTCAAGCCCAGCTAGTGAGCTGAGCCAAAGGGGACAGGAGACGGCCTGGGGGTGTCCTCTCACTCACCCTCCTGAGTGATCTGACCTACTACAGCCTCTCTGGCTCTCAGGGTACAAATACCCAGGTGTCCTGTGCACAGAACTTGGTGAGCATTTCTAGGGGTTGGTTGGTTGGTGGGTTGGGTTGGGTCAATTTGGTCCTCCTCACCCTACACCCCTGAAACCCTTGAAAGCAGCATGGGCTGAACGCCAATGGAAAAACAATGGAATATCGATTTTCTGTTCCTTCCGACGGAGAGAACAAGTCACTTGATGTGCCATGAGTTCTGTGAGTAAAACCAGACCCTGCACTCCCTACAGCTGGCTGCATCTCTCCCCTATTCACAGAACCTGGCACATGGTAAAAACTAAACAGATATCCCTTAAATAAATAAAAGAACCATGCATGCGTTCACAAAGAGCCTGCAACGCGCCAGGCACCCGCTTGGAGTCCTGTCTGCCAGCATTTCTCTTCCCTCTGCCAGCCCCGTTTTCCTCTCCCCATCTTTATTCTTTTGTGTTTTCTGTTCCCCCATTCAGTCTTCTCACTAGATCTGAACCCACTGACAAAGTCTGTCTCTGAGCAAAACTAACCCTGAAAAGCAGGAGGCGGGGGGGGGGGGGGGGGACAAAAAAGACCGGAAGAAACAATGACAGGGATACTTTAGACATGCAAAGAAATGCAAAACTGAGAAGGTGGGAATATCACACATCAGAGTTTAATGTCTCCACTGAGGACAGGCCTAAGCCACAAAATCCTTCTATAAATACTGTTACTGGAAAGAGAACACTTAGGATGCCATCTCTTGATCACTACCAACAGTCACCAGTATTAAAATGTAGAAATATATATTCCACATTATGATTACAACTCCCAGAGATGCTTACACACCAGAGAGAGACAGAGAGATAGAGATAGAGATAGAGATAGAGATAGAGATAGAGATAGAGATAGAGATAGAGATAGAGATAGAGATAGAGGGAGGGAGGGAGGGAGAGAGAGAGAGAGAGAGAGAGAGAGAGAGAGAGAGAGAGACTGGAAAAGCAGCATTAATATGCACTTTGGTCTCTCTACACAGATACTGGGCAGCTGGAGCCCCAGGACCACCTTGGTGCCTGCAGAGAGGCATTCTTTGCCCCGTGTGGGTCTGCATGTTTCTCATCTCTGGTTTGCAATTTAAGGTTCACTAAATCTTCCGTCCTCAGAAGCATTTGCCCATGGTACATTTAAATTAAGTTTCAATCAACTCAAAGTAATTCAAGCTGGCCCAAAAGAATGCATTATCTTCTTCACTGAATTAATCAAACAATAAAGACCACAAATGCATCCAATCTCTTATGCAGAGATTCTTTTGGTTCAGTTGATATAACCTATGTAAGCTCTTTAAATTATCCTTAAAAATATGATAACTATTAAGTACCAGGGGTTGTACATTGCGATCTACATGTACAATTTGTGATGCTGGCACCTTGCTGTTTTTGTATTCTGGTAAAATAGATCACATTCAAATACAGTTGTCCAATGTCAGCATATCAAGCGTAAGAGAGAGAAAGGGAACCACACATCAACTTATATGTCATCTGAATATCATCGCTATTTCCTGACGTAATTAAACTGATGAAAATTGGTAAGGGGGTGCTTTCCAGCAATTCCTATCCCCTTTACAAATAAAGTATCAGCTCAAAAGCAGCAAGCTTTAACACATAGAGAAGTAGAGACTTGTATTTAGTGGCACGCGCATGCGTGCGTGCGTGCGTGCGTGCGTGCGTGCATATGTGTGTGTGTGTGTGTGTGTGTGTGTGTGTGTGAGTGAGTGATGTAGGGGGGAAGTCATATACTAAATATATAAATGAGTTTACTTGGCTTGATCCAATAGTAAACGCTGAGAGTCTCTGGTTCCAGCCTTTCACATCCACTCTTTTTCACCTAGACACCTTCAACAACTTAACACTGGGAGCCTAGTTTTAGTTTAGTCATTTCTGTAGAAGAGAATGTAGAATCAGAGAGACCAGGAGACTCCCTCAAAGCCACACAGCTAGTGAAGGGTCCAGCATTTGAACACCTAAGGTTAGTCCTCCGAGCCTAAGGCATTTCTGGCATTGTGCGGCTTATCCATAGATACAAGTGGATAGCACCAATGTTAACTCCAGTAGTGTCTAAGGACAGTGGTCCCCTTATCTTTCCAGACATACCTGAAATAAGTAAGACTAGAGAGATGATCAGTTAGAGCACTTAATGGTCTTCCACATTGGGCCACTGACAACCAACCACCTTGAAACCCAAGGGAATCTTCTGACGCCCTCTCCTGGACTCCACCGTCACTGAACACACACACACACATGCACACGCACACACACCATAAAATTTAAACATAAGCACATAAGTAAAATAATAGCTTTTTAAGAAAGCACTCATCTCATAAATGCTCACAAATGCTGTGTCCTCTGTTTCTAGCACTGAGTCGGAAAGCAGCAGAATGGAGAGTGGTGCTGAACTGTGTAGACTCCACTGTTAGCTACAGCTTCTTCCTCCGGCTCCAATCACAACTGTGCATCCCTAATCTCCCAACCAACAAGTGGCCAGTGACCTCTCTTTCTGGACCTGCCGGCAGCAAAGCCAGCTACACACAGGCAGACATGTCTTGCCTCCTCTGGCCTGGAGAAGCAGGAAACCATGAAATGAATGCTTGCTATCCAGATAATCTCTTTCTAGGGCTTTTTGAGAATCCTGAGCCCCCAGAAAAAGGGGAATCTTGGGGGGGGGGTGTCTCTTTTCCAGAAAAGGCACTCTGCCACTTGCCAAGAAATCTTTATAAAACCTCATAGAACACACCAGCAGGCTCTGTTGGTTTGTACATGTGTGAGGTAAACGGATGAGTGTTTGTATGAGTGGGCATGTGTGCTGGCATGTGTGCATGTGTGTGCATGCGTGTACATGTGTGTGCATGTGTGTGCATGTGTGTGCATGTAGAGGCCACAGATCAGTAGAGGCCACAGATCAACCTTGAATGTCATTCCTCTGAAGCCCCCCACCTTGTTTTGGGAGACAAGGTCTCTCATTGGCCTAGACCTCACAAGTTAGGCCAGGCTGACTGGCCAGTGAGCCTTGAGGATCCACTTGCCTTTGCCTCCCCCAGCCTTTTTAAGTGGGTTCTAGGAATCGAACTCGAGACCTTAAGCTTTCAGAATAAACATTTTACCAAGTAAGCTATTTCCCCAACTCCTGCCCTGTGTGCCAACCTTCACACACAACAATATCTCACTGCCTCTACGCTGTCACAGAGGGCTACCCTCCATGCCACAGGACAAACATGTCCCAGCAGCTTTGAGGCAGATGCACTGCCTGGGAGAAACGATCCTAGCTCAGAATACTGCTGTTGCCACATTCCAGTCAGTTGTATCAAGTGTAATCTAGGAAGTTAAGAACAGAAGAATAGAGCCAGGTGGTGGTAGTGCACACCTTTAATCCCAGCACTCAGGAAACAGAGGCAGGCGAATCTCTGTGAATTTGAGGCCAGCCTGGTCTACAGAGTTAGTTCCAAGATAGCAAGTGCTATATAGAGAAACTTTGTGTCAATAATAATAACTATCATAATAATAGTAATAATAATGATAATAACAGTGTTTTAATTTATGATGCCTACTAGCCTAAGTGGGTTTTGGCCAGCAGCTGGAATTTGGCCCTAATGAGGTCTGTAAGTCAGATATCATTGCTTGATACTTACCAAATCTTAAAACAAAGAGACAGTTCCTTTTCATCCACTTAAAACCCTTCTGTTTACCTCATGGGCTAAAGGCATTTTTCATCAAACAAGGTCATCAGAATGATTACATCAAGTCTTTATTTACCCATCAGTATTGTAAGAAATCGTTATAAAACCCCAAAGCACACACCAGCAGGCTCTGCTGGTTTGTACATGTGTGGGGTAAACAGATGAGTGTTTGCATTAGTGGACATGTGTGTCAGTACCTGTGCATGTGTGTGCATGTGTGTGCATGTGTGTCAGTACCTGTGCATGTGTGTCAGTACCTGTGCATGTGTGTGCATGTGTGTCAGTACCTGTGCATGTGTGTGCATGTAGAGGCCACAGATCAACCTTGACTGTCATTCCTCAGAAGCCCTCCCCCACCTTGTTTTGGGAGACAAGGTCTCTCATTGGTCTAGACCTCAGCAGTTAGGACAGGCTGACTGGCCAGTGAGCCTTGGGGATCCACTTGTCTTTGCCTCCCAGCCTTTCTAGGTGGGTTGTAGGCCCACCTAAGACTACAAACCCAAACTACAACAAGGCACGTTGCTGAGTTTTATTATAAAATATAAGTCAATAAGTAGCTGAAATTTTGGACAACTCCAGTTTACACAATAATAGCTCAAGCTCTATAAAGAGAGAATTTAAAACTGCTTATTTGAGAGCTGGATGTGACTCCATGATTAAGAGCGCTGGGTGCTCCCGCAGAGGATCTGGATTCAGGTCCCAGCACCAACATGGTGGCTCACAACCATCTGTCACTCTATAATCTATAGTTCTGGGATCTGACACCCTCTTCTGGCCTCTGTATGTACTAGACATGTACATAGTACACACATACATATAAAATATTTTGCAAACTAATAAAAATTTTTAATGCTTACTCTTTTTTAGAGTGGAGGTAAATTTTTTTCTATCCCCAGCTAACTTGTCAAGAGGGATTCAATATGCATTTATCTTTATCTTTAACTTTACAATGTTTACAAGTAATGTTCTTCGGTGTTCTTATATCTATCTGTATGTGTGATTAATATATTTTTGAAACAATATTGTTAAGCATGCATATGAACTGGGAAAGCCCAAGTGCAGGAAGATTCTGGAAAATAACTGGCCCTCAAGGATGAAGGATGGGTGTGGCCCTTTTCAGGAAGCTTTATATACTTTTAATATCCGGCCTGGTTAGCTTAGGTCTGTAAATTCCAGGAGGGGGCAGGGCACATATATGAATAGCTCATTGGTAGAGAGCTTGCTCAGCACATGGGTAGCCTTAAGTTCGATCCCCAGTGTGCAACTATTCCTGCTTTACTCCAGGAAAGGATCTCCTATTTTCCATTCCTCCTCTGCATCAGGTCAACGAATGCTTTTTATTTGTTGGTGCAAATATGATTGAATTGATCGTATTTGGTTCTGGCACACAGCCTACCCTCAAGTGGGATTTTTTTTTTTTCCCCAAGTGAGACAGTCATAAACAGCAGGGCTGAGAGCAAGGGCATCTTGAATAACATAATGACGGAGGACGGCATAACCCGGTCCTTCTTTATGGTTATACAGGCTGCAGGTATACTGTATTTCAGAGTTCACCTTCCAGGGGCAGTGCCTGCCTCTTCAAGAGGGCTCTGTAGAGCCTCCACAACCCCAACCTGACCCTCCCCTCCCCTCCCACTCCCCACACACATACAGCGCCACCTGGTCCATTGTGCAAGGCCGCTGTGAGTACAGTAACTTACGTCTGGTGCACCTCTGGGAGCCGGGAGCTCTACTCCACCCAGGACAACACTGCCCTCCACAGACATTGATCCTGAAACAAAGCGAGATCCCTGAGTCGAGCACAGTGAACTCAAGTTTTCAGAGTGTCCCTGAAAAGCCAGTCTCTTGCTTTCACACTCCTCTAGGTTAGAGAGCCCTCTAAAGCATGTCCAGGATGCCCAACCCAAAATTGCTCAGGTGGAAGGAGCAGGGACCATTCACCTGGGAAGGAGAGAGGGACCAAGGAATCTGCATAACAAGCGTCGAGACTTAAAATCCAAACAAATGGTTGCCTTAAACACAAATTAAAACAAAGTCAAATGTATTCTTCATATTCCCTGAGCCTACTTTGCTTCAGAGAGTAGTATTCCCCAATTCCCATGCCCTGCACCGCTCAAAGAGTGAGATGACCCTTGAGGATTCATCCCTGCGGGGGGTGGGAGGGGAACGAGGGAAAAAAGCCAAATGTCCAAATTAAGTCGCCTCCCCCATCCCAACTTGTGATTAATGGGGAGAAAACTGTGCAGTGGGGATACTTACCAGCACAGAATAACAAATTTGCCAGTCCCTACTGCTGTCCATGCAGAGTCTCATCCCCAACCCCTTACCAATTTAGGACACACAGGTGTCAGGAAACCCAATTCTACAATTTCTGAGATGCTCAAGGAAAGCTGGGTCTTTAGAGCCAGCCCTTATTCACAATCCCTTTTTCATTAGGTAAACCAAAATTTAAAAACCGAATTGCAAGAAGTTTAATTGATGCCTTGGGATTAAGCTGTAGTGACTTCATGTTTACGCCCATAGTCTCGGAGCAGAAGCGTTTGCGCACAGGAGGTTACGCCCCGGGGAAGAAATAAATGCCTTTTGTGTTTCCCCGCAGCTCCGTAACAATGCATTCGGAGTTAAACACTGGTAAAAAAGTGAGCAGGCTTCCCTAGCGCCCACCCCTTCCCGCAGCGCCCCCGGCGGGGAGGAGACCGTCCCCTGGCCCCGGCGGGTCCCAGCGCGCAGGACAGGCGGAGCGTGGGCTTACCCTTGCAGCTGCTGCTTCTGCTGAACCTGCAGTCTGGAGCCCCCGGCGCTCTGGGTGTCCTGCTGCACTTTGGAGCGCACGACTTGCCTGCCATGTTTGGCGAAGCGAGTGACCGCGGTCTGAGCACCGGCCTTAGAGTGGAGCTGTCGGCCGGGCCCCCCCGGACGCGCGGGCTCGGGTGGCAACGGAGATCGGAGCCCGGGCAGGGCCGAGCCGCCAGGCTGGCTGGTGCGCCGGGTCCGCTCGGCTGGGGGCCCGGCCAAGGCGCGGCTGGAGGTGGCTGTTGAGCTCCGGCTGTACCTGGCGTCCAGAGCGACGTTGAAGGTCCGCGGGGGCCCAGCCAAAGGCAAGGCTCCGGCCGGCAGTCCCGGGCCCGGGCGCACCACGTACGTGATCCTCCGTACCCGGCCGTGCGCAGACCACGCTAGCAACCCTGCCCAGAGCAGGAGTCCCCACCTGAGCCAGGCTCCCGCCATCGCGGGCAGTCTCCGGCCGCGCGGCTCGCCCTGCCCCGGCGCGCTCCCTCGGTATCCCCCACTAGGACTCCGCGGAGAGCCCTGCCGCGGGGTGGAGGCCAACTGGGTGGCCGCAGGGGAGGGAGCTTTGCGGGCGGCTGAGCGGCAGCGGACCCCAGCCGGGAGCAGAGGCGAGCAGGGGGCGGGAGTTGGGGTGGAGAAGAGGGGAGGGGCGCGGGCTGTTCAAGGTGAGGGTCCCCTGGCTCAGCCGGGGTGTCGCCGGGTGCAGCTGGGGTGCTACGGGCGCCGACCCCGCGAGGGTGGGCGAGGACGACAGTGAGCGTTGGACGCTCAGAGGCAGCCCCGGCTGCAAAGTCTTTTAAAAGTTTCTTCTCCCCGGTGGAGCCCTGTGTCAGATCTGAACAGCCAATCTGCGGCAGACGTGACGTCAGGCAGCAAATCCTAATTGGGGAAAGCACGAGATGAGCCGGAGAATGAGCCGCCACCCTCCTCATCCAGAGATTGGGAATATGGGTCGGGTGGACAGGGGTCCCCGCTCCCCAGTCCCAGGAGAAAACAAAGGGCTCAGCAAAGTGAAGGAATGGCCCTTTTCTTCCTGCAGCCGGAAAGGATTCGAGTAATACAGTTTGGAAGCGCAGGCACTTTTACCCGAGTTTGCTCGGATACCGTCTGAGAAGTTGAATTAAAACACTAGGTCCGGTCCCAGAAAAGGCTATCCGAGCTAGGGTGAGCTGTCCATTGGAAAGTGATTCGCTCTATTAGTCGGAAGGAAGGTTTTCTTTAGGACTGCAACCTCCGGAAGACTTTGTGGTACCCTACTCCTGGCATTAGAGGGTCAAGAATGCGGGATGGGCAGCAGAGGGCGCCCATGTAGATGAAGAAAACCGCAGAGGTTGTCCTGCTGGTGGAGTGGAGTATTTAGGAATTCTCTCTTCTCTCTCCTCTCTCCTCTCTCCTCTCTCCTCTCTCCTCTCTCCTCTCTCCTCTCTCCTCCTCTCTCCTCCTCTCTCCTCCTCTCTCCTCCTCTCTCCTCCTCTCTCCTCCTCTCTCCTCCTCTCTCCTCCTCTCTCCTCCTCTCTCCTCCTCTCTCCTCCTCTCTCCTCCTCTCTTCTCTCTTCTCTCTTCTCTCTCTCTCTCTTCTCTCTCTCTCTCTCTCAAAAGAGTTTAAAGAAAACCAGGAAATGACATCTTTACTGCTAACATCTGAATTAAAACAATGTCAACAGAATGAATGCTGTTTTTACATGACTGCAATAGAAAGCCCATAATAATAACTATATTACAAAAAAAAAAAAAAAAAAAAAAAAAAAAAAAAAAAAAAAAAAAAGCCCGGGACTGGAGCAATAGCTCGGCGGTAAGTGCACTGGCTTCTCTTTCAGGGACCTCGATTAGATTCCCAGCACCCACATGTTGGTTCACAACTATCCAAAATTCCAGGTCCAGTAGATTTAATGCTTTCTTCTGACCTCCAGGTGCCCATACACATATTCAGGCAAAGCAGTGACACACATAAAATAAATATTTTTTAAAGGGAATTAAAAAGGGTCTTTTCCCAGGCTTGGGTTTTCTCACATATTGGTAAGTTTGATTGTTCTTTGTTTCCTGGCTTTCCATACATTAGCTTAGGACCACTGGTAGTAAGTGAGGATGGTAGCTCTGGACTCGGGGAGGAGACCTGGGCTCCAGCCTAAACTGATCACTAATTGCTACAGGCCATCGGCACTTTGCCTCTACTCTCAGAAGCTCTGCCTTCTCGACATACACACACACCAACTGGGTGAAAAGCCCCTCCCAGCCCTAATAGCTATACCGGATAACTCCAGTTATCCTGTCCCTCCGAACAGGATAACTCCAGTCCAACCTCAGAGCTGCGTCAAAGTGAACCAGGTGAAAAGGAGGGTCGAGACGCTGCTCCATGTCTGCAACTTTGGGTTCTATATGCAAAAATACAAGGGAACAAATGCCTACCAGATGCCAGCTGTGCAAAAGGCCAGCAGATACACAGCATCCTTGTATCTATCTAGGGCTACAAAGTATCCCAAGGCACAAAGCCTTTGTGTAAAGGAAACCTATCTGGTTAGGGAAGCAAGATCTAAATAAAGCATTAAAGAAAGTAAGCAGCTGAATTAAGTAATGGTTAGAGAAAAAGAACAGAAATCTCACAAGGCACTATTTGATTTCCATGAACCTATAACATAGTATAGTCCATAATTTTTTGTCATCTTGTGGACAATTCCTAACAGAGAATGTTTCCAAGCTGCAAGTTAAACCTGCCCCAGTGAAGATTTTAGGGATTTTCTAAGCAGCTTGTCGCAGTGGACAGGGAGCGGGGAAGGAAGCAGGAGGCAAAGGATGGGACCAGGCCATGGGGTGGGAAGGGAGGGGAAGAGAGTGGACAATTGAAATAACCCAGCTGCATCACCAACAAGAAGTCTTTACTAGTCTTAAGTGCTGGATGAACCTTCCTAGCAAGTATCGCCCAGGACCAGGAAGGGGGAGGGGATGGCATATATCAACACTGCTTCCAGGACAGAAGCAGCTGTCTACAGAGGGCACAGCTGGAAGCAGACTCTGGGGGCTTAGCCTCACCACTTTGCTTTGAGCAAAGTCAGTTTTCCACACAAGTTTCTTGTTTCTTATATAACTAGCAAGATAGTCTTTGAGAATCGTGCTGTGTTCCCCCATGTAACTTCACATGAGATGGCTGCTCATCTCAAACACTGAACTCACTATTAATCCTGAAGGCCCAGTTCCTGTCAGGCATGGAGATCAGCCATTGCCAAGTCTCAACCAAACTTAATGCCACAGACCCTGAACCCAACCCCCCTAAGGGCTCAAGGTCCATTTATATTGGCAGTACACAACTTCCTCGTTCAAAAACCAAGTCTTTAAAGATCTCATAAAACTTCTTGGACTTCAGATGGTTTTTAGAAAACAATACTCAGATGAGCTAAGTGTAAATGAATCAGAAAAGAGGATTCTGTTTCCCATTAAAACCCATGGGTTTGAAGATTAGGGAAGAAAGAAAGGCTGACGAATGCCAAACATTTCAAGGCACTTCGAGACCATTAGTCAAATCCAGAATGCAGCCAGGTTCCCTCATCTCCACACTCTATGAGTTGTATAATTGAAAATCTCTTCCTACATTTAGGATCGGCTACAAATCAAATTTAGTGGCTGCCGATGATCAAAAATGCCTCTGCGCGTGTTTTCTTCAGCCATGGATTTCATGGAGGCCCTGCCCCCCCCCCAGTCATCTCTAGTCTCATCAAAACATTCTTAGAAAGAGAAAAGGGGAGGTGGAAGGAGACTCAAAGGAGACCCGCTAAAAAGCCACAAGTCTGCACACAGTGTGAAGAGGGAGAGAGAGAGAGAGAGAGAGAGAGAGAGAGAGAGAGAGAGAGAGAGAGAGAGAGGGAGGTGGAGGGATGGAAGAGGGAGCTCTCCGTGCTATGGTTTTTCATCAGTCTTAAAGTTTTTCATCAGTGTCTTAAAGGCGTGGTCCCCAGATTATTATTAGTGGGAGATGATGGAACCTTTAGCAAAAGCAGGTTTGTGGGAAGTCCTTAAGCCTTCAAGAGGGATTGTGGGACCATGATCTCTTCCTGATGCTCTTTTTACTTCCTGAGTCACAAGGTGAGAAAACTGTTCCACCCCACGCCCCTGCCATAATGTGCTATCTCAGCGGAGAGCAAGAGAAATAAGGGACTGTAACTTCCAAACCCATAAACTAAACAAGCCTTTTCACTTATAAGTTTATGACCCAAGGGATTTCCTTCTCATAGCAGACTAGAGCTGACTAGTATCAGAGAGAAAGAGAGAAAAAGATTGTCAGGAAAAGATTCATAGTACAAGAATGGGCAACGGGAACCGTGGTAAGCATGGAACAACAACAAAAACCAAAACAAAACAAAAAAGAACCATAGTAGGAGAAAGAAGGGATCAGTGAGTGAAGATGGGCCAGACAGACATGTGGAGAGGAAGGGAAACAAGAAACATGGCTGGGACAGAATGAGAACCTAACCTGAGAGTGGAGATACATGCATGTGAGCACTTAGGAAAATAACAAAAGAAAGGGAGGAAGGAGGGAAGGAAGGAGGGAAGGAAGGAAGGAAATAAAAAAAGAAAGGAACAAACAAATAAACAAACGAACCACCAAGTACCCGAGGGTACTTGAGCTTCTCAAGCTGCTCGCTCTGATTCTGGCAGCCTTTTCTGAACATCAGCCAGTTCTGACCTGAACATCAACTCACTCTGCTTTGGGCTGGAATTCAACCCACACCCTTACAGTGTGGCTAGCTGCCTTGCACCTCATACAAAGCACAAGAGACAACAAATCCCACATTCTGCACAATGAGAAGGCAGGGCAGAGAGGGGTTCTTCGACCCCAGACAGACTTCAAATAGACCCCTAATTTATTTTCATAGGCCCCTCTCTTGTATCAACTATTCTTTGAGAAATCGGTAGTGAAGACCAAGCAATGGTTCAAGGACTGGGGGGAAGGGGCGGGGGTGGGGGCGAGACAGGAGAATTCAGAGTTCAGTACCAGCCTGAGCAGCACTGAGAGGCAGCCTCAGAAGATATTAAAAAGGGGAGGTAAGAAAGGTTTAAAGTGTAACTTCTTCCCCCAGCCCTGGCTCAGTCTTGGTGAGGAACAACCAATAAAAGAAGATGTTGGAATCCGTCAGTCAGCTGAGCCGTGTGAGCAAGATAAAAACAAGTCTGCCTTGCAAAGAAATCCAAGGTGCCTCCACTGTGGGCAACCTTAAAAGCTAAGGGGTCCCCAGCATTTTCCTCCCCTTAAAGTGTCTTTAGTTGTTCTTCAATAAACATTCATTGACTATCCAGCAAGGTCTTAAAATTGCCTTTGTTGAGCCTTTAAAAAAAATTCAAAACCAACTCCCCTGTTAAGTGCAGAACTTAAATAAATACAGTACTGAACTGCAAATCAATGCTTCCCCTGAACCAGCTTTTGTGCTGGCCGTGAGCACCTGGCTTGAGGGTCCTGAATCTTCTCTACAAAGAGTGTATGGCTAATATGGCAGGCAAGCAAGTAAAGGCACGTGTGTCTAGCATTGGAGAGAGAAGGGGGAGAGGGAGGGAGGGGGAGGGAAGGAAAGAAAGAGAGAGAGAGAGAGACAGAGAGAGAAGGAGGAGGAGGAGGAAGAGGAGGAGGAGGAGGAGGAGGAGGAGGAGGAAGAGGAGGAGGAAAGAGGAGGAGGAGGAGGAGGAGGAGGAGGAGGAGGAGGAGGAGGAGGAGGAGGAGGAGGAGGAGGAGGAGGAGGAGGAGGAGAAATGGCTCAAAGGTTAAAAACTGTTCTTAACAGAGGTCCTGTCTTCAGTTCCCAGCCCACATGTGGTAGGTAGTTCCAGATGATCTCCGCCCTCTTCTGGCCAATCTGGGCACTGCATGCACACAGTGCACAGAGACATGCAGGCAAGACATGTAAAATTTTTTTTAAAAAGTCTTTAAAAGATAACAAAGAAAATGGACTATAGAATGGGCAACAGGCTCTATGAGGAGAGAAAATGCAAGATCCTGGAGGATTTGGGAGGGTCAGGATTATAAGCCTGCCTTTACTCTGGTTTAAAGAAGGAAACATAAGAAGTTTAGCACACACCAGTTTCTTACTCTGATTTGATTATTCTAGCCCTGTCTGGGTTGCCTTACATATAATAAAAGACAGTTGTCACACAGTGGAAGGTTACTAAATATAATATGTTAAGTCAGCTTTCACTGAGATTTCAAGTTCAGAACTTCCTGGGGTTTTTTGTTTGTTTGTTTTTGTTTTTCAAAATGCTTTATTTATCAATATTTGTATAAGCATATATACTTATACATGTATACATATATAAACAATAATTAAACAATAAGATGTATTCAAAAAGTATGAGGAGTTAGGAAAAGTGGGAGGAAGGAGAGAAAGGGGAAAATTATGTAAATACAGTGTTCATATATGAAATTCTCAAAAAGGAATCCAGTTTTTTAAAATGTTCAACAGATTAACTAACATTTTACAATATGAAAATAAATATGACCTATAATTATGTTAAAGCACATTTTAACTCACTACAAACTTTGATGTTTAAAATGAGATCAATAAAGATTATTTTACCCAGCATACTATCAAAAACCACAATAACGTTTTATAATTCAAAGTATTTCTGAAAACAAGAAAATAGATTGTCAGGAGCTAAGTCAGCCTAACCAGGGGAACACTGTGTGTATGTGTGTGTGTGTGTGTGTGTGTGTGTGTGAGTGTGTGTATGTGTGTGTGTGTGTGTTTGTCAAATCATAATTTTTACTTTTTAACATGGGGGTTATAAACACAAAAATACAAGATGTGGGGAAGGGGATGACACAGGAGCATAGGTGTTCAGGGGGAGTACAGATATCTTTCAGAACAAGGTATCACCTGGGTGAAGGTTCAGGGGTCAGGTCACTATGACTCTGCCTATGATTCACTTGTCCTTATCTAATTTGGTACTATCTGCCAAGGCTGCCTCTTTACTGGGTCTATGACTACTCAGGCTGGTAGATTTCCACAAAAGCTGTCTGTTTACAATAGTTTATAGACATCTGTTTCAGTGTTTTTTCCATAGAGACCCAAGACTTTGTGTTAGCAGGAATGTATGTCAGGCCTATTGCTGATTTTAGGCTTATGGCTGATTTTAGGCCTTCAGTACATAAGCAGGGCTGCCCCTGACATCTCCTCCCTTCTCCAAGTATAAAAGGGCTATGGCAATTCTAATCTTGCCAAGGTGGGGATAGAGGCCTGACCTCCAGTAATTAAAGGGGACCTTGTAATGGCTCCGGTCCTCCTGTCGTTCAGTGAGGCATGAGGGCCATACCCATCCCGATGTCTTTTTCCTGGAGAGGGGATACTTTTGACATCAACCCCTATGCAGTCAGGCTTGTCCCTGAGGGAACCCAGAAACATATTTTTAACTTTTTTTATATTTCCTTGCAGTTCTTAGCCTTGCAGCCTACACAAGAATTCAGATCGGCAGACAGAGGGGGTTCTGGATGACCCCTCTCTGCTTGGTCTAGGGGTGGAAGTCCCTTCTTTTAGGTTGGGTGGAGATGGGATTTGGGAACACCCTGGATAGAGTAACAACCTCATCTTGAGTCTCATGGTCCTCCATAGCTAACTTATGACAATGTATCTGAATAGAGTTTGCTATCAGATTATCTATCTTTTGTTTCACAAAGTTAGTCAGCCTATTTAAGGCCCAGGGACCAAAAGAAATAAGCAAAAATAACCCAATTAATGGTCCCAAGATGGAAGGAAGTAGGGTTGACAATCATGGAGAGGTTGAAAACCAATTCTTGTACCAGCTCTCATCTTTCTCTTTCTCTCTCTGTCTTCTCTCAAGACCTTCTCTGGCCTTTTTCATGCTCTCTTTAACCATCCCCCTGTCTTGTCTATGTAAAAGCATCATTCTTCTTTAAGGGCTGTACACAGTCTAGAGCTGTACACAGTCTTTTCACTTGTAAAAGAGTAAATCAGGTCCAATAAAGTCCTTCACAATTTTTGGCGATCACTTCAGACAACGAAATGAGGGATTTCTTCAGATTAGTAATGGCAATCTCTAGCTATTGGATGTCCTTGTCAATGGCCCATCGAAGGTCTGAGTAGTATAAGTCCAGAGGCCAGCATCAGGATTAGATCTTCCAACAGCAGACACAGTGAGTGATTCATTTTTATCTGGAAAGGAAAAAGAAGGGAATTCTCAGGGAAATTTCTCTTCCCTGGATGTCAGTCGTTATTCATCTTATTTATAATTGGGCTTGGTTTGTGGAGGTATCTATTTAATTCATTAATCTTTTTGGCGGCCATTTAGTTGTGCCTTCTGTGGTATCAAACAGTCATATCAATCCTCGGCCCCATATGTCCTGATCATTCCATTTAAGAGTAAAAGGGTCCTTCCACATGGTTGTGGCATAGTTTTTATTGGTCTCAGCAATGCCCGAGGCAATTAGCGGCAGATTTGCCGTGAGCTTTCAGTTTTAGAAAGTTAAGAGTAAACAAAGCATGCTCCTTCCACCCTCAGAGAGTCATAAAGACACTATTTAAAGAAATATAGTTCTTTTTTTAATAATCTCTTTTATCAAAGGACTATTATAAAACAGCCAACAATTAATCAATCTATATAATGTATCAATTAGTGATAGCTTCTACTTTTTGTAAAATTACTCCTCTTTTGTCAATTAATTGTTGAGGGAAATTAAGATTTCCATCTCTCTTAAGAATATTAAACAGAAACATAAATTCTTTTGTGAAGAGCTTAAAATAAGATCTTAGCCAATAAGCATCTCCTGGAAACTTTTGAAAATTGTTTGAAGTAAATAAACTATCTTTTTTTTTTTTTTTAGAACAGAAAGGGAGGGACTCATGGCTCCACTTGTATAGGTAACTAAGGGTGGCCTCGTTAGGCAGCAGTGGAAGTGGAGGGCCATGGTCCCCGAAAGTTTGGATCCCTAGTGTTGGGGAATGTGAGAGCAAGGAGACGAGATTGGGAGAATGATGGGAGCACACCCTCATAAAAATTGGAAGATGGGATATGAGATAAATTTTGATAAATTTTGATAAATGAGTTTGGGGGGAGAAAGGAACAGGAGATAACAGAGAAAGGTAAATATGTAAATTATCCAATAAAAAAAATAACAGATAATGGGTCTGGCAAAAAAAAAAAAAAGATACAACTTCCTGTTTTAAAACCAGTTTTTCTAACTAAATTTGTTGGCTTTTTTTTTTTTTTTTGAAATTTTCAGACATGTATACCAAGCATTGTTATTGTTACTCTCCCCCCACCCTACTCTCCCATCCATATGGCCCTGTCTCTTCCCCACAAGTTCCTTTTATATAATCAGGGGGTTTTGTCTTCTATCAAACAAAATCCAGTGGGTTTAACCAGGGCCATTTGTATGCCTGGGGGTTGAAACTCCCTATTGGAGCCTGATAGGTTTGCCAGTGATTACTAACCTGCAGGGATGCTGCAACTCCTAGAATCTATCAGTGGTTACTATCTCAATAGAAGGCAGAGAAGAGCCTCTTGACAACCCCCCCCCCCCATTCATGGATGTCTAATGGCAGGACCATTCTCATGCAGGCTCTCTGGAGAATAGCAGAGTTTCATTGGGTTCTTGATCCGAATGACTGTATCATAGCCAGGAGATGGCATTCCACACACTTCTATCTTTGGACTTCAGTGTTCTTTCCACCCCTTTTCAGCAACATTCTTGGAGCCTTAGAAGGGAGACTAGAAAAGTCTTTAGGGATGAACACTCATCTTCACCTAGTCTTAGCAACTTGGGCGTTTAAGTGTCTCTGCATCACTGTTTTTCATCAGGAGCTGTGGAACCCTTGAGTAGATGTGTGAAGTGTAGTTGAAGTCCTACATGGATGTGTACTGTTTGACGTGGGCACAGCCATGTCAAAGACCAATAATGCCTCAGATAATGGAAAACTGGAAAAGCCTTATCGGGGGTCCACATAAAACTATTTAAGAATGATTGGCTAGTGTGTGCAAAAACTATACACTGTAGCTTCCTCCTGTATGTTTACAGACTGAGATAGCCTGTGAGATAGCCTAGCCTCTCCACCTGTGCTGTACATAAAACACTTGCTGTGGTTTCTGGTTGCCATATAATCAGTGCCACTCCATCAGAGTACACATCGTCCATCTTACCCCAGCTTTTCTATGCTCATGTCTGTGTGTCTGACCTTTCTTCAGTCCCTCACCACCCCAGTCAGGTTTCCATACCCAAGCCACTCAGGACATGGTAGCTTTTTACTTCAAAGAGAGGCTTCTCTGGTTAAGGCTAAGAGTATTTGTCTCTGGGCATAAATATAATTAATTACAAGTAGTTTCATGCTGTGTCTATTTAACTAAATAACATGATTAGGCTCTTCCTTACAGCCTATTACCTTCTCGGGCACTAAGTTATGTTCTTGTTGGTTGATTAATTGGTTGGGTTTTGTTTTGTTGTTTGCTTGTTGAGGTTTTATTGTTGTTATTGTTTGGTATTTCATCAGAATTTATTGTATCAGAAATGCATTCCTTCTTGTGGAGAGGACCTCAAGTCCAGTCACAAAGTGGTTGGCTACTTCTTTAACAGTCACGCCACTATCACACAGGTTGATATCGCATGTTGTCTGGCATATTGATACTTAATTTTTTTTTTAAGTTTACAGCCAGGCATGGTTATCAGAGCCTTTTCTCCCCCCGCAGCCCACATAGCACATTCTGACACCATGAAAGTTACCCAGCTTCCATTCTAGTTTGAATTTCTCTATATCTTGTAATCAACACGTGTGGTGTCTTCAGCAATAGGGTCTTGTTATCTAATTCATATGGGCAACCAAGAAAAATAGCAAGACCCTGTATTGTGTTGGAGGAAATCTAGGGCCTTCCTGCATTAAAAAGAGCTATCCGACATTTGGTACTGGGAATTTTATTTAATAATCCATAACTTCTATAAGCAATCTTGTCCAGTCTTGCCAGGCATTGCTCTATAAACTATTATTTTTTCAAATTATGGTTTGAAAATTGGGTTACAACATAGTATTTCTATATAGCTTGTTCATACATCTTTTTGTTAACCCCCCATCTCTTCTCCCCTGCCTCCCTACTTAAGTCTTCCCACCCCCAGTATTTCACGTCTCTATGTCCATATCACCTACGCTCCACTACCCTCTCCCTTCAAGGGACACCACTACCCCATGGCTGTTTTCTAGCTTCCTTGCTTCAGAAGGTTCTTCAAGTTAAACATACCAAACCAGAAGTCTGAATCTAGGATCTACCCAATGGAGAACACAAAACATTTGTCTTTCTGGATTTGGGTTATTTCATTCAGCATGAGTGTTTCTATCTGTCCATTTACCTTCACATTTCATAATTCTGTTTCTCTTTACAGCTGAATACAATTACATTGTGTCCATGTCCCATGTTTTCATTATCCACTCATCAGTTGGTGGATCTAAGCTGATTCCATTTCCTAGCTACTATGAGCAGGGCAGCGATGAACCTGTATAATAAGCATGTGAGTCTACGGTATCAGGCACAGTCTTTGGGGTAGATGCTCAGAAGTGGTACAGATGGTTCGTATTAGCTCTACTTCCAGTCTTTGGAGGAAACCCTATACTAGTTTCCATAATAAGTACTCCAGTTTTCACTCCTAACAACAGTGAATAAAGGCTCTCCATTCTCTTCATCCTTGACAGCAGTTACTGTTGCTGTTGTTGGGGGAGGGGGAGTTCATTTGGTTTTTGCTCTTTGGTTTTGATTTTTGGTTTTGGTTTGGTTTGGTTTTTGGTTTGGTTTGGTCTGGGTTTTTTTGGTTTTGGTTTCTTTGATATGGTTTTTTTTGTGTGTGTGTGTGGGTTTGGACTGTTTGATGTGTTGATGACAGCCCTTCTGACTGTCATCATAGAATTTCTCTGAAGGCTAATGATGAACATTTTTTAAAATGTTGATCAGCAATTTGCATTTCCTCTGCTGGGAACCCTCTGGGCAGATCTATTCCTCATTTTTTATTGACTTCTTTGTTGCCTTGATGCTTTGGTTTTTTTGTTCTTTGTAGTCTAGATATTAATCCTTTCTATAACTGATGAAGAATTTCTCTTAATCTATGGACCTTCTCTTGACTCATTAACATCTTACTTGCTCTGCAGAAGGTTTTATAGATTCACTGCGGTCCCGTTTTTCAATTATTGGTCTTAATTGCTGGATGAACGGTGCCCTCTTTAGGAAGTTGCTACCCAAGCCTATATGCTACAGCATGCTCCTTATCACTTCTTCTTACTTGGAACTCTTGCGCATTAGATAGGAGGCCCTGTCATTAAATAACAGCCCATGCCATTTTACCTACACCTTTCATTAATATCACCCACCAAACCTCATTGTGTCCATGAGGTTAAAAGAAAATTTCAGGCCACTGAGACGGCCCAGCAGGTGAAGGCACCTGCCACCGAGCCTGAGGACCTGAGTTCCATCCTCAAAATGGTGAAAAGAGAGAACTGACTCCCACAAGTGGTCCTCTGATCCACAGACACATGCTGTGGCATGTTGGCATGCCTGTACCCATATGGGGACATGCACACTAGTGTACACACACACACACACACACACACACACACACACAAATAAATAAATTTTAAAGTGGTTGTTGCTGTATCAAGGGGGAAAAGTCCACAAAACACTTGCCTTTTGATCACAAGGAGTCCTCCAGTTTGTTTTTATTCCATTTTAGAATCTGTTCTAAACACTTCTGTGTCCTTTCAGAGAGTGCACGGGATTTTCCTGTTTCTCTGCTTAAATTAAAATTCAAAGATGCTCAGACAGCTGCAGGATTGGTTGAGCGCCAGGTGGGTAATAATATTCTCTATAATCAGATACAGTCACATATAAATGGCGACCAAGTTTTAAAAGGAAATTCCTGCCTCACTTCTACCTCCATGCTCCCCAGACTGTTGAATTGCTGTAATGGCTTCTTCACTGAAATCTTACGTCATTAGTATCTTGAATTGCCTGCATAACTTGGTGATGCCACTTGCATTTGGCTCTGGAGGGTGGGACAGAAGACCTGAGTTATGGGAGAGGGAACAATGGGCAGCCAGCATGCATCTGGAATCTGGACGCTGGGAAGGCGAATGGAAACCCACAGATCTCTGTTGCTAGCTGGCCAACAAGCCAGCTGTCTTGGCAATCTCCAAGCCACTAAGAGAGCTAGCCTCAAAAACTGAAGACAAAGAAGAAAGAAGGCGGAGTAAAAGATGGACAGAGCCTGAGGAATAATACTGAGGGTCGTCCTCTGGCAACATACACATGTCTGCATGCATATCTGCACACACATGCACACACATGAACACAAACACACACTGAACACTGGATAATTTTTTTCAAAACGTATTCTTTGCCTCTTATCAGACTGATGAAGGCATTATATAAAGGGGTGGAAGCAGTCAGAAAAAAAAATGGACTGAAGATAGCCACCTATAATCCACACCAAATCCATACTTTTTGGGCTAATTTTGGCCTACTCCCTCATCTGTCTCAACTACATTTTCCCATCAATTTGTCCTCTTTGAAAGAAAAACAAGACCACTGTACTCCAATAGCCAGTAGAAACATAAGGCCCAGTCTCCTGCCTCCAAACTTCCCCTCCCATCATTCTCTGCGAGGCCCTTACCTCCTCCCTCCAGCCTGCTTCCTTCAGGAGACAGCTCAGGCCCTATTTATCATCTCTTTCTTTTCTCTCAGCCCGACACTGGACATGTCACATGCACTTCAAGAACACTTCCTGCCGATGACAACTTTATCTTCACATTCTTGGTTCCATCGAGAATTAAAGCACACCACAGGTATCAACTGCTGAGGTCTGGCTAGGACACTGATAGGTCTGTCTCTCACTGTCCCGCACTCAGGGCCCCACCAAGCCAACATCATTCTTCATAGCTTGTTTCCGGTAAACCAAGCAGTGGCTCTCTGTTGGGTGGAGAAAATTTCCTAACTCTGAACTTGAAACAAGGTTTGAGAAGTTCTGTAAGAAAGAATCTGATCGCGTTTGGCTCTGAACACTCCTAACTGTCCCTCATTCAAACACTCACCGATTTTATAACATCCTTTTTGTTACCTTCTTACTTTGCCCTATTAGCGGAGACCAGGACAGTCTCTGCGAATGAAACTAGTAAAACCCACGGTAACGCGGGTGAACTGAGGCGTGTACAGACGTAACTCATACCCCCAAAGACACACCAGCTCCGGAGGAAAAGCCTGGCTTTCTAAACAGAGAGCTGAGACCAGTAAAACCAGCCCAGTGTCTGGAGTCCTCCAGGTTTCCAGGTTTTAAAACTCCAGGTTTAAGAAGCTGCTGCGAGCAGGATCAGGTTACGCGTGCCAGCTGCCTACAACTCCACACTTAACCCTTTCCCGCCCGCCGCCTGCACCGCGGTGCACTTCATCCTCTTAGAAATAACGCTGCCACCCTATTTCCTGGTGCTTTCTCCCTTCTGTATGAGTAAGGAACTGGCTAAAAAGCCCCCAAGTGAAGCTGCCTGTACCTACAGTGATTTCTAGGCTTCATCCCTGGAGTCCTGCGTAGAGGGCAGAGGCCTGGTGTGTTATAGCTCCACTGTAACACAGCACAGAATTCATGGGGGGAATTTAAAAATCTCCCCCACCCCCATGGTGTTTAAAAATAAGCAATGGCTCTGGCCTTTTGCATCCAACAATTAAAAAACAGACAGCTATCCTTTTTCAAAACCAATAGAGTAGGTTAATTCATTGACTCCTTCATGTCCTTATTTATTTATTTATTTATTTATTTATTTATTTATTTATTATGATGGCCGTGCTGCAGATGAACTCATAAATACTCTGATACTGAGCTTGGGCTGTTTGCTTGCTTTTTTTTTTTTTTTTTTTTTTTTTTTTTTTTTTTTTTTTTTTTTTTTTTGACATATGGTTTACCTAAGTAGTCCAGGCCAGACTTGAACTCATACCCCACCTCCACCCTCACCCCCACCCCCACCCTGTATTTCCTGAGCTATGGGACTATGGGACTAGAGATGTGTACCTGAGACTCAATAGCAATTTTTTGAGAACTTTGTTTTTAAACTGTTAATGAAGAAAAGACTTGAGACATTTTTGCTTGGACAAGATCCAAGGCTTTCCTCTAAAATTTCCAAAAAGTATCTTTGAAAGTCCCAGGAAAGAATTGTAGCTAATTGCTAGAAAACTCTACAGGAACATGCATGCAAGCAGCTGTGGAATATGGATATCCGAATATATAGAACAGAAGAGTGCACAAGCTTTGGCTTCAAACAACCTGGGCTCTGTTTCTGGTTTCTTTGCTAAGCCTAGAAGAGAAAGTGGGTCCTGAGCATCTTAGGATGGGTACGTAGGACTTAAACTCTTGAATTCCCGTTTTTAAAGGGAACATTTTAGAGGTTACTCAGTGCTGTCCTGGGATGGACTTCTCAGCTGGAAGCAGTTAGAAAAGGATAAGTTCAGCCTTGGGTATCTTAAGAGGTCTGTAGGGGCTGCAGTTTTGGTTTTTGTTTTTTTTTTGTTTTTGTTTTTTTTTTTTTTTAATCACTTTCTGGTTCAGCACACTGAATGATTTCTTCGTGATCATGAATGGTTTTTTGGTCTGCCTCTACTTATTTACAGCCTCAATTCTTCCAGTGAGAGAAAGCTATTCCTGGAAAAAAAAAATGGATCTTTCTCTAGGGGGCTTGTAATCAAAGATGCCCAGCAGAGGAGTCTGTTGAGTTGTTCTCTCCATGGAGAGACTGCAAAGTTAAATTGCAGGTACTCTTGCTAACAGAGAACAGAAACATAAGATGGGGGCATCTGTTACTGCAGTACTTCACTATGAGCCATCTGCAATGGCAGAGGAGACAACACTGGACACATTTGAATGTTCTGAAGCGCAGGCATCCTTATGTTAAGAAGTCAGGAAACTAGTTCAAAGCCATCTTCCTCATTTCCCACAGCATCACAGGAGCAAGCATTAGCATATCATCAGTTTGCTAGTTTAGTGTTCACAACATCCAATAAGTGCCACAGGTAGTATGGCATAAAGCCCCAAAGCCACATCTAGCCCTGTATTGTAAATTCATTCCACTCTGTCGTATTGTAAATAAAGTTTTACTAAAACACGGGCATGCCCATTATGGAAGTTCTTTTCTAATACATTGGTAAAAATATTTGCATATATCCTGCAAATACCTGTCCTTTGTCCTTGGCAAAGAAGGTTTGACTCCCACCGTCACCCTCACCAGTAGTAAGTGGCAGGATTTGGTTTGAAACGTCTCCAGACACAATTCAAAAGTCAGACATAAGCAAACATCACGTCTTGAACTGTGGGAGTATCATACAAATCCTCCCATTCCCATATTCCTGATTGCACATCTTTTGATAAGAAGAGATCCTTCATGCATTATCTCCAGCAGTGTGACACTGTATCCTGGCAACCTTTCCCTATAAAGCTTCTTTAAAGTATTAAACAAACGGAATGGTGGATTAGCCAGGAAATTAAGTTATCTTAATCCTCAGATGTCAAAAAGGAGTGGAAGCCAAAAGAGCTGGTGAAGCTCACCCAAGCAGGCAGGAGACCCTCGGGGCATTTGCTGATATTCTGTAAATTAGACCTTTCAGTTTTAAGAGCACCTGAGGAGGGGGCACGGAGGAGCTTTGCAACAAGGCAGTGCAGTCATCACGGAGCTCTGGGAAGAGTCCCCAAAGGCCCACATGCCCAGTAAAAGAGTAAAGGAGAAAATATTTGCCAAGCACAGAAAGCTAGCAAAGAAAAGGTTGTCTCAACCTTAATTTCAGCTGGAAAGAAAAGAAGTCTCTACCTCCACCCCTCCACCAGCAGCCGAAGCAGAGGTGACATGCCAAATCCATCCCACATACCTATTCTGAAAGTATTTAAAGCCAAAACATAATAATCAGGCATTAATGAAAAATAGAAGGGCTATTCTCTTAAACCCAAGCACCATACAATTTTCACCAGAAAAAAAAAAAGGTGAGCTTGTGATAAAACACACACACACACACACATATACACACACACATACACACACACACACACACACACACACACACACATACACACATACACACACACACATAAGACCACTGGCAGAGTGAAGTTTCAGTGTCAGAATTGGCCACGGGAAGCTTTATGTATTGAAATTATGTGTGCATGTATGTGGGCATGTCATGACGCTCATGTGAGAGCCTTCCTTCCCAGAGGGCGAGGTACCCCCTCCACCGTGTGGGTCTGGGAATCAAACTCAGGACATTTGCCTTGAGGCAAACATCTTTTTTTTGGTTTTGGGTTTTTTTGTTTTGTTTTGTTTTTTGGTTTTTGGTTTTTGGTTTTTTTTTTTGTTTGTTTGTTTGTTTGTTTGTTTGTTTGTTTGTTTGTTTGTTTTTTGAGACAGGGTTTCTCTGTGTAGCCCTAGCTGTCCTGGAACTCACTCTGTAGATCAGGCTGGCCTCGAACTCAGAAATCCGCCTGCCTCTGCCTCCCAAGTGCTGGGATTAAAGGCGTGCGCCACTACTGCCCAGCCAAGGCAAACATCTTTACCCACTGAGCCTTCACAAATTTTTATGGATCCTAGAAAATTTCAAAATATATTCACATACACACTCATTCCAGGGAAAGGGCAGAATCCTAAAGACAAATACAATAGCTTTAAAAATTGAGGGGAAAAAAAAAGGTTATCTGCTCAACGTCTGACTTTTTGCCAACAATAGTAGAAGTGGAAAGACTAAACGTGTCTTCAGGATGCTGGAGGAAATAGTGAGGGGTAAATAATTATGTAAGAGCAGCACTTACCCCTCAAGAATAAGGATGAAATGGATTGTATGCAACTGAACAAAAGCCAAGATATTTTACCTCCAAAACATCCTGAGAGACCAGGTGTGGTCTACACCTGTAACCCCAGCACTTAAAAAGCAGGAGATCAGGAATTCCAGAGGCAAACCAAAGCAAGCCAGAAGGGATCCTTAGTGGGCTGCGGGAGTCATTCAGCAGTAAAGCATTTTGCCTAGCAGCCCCACCGGGTATAAGACCTGAAGATCTTCAGAAGTGAGGACAGTTGGGGCTGGGGAGACAGCTACTGAGCAATGTGCCTGCCACCTAAGCGTGAGGACCTGAGTTAGGATCAGATCGAAACACCCACATAAAAGCGGGCCACGGATGTCCACGTCAGTAACCCTGGCCCACTGAATAGGGAGCACTGGGGCAGAGACAGGAGGATTCCCTGAGCTCCTTGGCCAGACAGTGTAGATGACTCAGGGAGCAGCAGGTTCAATGAGACACACTGTCTCTAAAACTAGAGGAAGAGACATAAATAAAGCTGATTTCTCTCCTCCATGTGCCGGCACACACTCACACACCCACACAGGAGACAGCACACGTGCATGCACACAAACACACACACAGATTAAAAGAAACATAGAAAGGCATTAAGAAGGGAGATACCCATCCTAAGAAGGTAAGTATGTAATCAAAGAAAATGATAATTGCATTCATAAATCAAAATAAACATCAATGCTGATGATTACATCTAATCTGTGTAGTCATAAAATCACAGGTTAAAGATCTGGGCTTCTAAAGCAGAGGCTGTGATATGCTTCCTTCTTGTATGCGTGTGTGTGTATGTATGTATGTATGTATGTATGTATGTATGTATGTATGTTTTGGACACAGAATCTTACACTATACCCCAAATTGGCTTGGAAATCACAATGTTGACCAGGCTGGCTTTGAACTTGTGGCACTCCTCCTGCCTCAGCTTCTGGAGTGCTGGGATCATAAGCATGAGACACCATGGCCTGCCCCCGTTTTTTGTTTCTTAAAATGTTGTTATAAATATATGTGTTCACACACATGCATTCTAAACCCTTTTGAATATATTACACAGAGTATTTTTTTTAGCAAAAATAAAACAGCTTGTAACTGGGGAAAGTACACTAGGTTTTAGAAGGTAGGGAATAACTGACCCGGCTCGTGGGTCAGTAAGAGAGAGAGTGTGGATGGAGGTGCAAGAGATGCAAAGAATGGAGACAAGACAGGGTGTCTGATCAAGTCTCATTTATTAAAAGGCAATCATGGGTATATAAGCACAAGCAGGGAAGTGCAGCAGGAGACACTTAACCACGAGTGCCTTGCAGCTGGGGTTACTAAACCATAAGTCCAGGACATGTCTGAGAAAAACAAGATGTTTATCAGAGTGTGATCAGCTATTGTTGGCTGTTTGCAAAAATATCATGCTAGAAAAACAAGTCTCTTGTCAGGGTGGAAAAGTGTCAACCTTCAAATATATGGCCCGTGATGGCTGCAAAGATGATAGCTGCTTTCAATTAGCTGAAATAACTTTTACAATTAAAAATATTAGAGGAGGGACTGAAGAGAAGGCTCCTAAGCTAAGAGTACTGGCTATTCTTCGCGATAACCCTGATTCAATTCCCAGCACCCACATGGCAGCTCAAAAATGTCTCTAGTTCCAGGGGATCTGATGCCCTGTTCTAGCTTCACTGGATACCAGGAGCACACATGATGCACAAACATACATGCAAACAAAACACGCATACACATAAAGAATTAATATAAAAAGTTAGGGAGGGGGTATGAGAGGATAGTTAGAAGTATAACCAAAAGGCAAAACCAAGTGCAATACGGCTTATCAGTGACCACAAAACTCATGTTTGCTAATAAAACAAGTCATCTTTGCTAACAAAAGCCTTAACAGTGATCACAGCATTGGGATATGGAGCCTGAAGAGGCCACCTTCTGTAGCCAGGCAGTAACACCCAGTGGAGTGATAGGGACTTCAACTTACCCACAAAACTTTTAACCCAAAATTAATCCTCTCTATAAGAAATGCAGGCATCATGGATGGAGCAGAGACTGGGGGAATGGCCAACCAACTTGAGACCTATCTCATGGGCAAATCGATCCCCGAC